>NC_089812.1:7954811-8561686 GCF_029633855.1 Hoplias malabaricus | reverse complement strand
AACAAGGAGGTGCTCATTATCTTTTGATGTGATGGTGTACATAGACATGACTTTGGAAATTGTTATAAAATGACAACCTCTGCCCTGTAGTGGTCACCCTTTCACAGATGCCCTGGCACAGGACTGAACATATCTGGTCTTATATTTAAATATTAAAATTCTTAATAACAACACTCCATAAGCAGTGATTAGAGCACTGAGAAACTAAAGCAGAACCCAGGATCAGTCGATTAGGCTCTGCCTCACACATTGAGGAATGTGGCCCAGAACGTAATGGTTGTGATTGGCTGTAATGCAACAACAGAACTCAGGAAACTAATCATATTTCATTAATTTACAAATAATAAAACATAAAGTACTGGTCCAGTTATGTTCTGACATTCCCTGTGCACCACTTACCGTTTCGAAGATATTTTCACTGTTAAGTTTTATAAAAACACATATAAACACCTCTGTTGTCCACGCACTTATTATTTTCCAATCCCACCCACTTTCTTTGGTTTCCCTCAGTCACATGATAACACCAGTCTGGAAGATTGAAGACCAGCATCTGAGATGAGTAATAAGATACCAACCACCACATCTTTTCAAACACAGTGCTGCTGAACAGCTCAACATGCTTGGAGGAGGACACTAAGTACCCAGTTGTTATGTTGCCTAATGGACTCATGCATCACCAGCACTGTTCTGGGTGATAGGGGAGAGGGAGGGCTGTCTTACTAAATTCAAGAGAGCAAAGCCAGTTATGATTTCATGGACAACTGATCTGAAATTTTATGCAAATACTCTGCATGGAGCTGCATATTTAAGCAGATGGAGGTGAAGAACAACAGCTACCAGTCGTTCACCATGTTCTCTACATCTCTCCTTCTGCTGCTGCTGGCTGCTGTGAGTTGTGAGTGTTTTAAGATTCACCCTAAAGTGACCTGTAAGTTTTTTATTATTATCTTAATGTCCTTTGTTCAACATGTGTGGACTGTGTGGAGTTGACCCAGCCTGGATCCATGGTCATAAGCCCTGGTCAGTCCATGTCACTGACCTGTACAGTCTCTGGATATTTACTGACTGATGGCAGCTACTGTACAAGCCGGATCCGGCAGCCTGCAGGAAAAGCTCTAGAGTGGATCGGATATATATTTAGTAGTGGTAGCACTTACTACAGTGAGAAAATGAAAAGCAGGTTCCAGATTACTAGGGACACATCCAGGAGCACGGTGTCCTTAAGTGGCCAGAGTCTACAGACTGGAGACACAGCTGTGTATTACTGCGCTCGATACCCACAGTCAAACACTTCAACACAAACCCTGTACAAAAACATCCTCTCTGAGAAATACACAAATACGTCAGACACTCAGTATCACACACAGCCAGTAGAGGGCAGTCATCACTGTTAAATCCAGCTCAGTTTGATCAGATAACACAAGGGGATTGTTAAGATCCAAAAGCATAAATCACTGATGGAGAAGTAAATAAATGAAATCAGAGTGGCTTGGTGTAAAACAGTTCACTGTAGAGGAACATGACTTGGATTTGTTGTGTATTACGATGGTGATAGGAACCAGGGCTCTCCATGTGTAAGTGGCACCATGTAGTGATTATATTTAGTCAAACGTGAATATTATGTACTTCTACATCTACAAGTGCTCTACAGCTCTGAGAGATCTTCAGAACCTCAGCCACAAGCTCCACCATGTTCAGCACATTGCTAATACTGCTGGCTCTTATTAATCTCCCATGTACGTCTGAATTCTGGAGTAAGGAAGATCTCTAGGATGGACGTGTCATTCATATCTTTAATGATTCTCTTATTTCCACAGGTTTCCAGAGTCAGACTCTCACTCAGTCTGAAGCTGTGGTCAAAAAACCTGGAGAGTCTCATAAACTGACCTGTACTGGTTCTGGATTCACCTTCAGTAGCTATGCTATGGCCTGGGTCAGACAAGCTCCTGGGAAAGGACTGGAATGGATTGCGTATATTGACACATACAGCTCTCCAATCAGCTATTCCCAGTCAGCCCAGGGAAGGTTCACAATTTCCAGATCAGACTCCAGCAGTCAGCTGTATTTACAGATGTCCAGTCTGAAGAGTGAAGACACTGCGGTGTATTACTGCGCTAGATACACACAGTGGTAGAGAGCAGTGAGAGCGCTGTACAAAAACCCTTCCCCATTCATCTCCAGAGGACAGCTGGTGGGAGTCAGACAGGGTTCAGAGGATATAGCCTTGTTTGTCACTACAAACGACATGTACTGAATTGATTATTTATTATTTTTACATTTTCATCTATAGACTCCCCCACCCCCCACCCCCAAATGATATCACATCAATAATGTACCACTGCTTTCAACAAGGCCACAGTGAAATTAAAATAATTCTTTCTTCTTTTTGCATTTTCTTTTATAAAGTGTAGCTCACATGACGTGAAAGACCATTCCTGTCCTGGAATGAACCATTATTACTCCAAAGAACAGGTCCCCTCCAATGGTATCTCCTCCACTGTATATTAATAATAATAATAATAAATGGAATTTTTAAAGCGCTTTTCAGTAACCCAAAGACGCTGTTACAATCAGATGATGAACACATAAAGACAATCACATCCATAACACTACATAACATACAATGATACAAAACAGGAACAAAAAAAAAAAAAAAAAAAAACAAGGGCTAATCAGAAACAGAGGGATTAAATGCAGCCGCAAACAGGTGTGTTTTAAGTTTGGATTTAAATAGTGATAGAGATGTTGACTGTTGAATTTCTGGAGGAAGGGAGTTCCAGAGGCGGGGGGCATGTCTGGAGAAGGCTCGATCTCCAAGACTACGCAGCTTAGAAGGGGGAATGGTGAGTAAACTGGCTGAGGAAGATCTGAGAATGCGATTAGGTGTGTATGGTTGAAGAAGGTCCGATAAGTAAGAGGGAGCTTGGTTATTGAGAGCTTTGTAGGTGAGAAGGAGGATTTTGAACTGAATACGATATTTAACAGGAAGCCAGTGGAGGTTGTGGAGAACTGGGGTGATGTGGTGGTGGGACCGGGTGTGGGTGAGGAGACGGGCAGCAGAGTTCTGGACCATTTGGAGTTTATGTAGTAGTGAGGAGCTAATGCCAGAAAGAAGAGAGTTACAATAGTCAAGACGGCTGGAGATGAATGCATGGATGAGGCGTTCAGAGGCAGACTGGGAAAGAGAAGGACGGATTTTAGCAATGTTGCGAAGGTGGAAGAATGAGGTTTTTATGACGGAACTAACATGGGAATGAAACGTGAGCGTAGAGTCGAGGGTGACACCAAGATTTCGGACCACAGTGGAGGGGGACAGGGTGACATCATCAATTGAGAGTGAGAGGGAGCCAGTTTTATTGAGAGTAGATTTGGAGCCAATGAGGATTAGGTCAGTTTTATTACTATTAAGCATTAGTGAATTTTGTGTCATCCAGTGCCTGATTTTTGAGAGACAAAGTTCCAATTTGGAGAGTGGTGGGTTGTTGAAAGAATTGGTCCGGAGGTAAATCTGTGTGTCATCAGCATAACAGTGAAAATCAAGATTGAAATGACGGATAATATGGCCGAGGGGAAGTACATAGACAATAAACAGTAATGGGCCAAGGACAGAGCCTTGTGGGACCCCTTGTGAGATGGATGAGATGGTTGAACTATGTCCAGAAAGTGTGACAAATTGTTTTCGATCTGTTAGGTAAGATCTAAACCAGTCAAGGGCAGAACCAGTGACACCCAGCTCACGCAGTCTTGAGAGGAGGATGGCATGATTTACTGTGTCAAAGGCAGAACTTAAGTCAAGGAGGACCAGAATACTTAGAGCTCCCGTATCTGCAGCCACCAGCAGATCATTGATAACTTTGACCAAGGCAGTTTCGGTACTATGGTGAGGACGAAAACCAGACTGAAATGAGTCGAGGAGGTTATTGGATTCTAGATATGTTGTCAGCTGGGTGGCTACGACACGCTCAAGGATTTTAGAAAAAAATGGAAGATTTGAAATCGGACGGAAATTATTTAGATTTGCTGGGTCAAGACCAGGTTTTTTAAGGATAGGTGTAACTGCAGCTAATTTGTAAACTGAGGGGACATAGCCAGAAAACAGTGAATGGTTAATAATAGAGGTTAGATGAGGGACCAAAGCAGTCATGCAGGCTTTCGTTAGTGAGGTAGGGAGGGGATCAAGAGAGCAGGTGGTACTTTTAGAATGGGTAATGATATCACTGATAAGAGAAGGAGTAACCGGGCTGAAATCAGAAAAACAGGGCGTGGATATAGAACAGACTGAGGGCTGTGGAGACAGTGAGGAAGGAAAGGTGGATTTAGATGAGATAATCGTAAGAGAGTTATTAATATTGGAAATTTTATCTTCAAAGAAGTGTAAGAAGGAGTTGCAGAGTTCAGAGGAGGGTGTCATGTTGCTGCCAGGGGCTTTGAAAAGTTTAGAGATTGTTGTAAAGAGATTACGGGGGTTAGCATTAGGCCTATTAATAAGACCTGAGAGATACCTAGACTTGGTGGTGTGTAAGGAATCTCTGTATTTGCGCATGTGTTGCAGATAAGCATCAGCATGCACCGTTAATTTGGTTTTTTTGTACAGCCTTTCAAGCTGACGTCCGGCTTGTTTCATAGCGCGCAGCTCAGTGGTGAACCAGGGAGCAGAAGTGGTGAAAGAGACCAATTTGGTTTTCGCAGGAGCAGAAGCGTTGAGGGACGCGGAAAGAGCAGAGTTAAGCATTATGGCATGTACCTCAGGAGAGGATGGAGCAGTGAGAACAGGAAAGCTCATATTGATGGACTGAGCGAAGGAACAGGGATCAACAGATTTAATATTACGGAAAGAGATAAGTCTTTTAACAGATTGGTGAGCTACATTCATAGGGACAGAGAATAGAAGGAGCTTATGGTCAGAGAGTGGAAACAGGAGAGGATGAAGGTTGTGAACCAGGACAGAAGAAGAACAGACTAGGTCAAGTGTGTGACCTTTGTCATGAGTAGGAAAATCTACATGTTGAGTGAAGGAAAAGCAGTCAAGGAGAGCTAAAAAATCAGTCACTAACTTGTTGTCAGGAGTGTTAACATGTATATTGAAGTCACCAAGTAGCAACAGTCGAGAAGAAGAAGAGTTAGCGAGAGTGAGTAGCTCAGATAGTTCAGAGAAAAAGGATGAATTAGATTTGGGGGGGCGATAGATGAGGAGTACGGTAATAGAGCCAGGTGTTTTGACTGCAAGATACTCAAAAGATGATGGTGATGAGAAAACAAGTTCAGTAATTCTGAGATTGTTTTTAAAGATCACTGCCAGACCGCCCCCACGACCTGAGGAACGTGGTTTTTGCACATAATTAAAGTTGGGTGGGGTTGCTTGGTTGAGAGAATAGTAATCACCTGGTTGTTGCCATGTTTCTGTTAGGAAAAGGAGATCAAGTGAATTGTCCAATATTAATTCTTGCAACAGATAAGATTTGTTAGTGAGTGAGCGGACATTAAGGAGGGCAAACGAGGAACTAGGGGGAACAGGGGTAAGAGGGCGTAAATTAGACAGATTAGAAAAACGTTTTGTAGAATGAGAAGGTGAGCGAGACAGTGTCCAGAAAGAGCAAATGTTACTACCATTGGTATAGTGTACAGATTATTGCGATTTAGCCTTGAGCCACGGTGAAGATAGCGTCGCCGGTTGAGTATACCAGCTCTGCAGGCAGCAACAGCAGAATGTTTGGAAAGGCAGTGAGAATACCTATATTTACGTAGTTCATCAGCCGTATAACTAACAAACAGTGAGTTGAACAGGGGGTCTGGGTTCATGTGGGGGCAATCAAGGATGGGAAAAAGTGGAATAGCCAGTAATAGAGTCATAGCAGATAGCAGGTGCATTGTCAATGGGTTGGAGCAAAGTAATTGCATAGCCGCAGTGCTAGCAGACACTGTAGGCAGGAACCACAGATTTGGGGCAGGGCAGTAACGAAGCTAAGCGGGACAGTAGCCGGGATCCGAAAAGTTGGAGCAGGACAACAGCGAAGCCAGCCGGAACAGCAGCCGGGATCCGCGAAGTTGGAGCAGGACAGCGGCGAGGCCCGCTGGAACCGAAGCCGAGATCTGCGAGGTTGGAGCGGGACAGCGGCGAGGCCCGCTGGAACAGCAGTCGAAATCCGCAAAGTTGGAGCAGGACAGCGGCGAAGCTAACTGGAACAGCAGCCGAAAACCGCAGATTAGGGCAGGACAGCAGCAAAGCTAACCGGCCGGGAATCCACAGAGCTAGGGCAGGACAGCCTCGGTGCAAGCCGGCCTGAATCCGCAGTGTTGGGGAAGACAGTCGAATAACCGCGAAGATTACAACCAGGAATCCACAAAGTCAGCAGGAACGGGGAACAAACAAAACAAAACATACGGGGAGAAGCGGCAGTCAACAGAGCGACGCCAGCGTACTCTAGCCCGAGAAGGAGACAGGAGACGAGTGACGTGTTACACGTATTACTGTGATCAATAAGGACACAGTGAAACACATCAACAAAAACATTTTACTCAACAGCCTCTTGCTTGTTTGATACAGGTCCCTGTAGTTATGACTTACTCATAATTTTTAGGAGGTTTCATGTTTTCATGGTTCATCACATGGACTGAGCTGGTATCTCACTCACTCATGTTTAGCAGGTGAAAGACTTTCCACAAGGGACATCAATATCATCTGTATTAGGTACAGTACACGTGGGATTAATGTAGGATACCAGTTCAGCCCGCATGTTTTCGGATACGTTTATATTTGGGAGCAGCCGTGTCCCCCCTGTGTTTTGCAAGAGAAATATGTGACAGTTCTTTAAATAAATTCTAATAAAGCTTTTACCTCAATCTGGAGCAGTTACCGTAATAATTTACCCATCACTAGGTGCAGACTTTGTGAGATCTACCAGGGGAATGAGCCTCTTATCATCAGTTCCTCTCTTAATCCCTTATACAACTGATATCTAGAGCCTCCTTTAACCAGACACTCCTCCACAGAGCAACATTTGCATGAACTGATGCTCTATGCAAATCTCCCCACTGATTTTAAGTGTGTTGAGGTGTGGAACGATAGTTTGCTCTTGGTGCACTTTACACTCACCATGTTCCCTACTTGTTTACTGCTCTTTCTATTAGCAGCTGTGTCCTGTGAGTGTTTATGAGAAGATTTGAACATTTTGTTCATAAGAGATGTGTTTCTTTTGAATGTAACAATAATCTTTATGTTCTACAGGTGTGGACTGTGTGGAGTTGACTCAGTCTGGATCTGTGGTTGTAAGCCCTGGTCAGTCCATGTCACTGACCTGTAAAGTTTCTGGATATTCACTGACTGATAGCAGCTACTGTACACACTGGATACGGCAGCCTGCAGGAAAAACTCTAGAGTGGATTGGATGGATTTGTGCTAGTGGTAGCACAGGCTACAGTGATAAACTGAAAAGCAGGTTTGAAATTACCAGGGACACATCCAGCAGCACACTCACCTTAAATGGACGGGATCTACAGACTGGAGACACAGCTGTGTATTACTGCGCTCGACAACCACAGTGAAACACATCAACACAATCCCTGTACAAAAACATCCCCCTGTAAGTGGGGGATCCACAAATACAGCTTTGCTCTGCCACCAGAGGGAGGTAGAGCACAGTCTCAATGGCAGTTTGATCCACATGTTGTAAGCTCTTCTAAAAAGGGCTACACCCCTTGTTTCTCACCTCATTAACCCTTACATTTCTCCTATGATTTGCATTAACACTTCATTACCAGAGACCAATCTAACAACATGGTGTGTATGAAGCTGAAATGTTTGGCTGCAGAGGACCCTGGTGTCTCACCTCAGGAACACTTTACATTTACCTAATATTGTATATTAAATTTCATTATCAGAGAAAACTCCAACAATACGGTGTATACAGACAACGCAGCAGACATTCCTTCCTTCCTTCCTTTATTCATTTATCTTCGTCTGTTAATTCTTCATCCTGATCTGCGTCGTGATGAGTCCGAAGCCTAGACTCAGACTTAATTCAGAAATGAGGCCCTGTAGTGGACAGGCTTTGATCAATTGAAAGATATTAACAAATTAATTACATAATTTTCTAATATTAATCAAGATTAATCACATTGTCCCTTTTTAATGATGATATTTAAAGGTCAAATAATGAAACAATGTAAGATCAACACAATGGAATTTTATTTGTTTAGTGTCAATGAGTTTAAAAATATAAAGTTAAAATGCTGGCACTTCCTTATAATGTTGGTAGGGATATGTGTGAAATAAATGACAATCTGGGGAGAGGAAGCCATTCATTTTTACTTTATTATAATATCTCAGTGTAGATTTGGTGACTTTGCTGAGTCAAAGTTTCAGAGCGAGTTTAGCACTGGACACAGAAGCATTAATAAAACACAGAAACAGGAGCTCTCTCTCTCTCTCTCTCTCTCTCTCTCTCTCTCTCTCTCTCTCTCTCTGTGTGTGTGTGTGTGTGTGTGTAATACTGAAGTCTCCATCTACAGTTTCTTGACAGCACCACTTTCTTTCAGACCCATAGCACTGAGTTGTCCTTTGACAGTGAAAGGATGGCTGTAGTGTAAAGATTTCCCAGAGGAGCACAGTCTGTTAGTGCAGTAAATGTGTATAAACTGTCCATGACGTCATGATGCAAATCCAGTGTGAACTGAGTGTGTCCAGTACTTATGGTCTGCTGAGCTGAGTGGAGCAGTAGAGTCTCATCAACCCTCACCATGAAGAACACACTCTCCTTATTACTGCTGCTCCTCACCTTCAGCGGTGAGTTCCTCAACCTTTGATTCAGACTTTATCTTCATGTAATTACAATGTAATTAATAATACAATATTTATCTTGTTTCAACAGGTGTGAAATGTCAAAGTATGGAATCATTAGAAAGTGCAGTTCAGGTAAAACCTGGAGAAACTCTGAGTCTCTCCTGTAGAGGATCTGGATTTAGATTTGAAAGCTGGAACATGCATTGGGTCAGACAAAAGGCTGGAAAAACCCTGGAAAGGATTGGGGAAATCTTTTTTGATTCAAGCGGGAGCACATTTGCCAAATCTGTAGAGGGATGTTTGGAAATTTCCAGAGAAAACTATAAGAACATGTTGTACATGAAGCTGAGTAGCGTAACTGAGCAGGACTCAGCTGGTTATTACTGTGTGAAAAGCCACAGTGTGAGACAGCTGTACAAAAACTCTCCACACTGGGCACAATAAGGAACAGACTTGAAATGTGCTCTTCATTCAGTAGGAGGAATAGAACATTAAAACTAAAAGGAGGTATTATTCAAATACACCCTCATGAGGTCATCTCTAAGTTGTAACTCTACATCCCAGTGACACTGTATTTTGAAGGAACTCCATAGGTATTCTTCATTCTTTCAGAAACCTATCATTACTGACTACATTCATTCTACTGAACTGTCTACATACCTTCCACTGAAGCATTTATAAATATTCTACTGAAATATCAATGGTCTGCTACTGACACTTTGTTGATGTTTCTGTTGACTGTTAGTAGCACATCTACAGAAACAACACTGAGAGGGTAATGATAGTGTAGTAATGATGACTATGTGATTTAACATTGTTTTTTTACATTTTACTGAGTGTCAGCTGAATTCCTATAAATACGTCTCTGTACTCTATAATAAAGACCTGAATATCTCCAGGAGGACAATCAAAATAAAGTGTTACCCTCCACGGTCATTACATACAAGCTGAGATGGTGAAGCCTAGTCAGTGATTCCTCAAGAATAGATAAAGTTCCACTGCATCTTCAAACTGCTTATCAGTGGAAATCAACACATTCGGAGGAGAACACTAACGGATAAATCTGTAATTTCTGCTCATAAACACCATTAGAATGATGGGAGATGGTGGTGTATATTGTGGTTGTATTTATTCTAAATAAGTGTGTACAGTGAGCAGGTGAGTGAGGTCATCCCTCTGAAACTGTAACTATGCATATCCTCCTCTTGTCTTTATTAAGGGATGCTCTACAGCTCTGAGAGATCTTCAGAACCTCAGCCACAAGCTCCACCATGTTCAGCACATTGCTAATACTGCTGGCTCTCACTAATCTCCCATGTACGTCTGAATTCTGGAGTAAGGAAGCGCTCTAGGATGGACGTGTCATTCATATCTTTAATGATTCTCTTATTTCCACAGGTTTCCAGAGCCAGACTCTCACTCAGTCTGAAGCTGTGGTCAAAAAACCTGGAGAGTCTCATAAACTGACCTGTACTGGTTCTGGATTCACCTTCAGTGGCTATTATATGAATTGGATCATACAGGCCCCTGGGAAAGGACTGGAATGGATTGCATTTATACAGGCAGGAAGCTCTCACATCTACTATTCCCGGTCAGTCCAGGGAAGGTTCACAATCTCCAGATCAGACTCCAGCAGTCAGCTGTATTTACAGATGTCCAGTCTGAAGAGTGAAGACACTGCGGTGTATTACTGCGCTAGAGACTCACAGTGGTAGAGAGCAGTGAGAGCGCTGTACAAAAACCCCTCCCCATTCATCTCCAGAGGAAAGCTGCTGGGAGTCAGTCAGAGTTCAGAACATTTAAGGTTTTTTTTACTACAATATTATAGCAAGCAAAATTTATAAAAATAATATTTATATAGTTTGTCACTTACGTGTATAAAATATACTCACATGAAGTGTCCGGAGTAAATCACACTGAGCTCTAAAGAGCAGGTTTCCTCAGATGGGGCAACTATAGAGAGTCTGTCCAAACACAACTAACCCGTAAAAACATTTTTTACCACAGACTTCTTGTTATTTTCAGCAGCTGTTGACTGTGTGGAGTTGACCAGGATTGAAGGTCACAAACAGTGGTCAGTCAATGTCAATGACCCCTGAATCTCTGGATATTCACTGACTGGGTGACGTCACCACATACACTGGACACAGCAGCTTCCAGAGAAAGCTCTGAAGTGGATTAGAAGGCATTAAGAAGGTAACCATAATTAATCAATAAGGCCACAGTGAAACACACATGTACACAGATGCACACACACACACACACACACACACACACACACACACACACACATACACACACACACACACACACACACACACACACACTGGATGTGTGGACATAGTGGACGTAATTATGCACAGGTTGCGGTGGCATAAATGTTACATATTGGAGTCAATGATAATTACTTATTATTTTAATTAATTTTAATATTTTAATATAATAATAATTATTATTATATTTTAAGCGACACTGGGTTTTTAATCAGAGTTTAGAAAACCCACCTTGAATACCTGATTGGTCCACAGAGATTGAGGATTGTTCCTGATTGACTGTTTCCTGTACCTTGGTAGTGGCATCACATAATTTATGACACTTGACAAGCCAAAGACGTGAAGACGATCCCAGAATTCTGAATTATACTTTTGCAATATAAGAGATTGTGTTAACACAAGTATATTCAGACAAACCATGTTTTACATAATTCTTAACTGAATATCACACAGAGTGTGTGGATACCTTGGTTCCTACATAAGTTCATATAAAAAGGTGATTTAAAACATATGTAAATTAATTCCACTCATTTTGATTTGTCTAAAAAGGGAATTCATTTCACACAGTGGTACACATAGGCAACTTGTTCCTCAGGTAAAATAAAAAAATAAGGAATGTGTGATTCTTTCGTTTAACAGACTTTCAAAATGTGTAAGAAGACAGTTTTAATCAAGGTGGAGCCTGTGTGTCTCTTTACATTCTGAAAGATTCTCCTCTTGACTCTGTGTCGTAAACTGACCTGAAAAGGGCCTGTAGTGTCAGTTTTATGACCCTCTCTGGGTAATCTCACACTCCATCTGGTTTGTGCGGCTTGGGGATGTCTCTGAAAATGGAGAAAGGTCTTTCTGCATATGAAGATAACTTTGGCATATTAAGTCCCCGAAAAGTATAATATCTTTTATGAAAAATGAATAATCTGTTCATATCCACTACAAAACACACCCAGACACACACACACAGACCAGAGAGAGAGAGAGAGAGAGAGAGAGAATGGTAGATTATATTCCAGCAATTTACATCACTCTAGAAATTCCTAATATTGTCTTATTTGTGTTTTTCTTAATGTACCTCTATGTTTCTGAACTCATCTGTGATCTATGTAATGATTAATATAATGTATGATTCTTTTCTTAACTATGAACCTGCTGATTTCTTTTTAATAACTACTGAGAGTGTGACTCAACCTGACCACCACAAAATGTCCTTCACCAGCCGTCACTGGGCTATTACCATAATAATTCAAACACCACTTGGCCCCAATCATGTGGAATCAAACCAGGGATAGAGCCTCTCATCAGCTCATCAGAACTCTATCTGAGACCTCAGTTTATCAGACACTCCTCCACAGAGCAGCAGATTTACATGAAGTGAAGCTCTATGCAAATCGTCCCATTTATTTTAAGTGTTTTGAGGTGTGGAGTGACAGCTTGCGATTGGTTCACTTTACACTCACCATGTTCCCTACTTGTTTACTGCTCTTTATATTAGCAGCTGTGTCCTGTGAGTGTTTATGGGAATTTTTGAAATTTTTGTTCATAAGAGATGTGTTTCTTTTGAACGTAACAATAACCTTTATGTTCAACAGGTGTGGACTGTGTGGAGTTGACTCAGTCTGGATCTGTGGTTGTAACCCTGGTCAGTCCATGTCACTGACCTGTACAGTCTCTGGATATTCAGTGACTGATGGCAGCTACTGTACACACTGGATACGGCAGCCTGCAGGGAAAGCTCTGGAGTGGATTGGAGGGATATGTGGTGATGGTGGCACTGCCTACAGTGAGAAACTAAAAAGCAGGTTTCGAGTTACTAGAGACACATCCAGGAGCACAGTGTCCTTAAGTGGCCAGAGTCTACAGATTGGAGACACAGCTGTGTATTACTGCGCTGGTGAAGACCACAGCGACACACATCAACACAAACCCTGTACAAAAACATCCTCTCTGAGAAAGACTTATGAACACATATCAGACTCTAAGAATCACATACAGCCAGCAGAGGGCAACCTTCACTATTAAATTCAGTTGTGTTAGGTGTCCTTAGCATTCATACTATGAAGCTGTAGATCTGTGCTCTCTGCAGTGAAGGAGTGATGTTTCTGATCCAGAACTAATCACTCAATATCAGTATCAGACCTCAGTAACACCACTGTGTTAGAAATCAAATACTGGCAGCAATGTTCCAGTGCTGTATAGCCTTCCCAGGAGATCAGATTCATTGTAGAGATTATAGAAACTGTGTGTGTGCATTTGAACAGCAGAGTTAGTGAGGACAGCATCTTAAAGAAGCTGAATTCACTGCATGGTCTCTACAAACTGCTGCAGAAACTTCCAGAGTCTTAGAGACTGCTTAAATCACCTGCTTCTCAAAGTCCAAACGAACCCAAACACACTGGATAATACTGAGATCTGGCCTCTGTTTAATCCAGTTCACTGTTTCTTTTCTTAATTCTTCACAGCCCCACATCCTTTCAGACCCATAGCACTGAGTTGTCCTATGACAGTGAAAGGACAGAACTCAGAAAACTAATCATATTTCATTACCTTTAAAAATAAATACGTCAAAGCTGAAGCTGAGAGGTTTGGCTGCACAGGACTCAGCTGTTTATTACTGTGCAGCAAAATACAGTGACACAACCAAGAGAGCCACCTGAACCCCTCAGAACAATGGTTACAATAAGGGAATAAGGTCTTCTACCCCACTTCAACCAGTAGGGGGTAATAGAACATTACAATACATTGAGATGTTCCCTTAATGAGTTGATCTCTATGTTTTAACTCAGGATCCCTACCTAGTTTACCCCTATCTGTCAGAATCTATTGTAAAGTTTATATAAACCCTTCTGAGGTTTCACATGTGTAATTATGACTGAGAAGGTGAAGTCTAGCAAGTGATTGATAAAACACACATTAACAGTGGAAGCCTCTTCAAAAGAGTATCAGTGGCACTGTGCTTTTTGCCCCAATTCTTGTTTCTCTGAGCTAATTCTCCAAATGTATTATGTATAATAATAATAATGTATAATGTATTTCTAATAGCATTTACCATGTACCATTCTGGATGTTGAATATATTACAGAAAGGTCTCTACAGCACAGAGAGAGTTCAACCAGCTCAGCTCAGCAGCCTTGTATCTACATGCTATCATCAGTGTTAAATAAAATAGATGTGATGTTAATGTAGGAAATCATTTCAGCCGACATGTTTAAAGGTTCAGTTAAGTTCATATGTGGGAACAGTAGTGTCTCCTTATGGTTGGAATTAGAGAAACAACAACAACAAACAAATATATAGGTTTCTGTATAAACTCTAAATTTTGTACAGAAACATGAATGAATTAATCACTTTGTGTAAATCTGTTGCTCTGTGGAGGAATGTCTGGTAAAAGGAGGCTGTAGATGCACATTGTACAAGGGAATAAGTGAACTGATGATAGAGGCTCTATTCCTTATTTGGTCCCACAAGGTCTTTTAACCTCTGGCACAATTTGAACCTGAGACTTCCTTTAACCAGACACTCCTCCACAGAGCAGCAGATTTACATGAAGTGATGTTCTATGCAAATGTTCTTATTTATTTTAAGTGTGTTGAGGTGTGGAGCAATAGTTTGCGCTTTGTGCAATTTACACTCACCATGTTCTCTACTTGTTTACTGCTCTTTCTATTAGCAGCTGTGTCCTGTGAGTGTTTATGGGAAGATTTGAAATTTTTGTTCATAAGAGATATGTTTCTTCTAAATGTAATAATAACATTTATGTTCAACAGGTGTGGACTGTGTGGAGTTGACTCAGTCTGGATCTGTGGTTGTAAGCCCTGGTCAGTCCATGTCACTGACCTGTACAGTCTCTGGATATTCACTGACTGATAGCAGCTACTGTACATATTGGGTACGGCAGTCTGCAGAAAAAGCTCTGGAGTGGGTTGGAGGAATATGTGGCAGTGGTAGCACTTACTACAGTGAGAAACTTAAAAGCAGGTTTTCAGCTTCCAGAGACACATCCAGGAACACAGTGACCTTAAGTGGCCAGAGTCTACAGAGTGGAGACACAGCTGTGTATTACTGCGCCCGTCTTCCACAGTGAAACACTTCAACACAAACCCTGTACAAAAACATCCTCTCTGAGAAACACACAAATACGTCAGACACTCAGTATCACAAACAGCCAGTAGAGGGCAGTCATCACTGTTAAATCCAGCTCAGTTTGATCAGATCACACAGGGGGATTGTTAAGATCCAAAAGCATAAATCACTGATGGAGATGTAAATAAATGAATTCAGAATGGTTTGATGTAAACAGTTCACTGTAGAGGAACATGACCTGGATTTGTTGTGTATTGTGATGGTAATAGGAACCAGGGCTCTCCATGTGTAAATGGCATCATGTAGTGATTATATTTAGTAAAATGTGAATATTATGTACTTTTCAAAATCATCTACAAGTGTCTGTTACATTGTGGGTATCCAGATACTTTAAGGTGCCCCCATCAGTGACACAGTGTGTATTAATATCAACAGAAAAACATGAGATTAAAAAGGATGCCCTGGAGCAGCTGCATATGAACCTAATGTCACCATGCCTAATACTCATCTGATCTGTTACATGAAGAAAAGAGTCTCTGTCTTTGCTAATTCGGGCTCATCACTGCAGAAACTGCACTATGTAACTTCTGGAGCAAAATTGTAGGGGGAATCCTTGGTTAAAAAAAAAAAAAAGAAATCTCATGTAGTGTGGCTTTAAATTTTAGCCTCCACCAGATGGCGATATTGTGTTTCAAGATGGACGTTATAAAGTGATAAAATATCTTAGTAAATACATGAAGATATTCTTCAAAAATCCCCCCATGAGCTGATCACTATGTTTTAACAGAGGTTCTCTTCCTAGTTTACCCCTATCATTCAGAATATATTGTAAACTTAACATTAACCCCTGATAAATCTGTTCTTTCAGCTCATGAAAACCATTAGAATGATGGGAGATGGTGGTGTATAATGTGAGTGTCTTTATTCTAAATAAGTGTGTACAGTGAGCAGGTGAGTGAGGTCATCCCTCTGAAACTGTAACTATGCAAATCCTCCTCTTGTCTTTATTAAGAGACACTCTACAGCTTTGAGAGATCTTCAGAACCTCAGCCACAAGCTCCACCATGTTCAGCACATTGCTAATACTGCTGGCTCTCACTAATCTCCCATGTACGTCTGAATTCTGGAGTAAGGAAGCGCTCTAGGATGGACGTGTCATTCATATCTTTAATGATTCTCCACAGGTTTCCAGAGTCAGACTCTCACTCAGTCTGAAGCTGTGGTCAAAAAACCTGGAGAGTCTCATAAACTGACCTGTACTGGTTCTGGATTCACCTTCAGTAGCTATGCTATGGCCTGAATCAGAAAAGCTCCTGGGAAAGGGCTGGAATGGATTGCGTATATTGACACATCCAGCACTCCAATCTACTATTCCCAGTCAGTCCAGGGAAGGTTCACAATTTCCAGATCAGACTCCAGCAGTCAGCTGCATTTACAGATGTCCAGTCTGAAGAGTGAAGACACTGCGGTGTATTACTGCGCTAGAGACTCACAGTGGTAGAGAGCAGTGTGAGCGCTGTACAAAAACCCCTCCCCATTCACCTCCAGAGGAAAGCTGGTGGGTGTCAGAGAGGGTTCAGAGGATATAGCCTTGTTTGTCACTACAAACGACATGTACTGAATTGATTATTTATTATTTTTACATTTTCATTTATAGCCTCCTCCACCCCCCACCCACAAATGATATCACATCAATAATGTATCACTGCTTTCAACAAGGCCACAGTGAAACAAATCAACAGAAACACTGCCTCTCTGGAACCGATCCTTGTGATCCTTGTGTGCCACTGATTTCATGACTCTATGGTTCTGATGCTTCTCATGGATTGAGCTTGTAACTGACTCAGTCATGTTTAACAGTGGACGCCTCTTCAAAAGAGTATCAGTGGCACTGTGCTTTTTGCCCGAATTCTTGTTTCTCTGAGATAATTCTCCAAATGTATTTCTAATAGCATTTACCATGTACCAATCTGGATGTTGAATATATTAAAGAAAGGTCTCTACAGCACAGAGAGAGTTCAACCAGCTCAGCTCAGCAGCCTTGTATCTACATGCTATCATCAGTGTTAAATAAAATAGATGTGGTGTTAATGTAGGAAATCATTTCAGCTGACATGTTTAAAGGTTCAGTTAAGTTCATATGTGGGAACAGTAGTGTCTCCTTATGGTTGGAATTAGAGAAACAACAACAGCAAACAAATATATAGGTTTCTGTATAAACTCTAAATTTTGTACAGAAACATGAATGAATTAATCACTTTGTGTAAATCTGTTGCTCTGTGGAGGAATGTCTGGTAAAAGGAGGCTCTAGATGCACATTGTACAAGGGAATAAGTGAACTGATGATAAGAGGCTCTATTCCTTATTTGATCCCACAAGGTCATTTAACCTCTAGCACAATTTGAACCTGAGACTTCCTTTAACCAGACACTCCTCCACAGAGCAGCAGATTTACATGAAGTGATGCTCTATGCAAATGTTCCCATATATTTTAAGTGTGTTGAAGTGTGGAGTGATACCTAGCGCTTGGTGCACTTTACTCTCACGATGTTCTCTACTTGTTTATTGATCTTTCTATTAGCAGCTGTGTCCTGTGAGTGTTTATGAAAAGATTTGAACCTTTTGTTCATTAGAGATGTGTTTCTTTTGAGTGTAACAATAACCTTTATGTTCCACAGGTGTGGACTGTGTGGAGTTGACTCAGTCTGGATCTGTGGTTGTAAGCCCTGGTCAGTCCATGTCACTGACCTGTACAGTCTCCGGATATTCACTGACTGATGGCAACTACTGGACACACTGGATACGGCAGCCTGCAGGAAAAGCTCTGGAGTGGATTGGACAGATAGGCAGTACTGGTACAACTTACTACAGCGAGAAACTAAAAAGCAGGTTTGAAATTACTAGGGACACTTCCAGGAACACAGTGTCCTTAAGTGGCAGGAGTCTGCAGAGTGGAGACACAGCTGTGTATTACTGCGCTCGTGAAGGCCACAGTGACTCACTTTAACACAAGCACTGTACAAAAACATCCTCCTCTAAGTGGGGGATCTACAAATACAGCTTCACTCTGCCACCAGAGGGAGGTAGAGCACAGAGTCAATGGCAGTTTGCTTCACATGTTCTAAGCTCTACTGAATAAGGGCTAAACTCAGCACCTCCCTGTGTCCCACCTCAATATTTACATTAGTGTTTTATTACCAGAGACAGTTCCAGCAGCACAGTGTTTACCGATATGTGATCATTCCATAATAGTGCCATTCTGAGGGGATCAGACCAGCAGAGGGCAACATTCCCACATTCCTTTCTTCCTTACTTCATTCATTCATTCATTCATGTATCTTCTTTTGTAAATGTTTAATGCTGATCAGGATTGAGTGTCTGAAGACTATGTGTAATATTACTTCATAAATGAAGCCCTGTCATTGTCAGTTCAAGTTTAATATAAATATAATACATTGGTCAGTACTGAATGAGTCCACCCTTTCCCTTTATTACATCATCCATTTATTTTCTTTTGCATATAGTTTCTGAAGGGAATTTCTGTAAATCTCTCCACACGTCCAAAACTCAGTCTTAGAAGTTGGTCAAATTGCATGTTTCTCAGAGTCCAAGTTAATCCCAAACACACTGAATAATGCTGAGGTGTGGACTAAGGTTTTTCCAGTTCACTGTTCCTTTTCTTTGTCCATTGTCAGAGTCTTTGCATTTTCTTCACTGTTTATGAGTTGTCCTTTGGCAGTGAAAGGAAGACTGTAGTGTAAAGCTTTCACAGAGATTTGGTGACTTTGCTGAGTCATAGTTTCAGAGCGAGTTTAGCACTGGAATCAGAAGCTTTAATGAAACAAACCCTACACAGCAGCTCATGGCTCAAACATGGATTCAGGAGCTCTCTCTGTGTGTGTGTGTGTATGTGTGTGTGTGTGTGTGTGTGTGTGTGTGTGTGTGTGTGTGTGTGTGTAATACTCAGTGAAAGGATGGCTGTAGTGTAAAGCTTTCCCAGAGGAGCACAGTCTGTTAGTGCAGTAAATGTGTATAAACTGTCCATGACGTCATGATGCAAATCCATTGTGAACTGAGTGTGTCCAGTATGTATGGTCTGCTGAGCTGAGTGGAGCAGTGGAGTCTCATCAACCCTCATCATGAAGAACACACTCTCCTTATTACTGTTGCTCCTCACCTTCAGCAGTGAGTTCCTCAACCTTTGATTCAGACTTTATCTTCATGTAATTACAATGTAATTAAGCGAAAGTGGTCAGAGCCTCGCTGGACAGGCCCATTCCGGGTGACAGAGAGAACCAGCCACACGGTACGACTCCAGGGCAAAGGCAGCTCATGGTACCACCTGTCTCAGTGCAAGCCAGCACTGCCACCCGAGGAGAACCAGGCGCAGAAGCAAGCATCTAATTAGTAACAAGTGCCAGCTGGACACTCTGCGAACGACAGGTGTCACCGGAGAGCTGTCTGAAGCTCTTGAAGATCGAGAACACATTATTATTTTCTTTACAGGTTGTCGTGGACTCTTCTTCTTTACAGGTTGCTTGGACTCTTATTTTTTTTTCCTTTTTCTTTCTTTGCAGGTTGAACTTTCTAAACGAATCTGTAAAAAAAAAAAAAAAAAAAATGCACCCTGTAACTTTAACACTTACACATATAGAGTATAGATAATACTTTACTAAGTAGAGGGAAACTTAGTGGGGAAACACATTGATTGTTTAATAATGGCTTGGTATGGAAAAAGGGGGTGCGACAGGACAAAATACAGACACCATTACTGATGTAGAACAAGTAGTCTGGGAGATAACAAATAGGCAATAATGTTACTTCCTCCCGTTGACATGGTTAAAATTTTGGCCGCCTGGGGCAGAAGGGGCAGTGAGAGAATCTTTCCTGTCAAAAATATTGGTTGGTTGGCTGCCAGACAGGTTTTTGCTCTCACAGGTTAAACACGTCAAAAACATGTTTAGAGGACCTAGAATGTGATGACATAAGGGGGAACTGTCGTGGGAAACAATTTTATTACTTTGTGTTTGTGGACAAATATTCTTAAATGATGATTAGTTAAATTAGCATTTACAACTACATACTCATTGTGTGAAATCTTGTACCTTATATGCATTTATATGAATGACTAACCAGCATTTACATTATGTATTACTTACACATGTAGTTAAACATTTTTTGATCCTGCACGACTAACTCATATGATGAATACTCTTAAAAGACATATTATAAGCTAACACTATGGCATGATAACTCACGTGATATTTACACATTCTTAATTCTTAACATCTAACCTTGAACAAATGTGCACTCCAGGCTTTTAGCACACTGACATTAATCACAGTGTTGGCCCAGGAGGGCTGAAGTGTAGGTGCATGTTTGTTGACCTTGAAGTGCATTTCTGACTCCCTAAATTTTAGTCTCTCGGGAGAGGAGGAAGAGAGGCCCATTGTCAGCCTGGCCGATAACGAATGTCTTCGGGGTCACGGCATTCACCTGAATCTTGCACGTGAAGAGCTGAGTACTAACACGTGAAATTATGCATATTAATATACGCTAATCAGCCAGAAAACGCCTCACCGGCAGGGTTTACATCATTCGGGGTATAACTGTTGGAGTCAGATCTTGAGAGGTCAGAGCTTTACTTGGGAGGAGTATTACACTGTTCTCGATGTATTGTTCTCCTGGATCCAGTATTGTTAAATAAATACTTTGATTTGCTTTGAACTTCACTCGACTGGTGTTTGCGACTCTTCCGTAACGAACACGCCTCCCAGAAGAGGGAGGGTGTATTTTGGACCTTTTTATATTTTCTAAATTTTAAATACTTTGAGAACGGTCCAAAAGAACCTTTGATATCTTCAGAAATGAACAGCAGAATGAGCAGGGGCAGAGTCTCTCCTGTAAATGATCTGGAGTCACTTTTAGCAGCTCTCACAAACACTGGATCAGACAGAAGGCTGGAGAACCATTGGATTGGATGTGACTTATCTGTTATGAAGCCAGACAAACAATATTTGCTGAACCTTTGGAGGGCCTTATTGAAATCACCAGCGACAACTCCAACAGCATGTTAGCAAGTGGAAGACTTTCCACAAGGGGGAGCTACATAAATATCATCTGTATTAGACACCAAACATGTAGTGTTAAAGTAGGATATCGGCTCAGCCGACGAGTTTAAACATTCAGTTTTGTTCATTTAAGGGAAGAGTAATGTGTTGCTTGAGAAAAAACTAAATAATGTGTCAAAGACTTTTAAACAACTGGTTTTTATCTGAACCTGGGGGGATTACAATAACAATTTGAACATGATCCTGCACAGACCTTGTGGGATCTATACAGTGGAGAGAGCTTCTTATCATCAGCTCCTCATTTAACCCCTTGGACAGTTAAGGACCTCAGTTTACCCGCCCCTCCTCCACAGAGTAACAGATTTACATGAAGTCATACTCTATGCAAATATTAACATTTATTTAAAGTGTGTTGATATGAAGAGCAACATTTTGTTGTTGGTGCGCTTTAACACTCACCATGTTCCCTACTTGTCTGTTCCTATTTCTGTTAGCAGCTGTGTCCTGTGAGTGTTTATGGGGAGATATAAATCTCAAACTTTTGTTTATCATATGAGAGTTTCTTCAAAATTTTACATTGACTTTCATGTTCCACAGGTGTGGATTGTGTGGAGTTGACTCAGTCTGGATCTGTGGTTGTAAGCCCTGGTCAGTGCATGTCACTGACCTGTACAGTCTCTGGATATTCACTGACTGATAGCAGCTACTGTACACACTGGGTACGGCAGCCTGCAGGAAAAACTCTGGAGTGGATTGGATGTTCATGTGGTGATGGGAACGTTTACCACAGTAGTAAAATAAAAGGCAGGTACAAAGTGACTAAAGACTCAAGCACAGTGACCTTAAATGGTCAGAGTCTACAGACTGGAGACACAGCTGTGTATTACTGCGCTCGTGAAGGCCACAGTGAAACACATCAACACAAACCCTGTACAAAAACATCCTCTCAGGAATGCACTAATAAAAATATGTAAGACACTCAGTACCACATACAGCCAGTAGAGGGTAGTCTTCACTATCAAATCCAGCTTTATCTGTGCAGCAACTGTGCTGTTGAACTGTATCAATGCATAATTTTTGTTATTAGTTCGAGTGGTGCAGAACTAATTGTTGAAAATGTGTACCCATTACGCTCTCGTGATTTCCATCAAATATTCACAGCAGTGTTCCAACACCTAGAGGGAAATATTCTTAGAAGATCAGGTTTGTACAAACTGTGTGAGTTCACTGCCGGGTCTCTACAAACTGCTGCACATGCAGTGTATCATTATTCGATATCCAGCAGGAAATTCATTCATTCAGTCATTCAGCTTCTTAACTGCTTCACTCTGATCAGGGTCATGGTGGGTGCGAATCCATGGACAATATGACCTCACAAATGTAGTGGCCTGTAGTGGATATCTTTACATTTTCTTCACTGTTTATGAGATGTCCTTTGACAGTGAAAGGACGGCTGTAGTGTAAAGCTTTCCCAGAGGAGCACAGTCTTTTAATGCAGCAAATGTGTATAAACTGTTGATGATGACATGGTGCAAATCCAGTGTGAACTGAGTGTGTCCAGGACTTAAGGTCTGCTGAGCTGAGTGGAGCAGTAGAGTCTCATCAACTTCTAATTCAGACTTTATCTTCATGTTATTACAATGTAATTAATAACACAATATGTCTCTTGTTTCAACAGGTGTGAAATGTCAAATAATGGAATCATTAGAAAGTGCAGTTCAGGTAAAACCTGGAGAAACTCTGAGTCTCTCCTGTAGAGGATTTGGATTTAGTTTTGGAAGCTGGAACATGCATTGGGTCAGACAAAAGGCTGGAAAAACACTGGAATGGATTGGGGAAATCTTTTTTGATTCAAGCGGGAGCCAATTGCCAAATCTGCATAGTGATGTTTGGAAATCTCCAGCGAAAACTATAAGAACATGCTGTACATGAAGCTGAGTAGCGTAACTGAGCAGTACTCAGCTGGTTATTTGACAGTTTGTTGATCTTTCTGTTGACTGTTTGTAGCACATCTACAGAAATAACACTGAGAGGGTAATGATAGTCTAGTAATGATGACTATGTGATTTAACATTGTTTTTTTACATTTTACTGAGTGTCAGCTGATTGTCTATAAACACGTCTCTGTACTTTATAATAAAGACCTAAATATCTTCAGGAGGACACTCAAAATATAGTTTTACCCTCCATGGTGATTAAATACAAGGTGAGATGGTGAAGCCTAGTCAGTGAGTCCTCAAGCATACACACAGTTCCACTGCATCTTCAAACTGCTTATCAGTGGAAATCAACACATTCGGAGGAGAACACTAACTGATAAATCTGTTCTTTCTGCTCATGAACACCATTAGAATGATGGGAGATGGTGGTGTATAGTGTGAGTGTCTTTATTCTAAATAAGTCTGTACAGTGAGCAGGTGAGTGAGGTCATCCCTCTGAAACTGTAACTATGCAAATGCTCCTCTTGTCTTTATTAAGGGATGCTCTACAGCTCTGAGAGATCTTCAGAACCTCAGCCACAAGCTCCACCATGTTCAGCACATTGCTAATACTGCTGGCTCTCACTAATCTCCCATGTACGTCTGAATTCTGGAGTAAGGAAGCGCTCTAGGATGGACGTATCATTCATATCTTTAATGATTCTCTTATTTCCAGAGGTTTCCAGAGTCAGACTCTCACTCAGTCTGAAGCCGTGGTCAAAAAACCTGGAGAGTCTCATAAACTGACCTGTACTGGTTCTGGATTCACCTTCAGCAGCTATCGAATGGTCTGGATTGGACAGGCTCCTGGGAAAGGACTGGAATGGATTGCATTCATACACACAGGAAGCTCTCACATCTACTATTCCCAGTCAGTCCAGGGAAGGTTCACAATTTCCAGATCGGACACCAGCAGTCAGCTGTATTTACAGATGTCCAGTCTGAAGAGTGAAGACACTGCGGTGTATTACTGCGCTAGAGACCCACAGTGGTAGAGAGCAGTGAGAGCGCTGTACAAAAACCCCTCCCCATTCATCTCCAGAGGAAAGCTGCTGGGAGTCAGTCAGGGTACAGAACATTTAAGGTTTTTTTTTTTTTTTTTTTTACTACAATTATATTATATTATAGCAAGCAACATTTATAAAAATAATAATTATTTAGTTTTTCACTTACATGTATAAAATATACTAAGTGAGGTGTCCAGAGTAATTCACACTGAGCTCTAAAGAGCAGGTTTCCTCAGATGGGGCAACTATAGAGAGTCTGTCCAAACACAACTACCCCGTAAAAAAAACATTTTTTACCACAGACTTCTTGTTATTTTCAGCAGCTGTTGACTGTGTGGAGTTGACCAGGATTGAAGGTCACAAACAGTGGTCAGTCAATGTCACTGACCCCTGAATCTCTGAAGTGGATTAGAAGGGGTTGAGAAGGTAACCAAAATTAATTAATAAGGCCATAGTGAAACACAGATGCACACACATGCACACACACACACACACACACACACACACACACACACACACACACACACACACACACACACTGTAGTGGAAATAGTTATGCACACATTTCGGTGGCCTAAATACTACATATTGGAGTCAATGATAATTAATCATTATTAAACATTATTAAAATCTTCTCATAAACACTCACAGGACACAGCTGCTAATAGAAAGAGCAGTAAACAAGTGGGAACATGGTGAGTGTAAAGTGCACTAAGAGAAAACTCTCACTCCACACCTCAACACACTTAAAATAAATGGGACGATTTGCATAGGGCTTCACTTCATGTAAATCTGCTGCTCCGTGGAGGAGTGTCTGGTAAACTGAGGTCTCAGATAGAGTTCTGATGAACTGATAAGAGGCTCTATCCCTGGTTTGATTCCACATGATCGGGGCCAAGTGGTGTTTGAATTATTATGGTAATAGCCCAGTGGCGGCTGGTGAAGGATATTCGAGGTGGGCAGGTTGTGTCACACTCTCAGTTTCAACAACCATCCCATTCCAATAGAACACATGCAGGACACCAACGCTCTGTGAAAGTAGTTATTAAAAAGAAATCAGCAGGTTCATAGTTAAGTAAAGGATCATAAATTGTAATGTGCTCAGATATTACATTATATTAACCATTACATAGATCACAGATGAGTTCAGAAACATAGAGATATATTAACAATGAACAAAAACACCAACAAGACAATATTAGAAATTTCTAGAGTGACGTATATTGCTGGATTATAATGTACCTCTCTCTCTCTCTCTCTCTCTCTCTCTCTCTCTTTCTCTCTCTCTCTCTCTGTGGTCTGTGTGTGTGTGTGTGTGTGTGTGTGTGTGTGTGTGTGTGTGTGTGTGTGTTGAGATGAGCGAATTGCAATTTATTAATTTTTCATAAAAGATATTATACTTTTCGGGGACTTAATTTGCCGAAGTTATCTTCATATGCAGAAAGACCTTTCTCCATTTTCAGAGACATCTCCAAGCCACAGAAGCCAGATGGAGTGTGAGATTATCCAGAGAGTGTCATAAAATTGATACTACAGGCCCTTTTCAGGACAGTTTACGACACAGAGTCAAGAGAAGAATCTTTCAGAATGCAAAGAGACACACAGGCTCCACCTTGATTAAAACTGTCTTCTCACACATTTTGAAAGTCTGTTAAACAAAAGAATCACACATTCCTTATTTTTTTTATTTTACCTGATGAACAAGTTGCCTATGTGTACCACTGTGTGAAATGAATTTCCTTTTAGACAAATCAAAATGGGAGGAATTAATTTACATATGTTTTAAATCACCTTTTTATATAAACTTATGTAGGAACCAAGGTATCCACATACTCTGTGTGATATTCAGTTAAGAATTATGTAAAACATGGTTTGTCTGAATATACTTGTGTTAACACACTCTCTTATATTGCAAAGTATAGAGTCTTCAAGTCTTTGGCTTGTCAAGTGTCATAAATTATGTGATGTCACTACCAAGGTACAGAAAACAGCCAATCAGGAGCAAGAGATGCTCCAATCCTCAATCTCTGAGGACCAATCAGGTATTCAAGGTGGAGTTTCTAAACTCTGATTAAAAACCTAGTGGTGCCAAATGACGCTCACTCTTTTCACACCTTTTTTTGTGAAATGCTCTCTTTACACGTTTTTTGAGATTTTTTGGAGAGGAAAAAGTTCTTCTGAAGTACGTCTCTCTCCTGCTTCCAGCAGACAATGCTTCTCAGATCGGGTAGACAGAGAGCTCTCCAGCTCTGCAGGCGTCCCTCAGGCATCAGCCTCTCATTGCTCTCTTAAACAATCTTGGGACCCTCAAGCATGGTCCAGATAGAACAGAAGTTCTATTTTAATTTTATCTCTAGTAGAAAGCTATAGTTTAAGAAAAGCTAGAGTTTAACTACAGCAAAATTTATTGCCACCCAGAGCATAAAGGAGACCTCAGACCTCTGACCCTCAAAGTGAGGACAAGAGCTCAACGACGGAGACGACCACATGCAACCTCAGAATGACACACCTATTTAGAATAAAGACAACCACAATATACACCACCATCTCCCATCAATCTAATGGTGTTCATGAGCAGAAAGAACAGATTTATCAGGGGTTAATGTTAAGTTTACAATATATTCTGAAGGATAGGGGTAAACTAGGAAGAGAGCCTCTGTTAAAACATAGTGATCAGCTCATGGGGGGATTTTTGAAGAATATCTTCATGTATTTACTAAGATGTTTTATCACTTTATCACGTCCATCTTGAAACACAATATCGCCACCTGGTGGAGGCTAAAATTTAAAGCCACACTACATGAGATTTCTTTTTTTTTTTTTTAACCAGCGCTCCCCCTACAAACCTTTTCCAGAAGTTACATAGTGCAGTTTCTGCAGTAATGAGCCCGAATTAGCAAACACAGGGACTCTTTTCTTCATATAACAGATCAGAGGAGCATTGGGCATGGTGACGTTAGGTTCATATGCAGCTGCTCCAGGGCATCCTTTTTAATCTCATGTTTTTCTATTGATATTAATACACACTGTGTCACTGATGGGGGCACCTTAAAGTATCTGGATACCTTAAAGTATCTGTGTGTGATACTGAGTGTCTGACACATTTGTGTGTTTCTCAGAGAGGATGTTTTTGTACAGGGTTTGTGTTGATGTGTGTCACTGTGGTTCACGAGCGCAGTAATACACAGCTGTGTCTCCAGTCTGTAGATCCTTTCCCTTTAAGGTGAATGTGCTGCTGGACGTGTCCCTGGTAATTTCAAACCTGCTTTTCAATGCACTGCTGTAATCAGTGCTACCACCAGAACAAATTCTCCCGATCCACTCCAGAGGTTTTCCTGCAGGCTGCCGTATCCAGTGTGAACAGTAGCTGCTATCAGTCAGTGAATATCCAGAAACTTTACAGGTCAGTGACATGGACTGACCAGGGCTTACAACCACAGATCCAGACTGAGTCAACTCCACACAGTCCACACCTGTTGAACATAAAGGTTATTGTTACATTCAAAAGAAACACCTCTGTTATAAACTAATAAATTTCTTTGGTCTCCCTCAGTCACATGATGAAACTAGTCTGGAAGGATGAAGGCCAGCAACTGAGACGAGTAATGAGATACCAGCCACCACATCTTTTCAAACACAGTGCTGCTGAACAGCTCAACATGCTTGGAGGAGGACACTAAGTACCCAGTTGTTATTTTACCTAGTGGACACATGCATTAACCAGCACTGTTCTGGGTGATAGTGGAGAGGGAGGGCTGTCTTAGTCACTTCAAGAGAACAAAGACAGTTATGATTTTACGGACAACTGCTCTCAAATTTTATGCAAATGCCCGACCTATTCCTTTATATTTAAGCAGGTGGAGGTGAAGCAAAACAATTTTCACTCGTTCACCATGTTCTCCTCATCTCTCCTTCTGCTGCTGCTGGCTGCTGTGAGCTGTGAGTGTTTTTAGATTCACCCTAAAGTGACCTGCAAGTTCTTTATTATAATGTTAATGCCCTTTGTTCCACAGGTGTGGACTATGTGGAGTTGACTCAGCCTGGATCCATGGTCATAAGCCCTGGCCAGTCCATGTAACTGACCTGTAAAGTTTCTGGATATTCACTGACTAGTATCTACTGTACATTCTGGATACGGCAGCCTGCAGGAAAAACTCTGGAGTGGATCGGATTAATTTGTTATGACGGTAGCACTGCCTACAGTGATAAACTGAAAAGCAGGTTTGAAATTACCAGGGACACATCCAGCAGCACACTCACCTTAAAGGGACGGGATCTACAGACTGGAGACACAGCTGGGTATTACTGCGCTCGTTACCCACAGTGAAACACATCAACACAAACCCTGTACAAAAACATCCTCCTGTAAGTGGTGGAGCAACACATACAGCTTTGCTCTGCCACAGGAGGGAGGTAGAGCACAGTCTCAGCACCTCCCTTGTTTCTCACCTCATTAACCCTTACCCCTTATGATTTACATTAACACTTCATTACCAGAGGCCAATCCAACAACATGGTGTGTATGAAGCTGAGAGGTTTGGCTGGACAGGACTCAGCTGTTTATTACTGTGCAGCAAAATACAGTGACACAACCAAGAGAACCACCTGAACCCCTCAGAACAATGGTTACAACAAGGGAATACGGCTTAAATGTTCACTTCTACCAGTAGGGGGTGATAGAACATTAAAATACATTGAGATGTTCCCCTCATGAGTTGATTTCTATGTTTTAACTCAGGATCCCTACCTAATTTACCCCTATCTTTCAGGATCTATTGTAAAGTTAATATAAACCCTTGCTGAGGTCTCACATGTGTAATTCTGACTGAGAAGGTGAAGTCTAGCAAGTGATTGATAAAACACACATTAAAAGTGACCACATCTTCAAACTCACCATCACTGGAGCTCAACACATTTGGAGGAGAACACTAACTACTAAATATGTTCTTTCAGCTCATGAACACCATTAGAACGATGGGAGATGGTGGTGTATGTTGTGGTTGTCTTTATTCTAAATAAGTGTGTACAGTGAGCAGGTGAGTGAGGTCATCCCTCTGAAACTGTAACTATGCAAATCCTCCTCTTGTCTTTATTAAGGGACACTCTACAGCTCTGAGAGATCTTCAGAACCTCAGCCACAATCTCCACCATGTTCAGCACATTGCTAATACTGCTGGCTCTCACTAATCTCCCATGTACGTCTGAATTCTGGAGTAAGGAAGCGCTCTAGGATGGACGTATCATTCATATCTTTAATGAATCTCTTATTTCCACAGGTTTCCAGAGTCAGACTCTCACTCAGTCTGAAGCTGTGGTCAAAAAACCTGGAGAGTCTCATAAACTGACCTGTACTGGTTCTGGATTCACCTTCAGTAGCTATCAAATGGCCTGGATCAGACATGCCCCTGGGAAAGGACTGGAATGGATTGCGTATATTAGCACTGCAAGCACTCCAATCTACTATTCCCAGTCAGTCCAGGGAAGGTTCACAATCTCCAGATCAGACTCCAGCAGTCAGCTGTATTTACAGATGTCCAGTCTGAAGAGTGAACACACTGTGGTGTATTACTGTGCAAGGCAAGACTCACAGTGGTAGAGAGCAGTGAGAGCGCTGTACAAAAACTCCTCCCCATTCATCTCCTGCTGGTATGAGTCAGTCAGGGTTCAGAGCATTTTAGGTTTTTGTTTTATTACAATATTATAGTCAGCAATAGTTATAAAAACAATAAATATTTAGTTTGTCACTTACATGTATAAAATATACTCACATGAAGTGTCCGGAGTAAATCACATTCTAAAGAGCAGGTTTCCTCCGATGGGGCAACTAAAGAGAGTCTGTCCAAACACAACTAACCCGTAAAAACATTTTTTACTACAGACTTCTTGTTATTTTCAGCAGCTGTTGACTGTGTGGAGTTGACCAGAATTGAAGGTCACAAACAGTGGTCAGTCAATGTCAATGACCACTGAATCTCTGGATATTCACTGACTGGGTGACGTCACCTCATACACTGTACACAGCAGCTTCCAGAGAAAGCTCTGAAGTGGATTAGAAGGGGTTGAGAAGGTAACAACAATTAATCAATAAGGCCACAGTGAAACACACATGTACACACACACACACACACACACACACACACACTGTAGTGGAAATAGTTATGCAAACATTTCGGTGGCCTAAATACTACATATTGGAGTCAATGATAATTAATCATTATTTGATTAATAATTAATTATTTAATTCATTTTGTTAAGCTCCATGTTTGGGAGTTATTAAATAATAATATGTCTTTACCGATCCAATTTTAGCTTGGACAAGTAGGCCATCTTCACATATTATACAGCAGAATTAGCTAGAATTAATTATTATTAATGAATTATGCTCATTGTCCCGCTGTAGGTTCTTGGCTCCGAAATTGAATCTGAACTAGAAGGAATAATTTGGTACATTCTGGTCACATAACTGGTTTATTAAGTGTAATATCAAATAATGAATATTGATTAAACATTCATATAATGAAATGGATTACAGCGATACATGAGGGAACGGGGTGATTAATATATGAGGGAATATCTCTATGATAATTATGCTAAATTGTAAAAAGGCTATTATTTATCCCAGCAAAGCATTCCGCACCACTCCTGAGCTATGAAGACATGAAACCATGTGACCTTATGTATATCCCTCGAGATGAACTTGAGATAGCTGGGAGCATGTCACTTTCTGGTGCGGCTTCCTGGAGCACTGCAGCTACGGGCCTTGTAGCACTGTAGCCACTGGCGTTTCAATTCTCTCCCTTTTCAGAGACACGGCGACCCCTCCGTCGGAGCTGGTGGCTCTGAAGGTCTCTGTGGGAATTCTCCGTCTTTGCTGATCTGCCTCCTTGTGAGAGACACGTCCACGCAGGACTCTCATGGGCCTTTTTCTCAGAATGTCATTCTGAGGTTGCATGTGGTTGTCTCCGTCGCTGAGCTCTTGTCATCACTTTGAGGGTCAGAGGTCTGAGGTCTCCTTCATGCTCTGGGTGCCTTTGAATTTTGCTGTAGTTAAACTATAGCTTTTCTTAAACTATAGCTTTCTACTAGAGATACAATTAAAATAGAACTTCTGTTCTATCTGGACCACGCTTGAGGGGCCCAAGACTCTTTAAGAGAGCCATGGGAGGCTGACGCCTGAGGGACACCTGCAGATCTGAGAAGCATTGTCTGCTGGAAGCAGGAGAGAGACGTACTACAGAAAAACTTTTTCCTCTCCAAAAATTCTCACCAAGTGTGTAAAGAGAGCATTTCGCAAAAAAAAAGTTTGAAAAGAGTGAGCGTCATTTGGCACCACTAGGTTTTTAATCAGAGTTTAGAAACTCCGCCTTGAATACCTGATTGGTCCTCAGAGATTGAGGATTGGAGCATATCTTGCTCCTGATTGGCTGTTTCCTGTACCTTGGTAGTGGCATCCATTAAAATTTATGACACTTGACAAACCTAAGACTTGAAGACGATCCCAGAAATCTGAATTATACTTTTGCAATATAAGAGATTGTGTTAACACAAGTGTATTCAGACAAACCATGTTTTACATAATTCTTAACTGAATATCACACAGAGTATGTGGATACCTTGGTTCCTACATAAGTTCATATAAAAAGGTGATTCAAAACATATGTAAAATAATTCCACTTGTTTTGATTTGTCTAAAAAGGAAATTCATTTCACACAGTGGTACACATAGGCAACTTGTTCCTCAGGTAAAGAAAATAATTAAGGAATGTGTGATTCTTTTGTTTAACAGACTTTCAAAATGTGTGAGAAGACAGTTTTAATCAAGGTGGAGCCTGTGTGTCTCTTTGCAATCTGAAAGGTTCTTCTCTTCACTCTGTGTCGTAAACTGTCCTGAAAAGGGCCTGTAGTGTCAGTTTTATGACCCTCTCTGGGTAATCTCACACTCCATCTGGTTTGTGTGGCTTGGAGATGTCTCTGAAAATGGAGAAAGGTCTTTCTGCATATGAAGATAACTTCGGCATATTAAGTCCCCAAAAAGTATAATATCTTTTATGAAAAAATAATAATCTGCAATCTGCTCATCTCCACTACAACACACACACGCACACACACACACACACACACACACACACACACACACACACACACAGAGCAGAGAGAGAGAGAGAGAGAGAGAGGTACATTATAATCCAGTAATATATGTCACTCTAGAAATTCCTAATATTGTCTTATTGGTGTTTTTGTTAATTGTTAATGTATCTCTATGTTTCTGAACTCATCTGTGATCTATGTAATAATTAATGTAATGTAATATCTGAGCACATTACAATTTATGATCCTTTTCCTAACTATGAACCTGCTGATTTCTTTTTAATAACTACTTTCACAGAGAGTTGGTGTCCTGCATGTGTTCTATTGGAATGGGATGGTTGTTGAAACTGAGAGTGTGACACAACCTGACCACATCAAATATCCTTCACCAGCCACTGGGCTATTACCATAATAATTCAAACACCACTTGGCCCCGATCATGTGGAATCAAACCAGGGATAGAGCCTCTTATCAATTCATCAGAACTCTATCTGAGCCCTCAGTTTATCAGACACTCCTCCACAGAGCAGCAGATTTACATGAAGTGAAGCTCTATGCAAATCATCTCATTTATTTTAAGTGTGTTGATGTGTGGAGTGATAGTTTGCTCTTGGTGCACTTTACATTCACCATGTTCCCTACTTGTTTACTGCTTTTTCTATTAGCAGCTGTGTCCTGTGAGTGTTTATGGGAAGATTTAATTTTTTTTGTTCATAAGAGATGTGTTTCTTTTGAATGTAACAATAACCTTTATTTTCAACAGCTGCTGGCTGCTGTGAGCTGTGAGTGTTTTTAGATTCACCGTAAAGTGACCTGTAAGTTCTTTATTATTATCTTAATGTCCTTTGTTCCACAGGTGTGGACTGTGTGGAGTTGACTCAGCCTGGATACATGGTCATAAGCCCTGGTCAGTCCATGTCACTGACCTGTACAGTCTCTGGATATTTACTGACTGACAGCAGCTACTGTACAAGCTGGATCCGGCAGCCTGCAGGAAAAGCTCTAGAGTGGATCGGATATATATTTAGTAGTGGTAGCACTTACTATAGTGAGAAACTGAAAAGCAGGTTCCAGATTACTAGGGACACATCCAGGAGTGTCCTTAAGTGGCCAGAGTCTACAGACTGGAGACACAGCTGTGTATTACTGCGCTCGATACCCACAGTCAAACACTTCAACACAAACCCTGTACAAAAACATCCTCTCTGAGAAATACACAAATACGTCAGACATTCAGTATCACACACAGCCAGTAGACGGCAGTCATCACTGTTAAATCCAGCTCAGTTTGATCAGATAACACAAGGGGATTGTTAAGATCCAAAAGCATAAATCACTGATGGAGATGTAAATAAATGAATTCAGAGCGGTTTGGTTTAAAACAGTTCACTGTAGAGGAACATGACCTGGATTTGTTGTGTATTGCAGTGGGGATAGGAACCAGGGCTCTCCATGTGTAAGTGGCACCATGTAGTGATTATATTTAGTCAAACATTAATATTATGTACTTCTACATCTACAAGTGTCTGTTACATTGTAGGTATCCAGATACTTTAAGGTGCCCCCATCAGTGACACAGTGTGTATTAATATCAATAGATAAACATGAGATTAAATAGGATGCCCTGGAGCAGCTGCATATGAACCTAATGTCACCATGCCCAATGCTCCTCTGATCTGTTATATGAAGAAAAGAGTCTCTGTCTTTGCTAATTCGGGCTCATCACTGCAGAAACTACACTATGTAACTTCTGGAGCAAAATTGTAGGGGGAGCCCTGGTTAAAAAAAAAATAAAAAAATAAATCTCATGTAGTGTGGCTTTAAATCTTAGCCTCCATCAGGTGGCAATACTGTGTTTCAAGATGGACGTAAAAAGTGATAAAATAGCTTAGAAAATGCATGAAGGTATTCTTCAAACCCCCCCATGAGCTGATCACTATGTTTTAACAGAAGGTCTCTTCCTACTTTACCCCTATCTTTCAGAATATATTGTAAACTTAACATAAACCCCTGATAAATCTGTAATTTCTGCTCATAAACACCATTAGAATGATGGAAGATGGTGGTGTATAGTGTGAGTGTCTTTATTCTAAATAAGTGTGTACAGTGAGCAGGTGAGTGAGGTCATCCCTCTGAAACTATGCAAATCCTCCTCTTGTCTTTACTAAGGTACACTCTACAGCTCTGAGAGATCTTCAGAACCTCAGCCACAAGCTCCACCATGTTCAGCACATTGCTAATACTGCTGGCTCTCACTAATCTCCCATGTACGTCTGAATTCTGGAGTAAGGAAGATCTCTAGGATGGACGTGTCATTCATATCTTTAATGATTCTCTTATTTCCACAGGTTTCCAGAGTCAGACTCTCACTCAGTCTGAAGCTGTGGTCAAAAAACCTGGAGAGTCTCATAAACTGACCTGTACTGGTTCTGGATTCACCTTCAGTAGCTATGCTATGGCCTGGGTCAGACAAGCTCCTGGGAAAGGACTGGAATGGATTGCGTATATTGACACATCCAGCTCTCCAATCAGCTATTCCCAGTCAGTCCAGGGAAGGTTCACAATTTCCAGATCAGACTCCAGCAGTCAGCTGTATTTACAGATGTCCAGTCTGAAGAGTGAAGACACTGCGGTGTATTACTGCGCTAGATACACACAGTGGTAGAGACCAGGGAGAGCGCTGTACAAAAACCCTTCCCCATTCATCTCCAGAGGACAGCTGGTGGGAGTCAGACAGGGTTCAGAGGATATAGCCTTGTTTGTCACTACAAACATGTACTGAATTGATTATTTATTATTTTTACATTTTCATCTATAGCCTACCCCACCCCCAAATGACATCACATCAATAATGTATCACTGCCTTCAACAAGGACACAGTGAAACAAATCAACAGAAACACTGCCTCTCTGGAACTGATCCTTGTGATCCTTGCGTGCCACTGATTTCATGACTCTATGGTTCTGATGCATCTCATGGATTGAGCTTGTAACTCACTCAGTCATGTTTAACAGTAGAAGCCTCTTCAAAAGAGTATCAGTGGCACTGTGCTTTTTGCCCCAATTCTTGTTTCTCTGAGCTAATTCTCCAAATGTATTTCTAATAGCATTTACCATGTACCAATCTGGATGTTGAATATGTTAAAGAAAGGTCTCTACAGCACAGAGAGAGTTCAACCAGCTCAGCTCAGCAGCCTTGTATCTACATGCTATCATCAGTGTTAAATAAAATAGATGTGGTGTTAATGTAGGAAATCATTTCAGCCGACATGTTTAAAGGTTCAGTTAAGTTCATATGTGGGAACAGTAGTGTCTCCTTATGGTTGGAATTAGAGAAACAACAACAACAAACAAATATATAGGTTTCTGTATAAACTCTAAATTTTGTACAGAAACATGAATGAATTAATCACTTTGTGTACATCTGTTGTTCTGTGGAGGAATGTCTGGTAAAAGGAGGTTGTAGATGCACATTGTACAAGGGAGTAAGTGAACTGATGATAAGAGGCTCTATTCCTTATTTGATCCCACAAGGTCATTTAACCTCTACCACAATTTGAACCTGAGACTTCCTTTAACCAGACACTCCTCCACAGAGCAGCAGATTTACATGAAGTGATGTTCTATGTCAATTTTACTATTTATGTTAGTTGTGTTGAGGTGTGGAGTGATAGTGTGCTCTTGGTGCACTTTACACTCACCATGTTCCCTACTTGTTTACTGCTCTTTCTATTAGCAGCTGTGTCCTGTGAGTGTTTATGAGAAGATTTGAACCTTTTGTTCATAAGAGATGTGTTTCTTTTGAATGTAACAATAACCTTTATGTTCCACAGGTGTGGACTGTGTGGAGTTAACTCAGTCTGGATCTGTGGTTGTAAGCCCTGGTCAGTCCATGTCACTGACCTGTAAAGTTTCTGGATATTCACTGACTAGCACCTACTGTACATTCTGGATACGGCAGCCTGCAGGAAAAGCTCTGGAGTGGATTGGATGGATTTGTTATGATGGTAACACAGGCTACAGTGATAAACTGAAAAGCAGGTTTGAAATTACCAGGGACACATCCAGCAGCACACTCACCTTAAAGGGACGGGATCTACAGACTGGAGACACAGCTGTGTATTACTGCGCTCGACAACCACAGTGACACACTTCAATGCAAACCCTGTACAAAAACATCCTCCTGTAAGTGGGGGAGCACCAAATATAGCTTTGCTCTGCCACCAGAGGGAGGTAGAGCACAGTCTCAATGGCAGTTTGCTCCACATGTTCTAAGCTCTACTGAACAAGGGCCAAACCCAGCACCTCTCTTGTGTCTCACCTCATTAACGATTACATTTCCCCTATAATTTACATTAACACTTCATTACCAGAGACCAATCCAACAACATGGTGTGTATGAAGCTGAAAGGTTTGGCTGCAGAGGATTCAGCTGTTTATTTCTTTGCAGCAAAATACAGTGACACAACCAAGAGAGCCACCTGAACACCTCAGAACAATGGTTACAATAAGAGGTCGGCGGATCGATCGAAATATCGATAATATCGATACCAACACTGATATTGATATTGATATTGAGCAATACTCGTGTAAAAAAATCAATACTCAAGTTTTTTTTTTTTCTCTCCCTCACGCACTGACTGCTGCGCACACGGATTCATCAAAGTCTACTCTCTGTCTGTAAGAGTAGTGCTGCGCTGTGTCACACAGCACGGAGCAGCGCACCCTGTCATCTTTTGTTATTGTACCGTCATGTGGCTCAGTGGCGCCAGCCAAACAGCCAATCGGGTAGAGGCTCTCAGCGCTTTCCTCGAGTCGATACATCACAGTACGGAGAGAGACAGCACCACAGCATTGAAATGTCTGGGAGGAAGAGATTTAATTAGCTTTAAGTTATATTTTTTAATTAGCTTTACGTTATATATTTTTTACAATCTTTATTTAAGAAAAAATGTAGAGAAGTGCACTGAACAGAAGAAATTCCTTATTTTTTGTATTATTTTATTGTACAGTGATTTGTCAGTCCTCTAACTCAGGAGATTTTGTTTTAAATTGTGTTGAGTGATATTTCTTTACACTCTGTTTATTTAAGAAAAATCATAATTGCACAGAAGGGAAGAAAATTCCTTATTTTTTATTGTTTTTCCTAAGAACAATTCTATTTGAAAAAAGAAACAAAGAAAGAAAGAACTAGAAAAGAAGTCTAGTGAGGAGAGAATTTTTATTTTATTTTTGTATTGTGGTTTCTCCTTTTCTACCTCAAAAAAGATATATTTTCTTAATGTTAGAGCAAACTTTGTTTTGTTACTGTTCCATTGTTTCTAAACAAAAATGTTGATTGTGATAATAAAGTATTTTGTTATCACGTACAATGTTTGGTGAAATTCTATCCTAGGTCTTTTGGATCCTTTGGATCTATGAAGCTTAAATATTACAAAGTATCGGTATCGGTATCGGCGATACTGGCCCTGCATTTACTTGGTATCAAATCAATACCAACATTCCTGGTATTGCCCACCTCTAGTTACAATAACGGAACATGTCTTAAATGTCCACTTCAACCAGTAGGGGGTGATAGAACATTAAATTACATTGAGACATTCCCCTCATGATTTGATCTCTATGTTTTAATTCAGTACCCTGCCTAGTTTAACCCTATCTTTCTGAATCTATTGTAAAGTTAATATAAACCCCTGCTGAGGTCTCACATGTGTAATTCTGACTGAGAAGGTGAAGTCTAGCAAGTGATTGATAAAACACACATTAAAAGTGACCACATCTTCAAACTTACCATCACTGGAGCTCAACACATTTGGAGCAGAACACTAACTACTAAATCTGTTCTTTCAGCTCATGAACACCATTAGAATGATGGGAGATGGTGGTGTATATTGGGGTTGTCTTTATTCTAAATAAGTGTGTACAGTGAGCAGGTGAGTGAGGTCATCCCTCTGAAACTGTAACTATGCAAATCCTCCTCTTGTCTTTATTAAGGGATGCTCTACAGCTCTGAGAGATCTTCAGAACCTCAGCCACAAGCTCCACCATGTTCAGCACATTGCTAATACTGCTGGCTCTCACTAATCTCCCATGTACGTCTGAATTCTGGAGTAAGGAAGCGCTCTAGGATGGACGTGTCATTCATATCTTTAATGATTCTCTTATTTCCACAGGTTTCCAGAGTCAGACTCTCACTCAGTCTGAAGCTGTGGTCAAAAAACCTGGAGAGTCTCATAAACTGACCTGTACTGGTTCTGGATTCACCTTCAGTAGCTATCGAATGACCTGAATCAGACAAGCTCCTGGGAAAGGGCTGGAATGTATTGCGTTTATTAGCACATTCAGCACTCCAATCTACTATTCCCAGTCAGTCCAGGGAAGGTTCACAATCTCCAGATCGGACTCCAGCAGTCAGCTGTATTTACAGATGTCCAGTCTGAAGAGTGAAGACACTGCGGTGTATTACTGCGCTAGAGACTCACAGTGGTAGAGAGCAGTGAGAGCGCTGTACAAAAACCCCTCCCCATTCACCTCCAGAGGAAAGCTGCTGTGAGTCAGAGAGGGTTCAGAGGATATAGCCTTGTTTGTCACTACAAACGACATGTACTGAATTGATCATTTATTATTTTTACATTTTCATCTATAGCCTCCTCCACCCCCCACCCCCACATGACATCACATCAATAATGTATCACTGCTTTCAACAAGGCCACAGTGAAACAAATCAACAGAAACACTGCCTCTCTGGAACCGATCCTTGTGATCCTTGTGTGCCACTGATTTCATGACTCTATGGTTCTGATGCATCTCATGGATTGAGCTTGTATCTCACTCAATCATGTTTAACAGTGGAAGCCTCTTCAAAAGAGTATCAGTGGCACTGTGCTTTTTGCCCCAATTCTTGTTTCTCTGAGCTAATTCTCCAAGTGTATTTCTAATAGCATTTACCATGTACCAATCTGGATGTTGAATATGTTAAAGAAAGGTCTCTACAGCACAGAGAGAGTTCAACCAGCTCAGCTCAGCAGCCTTGTATCTACATGCTATCATCAGTGTTAAATAAAATAGATGTGGTGTTAATGTAGGAAATCATTTCAGCCGACATGTTTAAAGGTTCAGTTAAGTTCATATGTGGGAACAGTAGTGTCTCCTTATGGTTGGAATTAGAGAAACAACAACAACAAACAGATATATAGGTTTCTGTATAAACTCTAAATTTTGTACAGAAACATGAATGAATTAATCACTTTGTGTAAATCTGTTGCTCTGTGGAGGAATGTCTGGTAAAAGGAGGTTGTAGATGCACATTGTACAAGGGAATGAGTGAACTGATTATAAGAGGCTCTATTCCTTATTTGGTTCCACAAGGTCATTTAACCTCTGGCACAATTTGAACCTGAGACTTCCTTTTACCAGACACTCCTCCACAGAGCAGCAGATTTACATGAAGTGATGTTCTATGCAAATGTTCCCATTTATTTTAAGTGTGTTGAAGTGTGGAGCGATAGTTTGCTCTTGGTCCACTTTACTCTCACCATGTTCTGTACTTGTTTACTGCTCTTTCTATTAGCAGCTGTGTCCTGTGAGTGTTTATGGGAAGTTTTGAAACTTTTGTTCATAAGAGATAGGTTTCTTCTAAATGTAACAATAAACTTTATGTTCCACAGGTGTGGACTGTGTGGAGTTGACTCAGTCTGGATCTGTGGTTGTAAGCCCTGGTCAGTCCATGTCACTGACCTGTAAAGTTTCTGGATATTCACTGACTGATGGCAACTACTGTACATTCTGGATACGGCAGTCTGCAGGAAAAACTCTGGAGTGGATTGGATGGATTTGTTCTGATGGTAGCACTCACTACAGTGATAAACTGAAAATCAGGTTTGAAATTACCAGGGACATGTCCAGCAGCACCCTCACCTTAAAGGGAAGGGATCTACAGACTGGAGACACAGCTGTGTATTACTGCGCTCGTTACCCACAGTGAAACACATCAACACAAATCCTGTACAAAAACATCCTCCTGTAAGTGGGGGAGCAACAGATAGAGATTTGCTCTGCCACCAGAGGGAGGTAGAGCACAGTCTCAATGGCAGTTTTCTCCACATGTTCTAAGCTCTACTGAACAAGGGCCAAACCCAGAACCTCTCTTGTTTCTCACCTCATTAACGCTTACATTTCCCCTATGATTTACATTAACACTTCATTACCAGAGATCATTACCAATCCAACAACATGGTGTGTATGAAGCTGAGATGTTTGGCTGCACAGGACTCAGCTGTTTATTACTGTGCAGCAAAACACAGTGACACAACCAAAAGAGCCACCTGAACCCCTCAGGACAATGGTTACAATTAGAGGTCAGCGGATCAATTCAAATATCGATACCAACGTAAGAAGATCAACACTCCAGTTTTTTTTTTCTCTCCCTCATGCACTGACTGCTGCGCACACGGATTCATCAAAGTCTACTCTCTGTCTGTAAGAGTAGCGCTGCGCTGTGTCCCACAACACGGAGCAGCGCACCCTCCGCCCTCTCGTCTTTTGTTGTTGCACCGTCACGTGGCTCAGCAGTGTCAGCCAAACAGCCAATCAGGTAGAGGCTCGGCCTGGCCCACCCACTCAGCGCTCTCCTCGAGTCGACACGTCACAGTACGGAGAGAGACACCACCACAGCATTGAAATGTCTGAGAGGAAGAGATTTAATTAGCTTTAAGTTATATTTTTTTAATTAGCTTTACTTTATATATTTTCTACACTCTTTATTTAAGAAAACATTTAGAGAAGTGCATTTAATGAAGCAATTCTTTATTTTTTGTATTATTTTATTGTACAGTGGTTTGTTAGTCCTCTAACTCAGGAGATTTTTTTTTTAATTGCGTTGAGTGATATTTCTTTACACTCTGTTTATTTAAGAAAAAACTAAATTGCACAGAAGGGAAAAAAATTCTTATTTTTTATTGTTTTTCCTAAGAACAATTCTATTTGAAAAAAGATACAAAGAAAGAAAGAACTAGAACAGAAGTCTAGTGAGGGGAGAATTTTTATTTTATTTTTGTATTGTGGTTTCTACTTTTCTACCTCAAAAAAGATTTATTTTCCTAGTGTTAGGGCAAACTTTGTTTTGTTATTGTTCCATTGTTTCTAAACAAAAATGTTGATTGTGATAATAAAGTATTTTGTTATCACGTACAATGTTTGGCGAAATTCTATCCCAGGTCTTTTGGATCTTTTGGATCTATGAAGATTAAATATTACAAAGTATCGGTATCGGTATTGGCGATACTGGCCCTGCATTTACTTGGTATCAAATCGATACCGGAATTCCTGGGATTGCCCACCTCTAGTTACAATAACGGAACATGTCTTAAATGTCCACTTCAACCAGTAGGGGGTGATAGAACATTAAAATACATTGAGATATTCCCCTCATGATTTGATCTCTATGTTTTAATTCAGGATCCCTGCCTAGTTTACACCTGTCTTTCTGAATCTATTGTAAAGTTAATATAAACCCCTGCTGAGGTCTCACATGTGTAATTCTGACAAACCAAGAAGGTGAAAGTAATTGATCAAAGACACATAAAGACTGTGAATAACTCACCTTCAATGGTGCTCAGCACATTCGGAGGAGAACACTAACTGCTAAAGATGTTCTTTCAGCTCATGAGCACCATTAGAATGATGGGAGATGGTGGTGTATATTGTGGTTGTCTTTATTCTAAATAAGTGTGTACAGTGAGCAGGTGAGTGAGGTCATCCCTCTGAAACTGTAACTATGCAAATCCTCCTCTTGTCTTTATTAAGGGAGGCTCTACAGCTCTGAGAGATCTTCAGAACCTCAGCCACAAGCTTCAACATGTTCAGCACATTGCTAATACTGCTGGCTCTCACTAATCTCCCATGTACGTCTGAATTCTGGAGTAAGAAAGTGCTCTAGGGTGGACGTGTCATTCATATCTTTAATGATTCTCTTATTTCCACAGGTTTCCAGAGTCAGACTCTCACTCAGTCTGAAGCCGTGGTCAAAAAACCTGGAGAGTCTCATAAACTGACCTGTACTGGTTCTGGATTCACCTTCAGTAGCTATCGAATGGCCTGGATCAGACAAGCTCATGGGAAAGGACTGGAATGGATTACATATATTAGCACAGCAAGCACTCCAATCTACTATTCTCAGTCAGTCCAGGGAAGGTTCACAATCTCCAGATCAGACTCCAGCAGTCAGCTGTATTTACAGATGTCCAGTCTGAAGAGTGAAGACACTCTACTGCACTAGAGAGTCACAGACCAAAATGCATTTTATTATAATAATTATTTCTTATTTTTGCATTTTCATTCATAACGTGTAACTCACATGACGTGAAAGACCATTCCTGTCCTGGAATGAACCACTTTAACACCAAATAACAGGTTCCCTCCAATGATATCTCCTCCTCCACTGTATATAACTGTGATCGATAAGGACACATCAACAAAAACATTTTACTCAATAGCCTCTTGCTGGTTTGAAACAGGTCCCTGTAGTTATGGCTTACTCATAATATTTAGGAGGTTTCATGTTTTCATGGTGGGCGGCACGGTGCCGCAGCCACACAGTTACAGGAACTTGGAGGTTGTGGGATCGATTCTCGCTCTGGGTGACTGTCTGTGAGGAATTGGTGTGTTCTCGCCGTGTCTGTGTGGGTTTCCTCCGGGTGCTCCGGTTTCCTCCCACAGTCCAAAAACAAATCAAATTCAAATCAAATCAAATTTATTTATATAGCGCTTTTCACAACTGATGTTGTCACAAAGCGGCTTCACAGAATTCCAGTAAGACAAGATTTGACATGAAATGTAAAAACAAATGTAAAACCCTCAAGTGAGCAAGCCAGGGGCGACAGTGGCAAGGAAAAACTCCCCCAGCTGAGGAAGAAACCTTGGGAGGAACCAAGGCTCACAAGGGGTGACCCATCTTCCTCTGGTCAATCTACTGGTGATAATAGTTAGTAGTCCATGAGAACTTCAGTGTAGGGGCAGCTTCAAGGCACTTGGTGGTTGCAGGAGCGTGGGCAGCTGATCTGAAGCGTGGAAGAGGATCTCGACAGTCATCCATCAGTGTCCAGACGGACAGGTGGGCAGTCGTTTACTCGGAAATATGTAAAGAGATGGAATTAGTTTTGAACTGTTTTGTGTTTGTAAAGTAGAAAATATGAAAATTTCCAGAGTGTGGCTAATGACTCCAACAGATCTGACTATAACAGCTTTAACTAAAAGGAGAGAACCAGAAGGACACACAGACACGGGAGCATCCTGAAACACTGGCATCCCTCCGCTCCACCGTCAACAAACCTGAGTGATCGCGAGAAGTGGCGGGACGACAGCACCAGCGTCTCAGTTTACTATAATTCCCTGTGTCCATGCACCCCTCGGATCTGCCGCCTTTATCTAAGGGGGAGCATTAGCTACCAAATGATAAACTAAACAAATGAGTTTTGATAGAACTGGGCTAATATGTTCAAATTTTCTAGTTTTAGTGAGGACCCTGGTTGCCGCATTTTGAACTAGTTGAAGTTTTCTTAAATTGCTGCTGGTGCATCCTGACAGTAGTGCGTTACAGTAGTCAAGCCTTGAAGTAATAAAGGCATATACTAATGTTTCTGCATCCTGAAGGGATAAGACATTTCTAATCTTAGCAATATTGCGAAGATGTAAAAAAGCTGTCCTAGTGATATTGCCTATGTGTTGATCAAATGATAAATCCGGGTCAATTATGACACCAAGATTTTTTTGCTGCTGAACCAGGTTTAACTGGAAAGTCAGCGAGATTTAAAATTAAATCTGATAATTTATTTCTTGCCACTTTTGGACCCAAAAGCAGGACCTCTGTTTTGTTGCTGTTTAGAAGGAGGAAGTTACGCAACATCCAGCCTTTCACGTCTTTTACACAGTCCTATATTTTCTTTAATCTGTGTTTGTCATCGGGCTTGGCTGAAGTATACAATTGCGTGTCATCTGCGTAACAGTGAAAGTTAATGTCATGGTTTCTTATAACTGTGCCTAGCGGTAACATGTATAATGTAAACAATAATGGTACTAAAATAGAGCCTTTTGGAATTCCAAATCTTACTTTAGAATAATTTGAATTTAGATTGTTTACTGTTACGAATTGGTAACGTTCCATTAAGTAAGATTTGAAACATAATAGGGCTGTCCCTGTGATTTCAACCATGTTTTCTAACCTTGAATATTGTGGTCTATTGTATCGAAGGCTGCACTTAGGTCAAGAAGCACCAACAGGGATACATGGCCTTGATCAGAGGCAAGAAGAAGATCATTTGTTATCTTGACTAGAGCAGTTTCTGTACTATGATGTTGCCTGAATCCAGATTAGAATTTTTCATATACATGATTCTTATGTAGATATGAACTAAGTTGTTGGGCCACGGCTTTTTCTAAGATCTTGGACAGAAATGGCAAATTTGAAATAGGCCTCTAATTAGACAGTGTACTAGCATCAATATTTGGTTTGTTTAAAAGCTTTGGGTACATGGCCCAGGCTAAGGGATGAATTTACTATAGTTAAAAAAGGATCGATAATAGCTGGTAGTACTTCTTTGAGCAATTTTGTGGGAATTGCATCAAGTGTGCAAGTTGTACAGTTTGCGGAAGTGATAATCTTCTCTAGTTCTAATTGTGGGAGTAGGTAAAAGGTTTCAAGTCTTTCTTTTACAGCTACATTATATTTTATATAATTTACATCGGGTGGCAGCCAGGATGGATTTAATCCTGTGGCTTGAGTTTGTTGTCTAATATTCTCAATTTTATTATTAAAAAAGTCCATAAAATCTTTACTGGTGAGAGTTGCTGTAATTAGTTGTTCAGAACCTGCTTGATTTTTTGTAATTCTAGAAAACACACTAAACAGTTCTCTCGGATTATTTTTATTATTGGAGATCAGCGAGGCCAGATATGCTGAGCAAGCTTTAGTGAGGTCATTTCTATACTCTATAAGGCTGTCCTTACAGGCAGAATGGAACACTTCCAGCTTGGTTGATCGCCATTTCCGCTCTAGTTTCCGTAATATTTGTTTTAAAGTATGGGTTTTATCATTATACCATGGTGCAAGCTTTTTCTGTCTTATACTTTTATGTTTAAGTGGTACTACCTTGGGCGGCACGGTGGCGCAGCAGTTAGTGTCGCAGTCACGCAGCTCCAGGGGCCTGGAGGTTGTGGGTTCGATTCCCACTCCGGGTGACTGTCTGTGAGGAGTTGGTGTGTTCTCCCCGTATCCGCGTGGGTTTCCTCAGGGTACTCCGGTTTCCTCCCACAATCCAAAAACACACGTTGCAGGTGGATTGGTGACTCGAAAGTGTCCGTGAGTGAAAGTGTGTGTGTCTGTGTTGCCCTGTGAAGGACTGGCGTCCCCTCTAGGGTGTATTCCCGCCTTGCGCCCCATGATTCCAGGTAGGCTCTGGACCCCCCACGACCCTAAATTGGATAAGCGGTTACAGATGATGGATGGATGGTGCTACCTTTTCTAAAGTAGATCGACAGGTATTTTCTAGGTAAGCAGTTAGTACATCTAGGTCCATTGGGTTTGATGGAGTTGGAACTGGGGTTGATAGTTCTGGGAGGTTTTCTATAAATTGTAGGGCGATAGATGGTTTTATTATATGCCTTGTAGAATAACGAGGGTTCTTATATATATTATGGCTAAGATGTAGCTCATATGAAATTAAGTAATGGTCGGAGATTGCTGAGGATTGCGGTAAGATATTAATTTTGTCAATGTTAAGACCTAGTGTCAGAACTAAGTCTAAAGTGTGACTGCAGTAGTGTGTAGGCCCTGTTACATTTTGAGTAATACCAATAGAGTCTAAGATTGAGGTAAATGCATTTTTAGTGGGTCACTTTCCTTCTCAAAATGGATATTGAAATCTCCTACAATAATAACTTTATGATTGCACACCACTAGGTTTGTAGCAAAATCGCTGAATTCTTTCAGAAATTCTAAGTAAGGCCCTGGTGGTCTGTAAATGTTACATAATAAAAATGCGTCCTTTTTTGTGACCGGATTTGTAATAATAGTGGAGAGAACCTCAAAAGAAGAGAAGGTGTCACATTGTTTAAGACTAATGTCTAGGGTATTTTGGTAAATTACACATACTCCACCTCCTTTGCCTTATATTCTTGGTCTATGTGCATAATTATAGCCTAGGGGGGTGGCTTCATTTAGTGCTGAATATTCATTTGGTCTAACCCACGTTTCTGTGAGACAGAAAACATTGAATTTATGATCACTTATAATATAATTTATGATGAGTGCTTTTGAGTTTAGTGATCTTTTGTTGAGTAACCCAAATTTTAGTTCTGAGGTGTTGCTTCTAGGTGTTGTGTATGATTTAATATTGATTAGGTTGCTGAAACAGGCTGATTTTGTTTTTCTACTTTTACATTTAGTTCGGGGGAAAAACACAGTCTCAATACAGTTGAACCTAGGTGACGCCTCAAGACAGTTCGCCGACGGTTGGTTTAGCCTGTCTGTCTGCGGCCTGGTCCCGGCTCTGGATTGTCAGCAGCTGTCTACACTACTCTGCTGACTAACTAAAAGACTATGTGCTATGCTGCAAGAAAGTAAGGCAGCACCGTCCCGCATGGGGTGGATACCATCCCTAACTATAAGACCAGGCTTGCCCTCGAAATGTAACCAATTGTCTATAAAGCCCACTTGATTTTTGGAACACCACTTGGACATCCAGCAGTTTAACGCCCAAAGTCTGCTGTAAGCTTTGTCGCCACGCCGCATTGGTATGGGACCAGAGCAGATTACGGCATCGGACATCATCTGGGCCAGTTTGTTTAATCACCTCTGTAATATTACCCTTAGTTACCTCAGACTGCCTCAGACGAATATCATTGGCCCCTACATGAATGACTACCCTCGAATATCTCCTATTAGCTAACAGTCTAAGGTTGCCACTAATATCCGGCGCTCTGGCTCCCGATAAACAGCTAACTGTTACTGCCGGTGCCCCTAAAGGAGTAGCTACTTTCACGTGTCGAACAATAGAGTCTCCTATAACCAGAGCACTCTTAACAGACTCCTCAGCGGGTGCTTCGCTGAGCGGGGCAAACCTATTTGACACGCAAATCGGAGGAGCGTGGTGTCCCGGTGGGCTAGCTTTGGCCTCAGCGTTAGCATTAGCTTTAGCTTTCCGGCTATTACGCCGAGACGTCACCCATTCACCCCGCTGTGAGGGCTCTAACCCCGGAGTCGAGGGGGTGCTAACTCTCCCTAAAGAGACAAAAACACGTGTAGGTGGACTGGCGACTCAAAAGTGTCCGTAGGTGTGAGTGAATGTGTGTGTGTGTCTGTGTTGCCCTGTGAAGGACTGGCGCCCCCTCCAGGGTGTATTCCTGCCTTGCGCCCAATGATTACAGGTAGTCTCTGGACCCACCGCGACCCTGAATTGGATAAGCGGATTGGATAAGTGGATTACAGATAATGAATGACTGAATTAATGTTTTCATGGTTCATCACATGGACTGAGTTGGTATCTCACTCACTCATGTTTAGCAGGTGAAAGACTTTCCACAAGGGACATCAATATCATCTGTCTTAGGTACAGTACACGTGGGATTATTGTAGGATACCAGTTCAGCCCATATGTTTTCGGATACGTTTATATGTAGGGGCAGTCATGTCCCCCCTGTGTTTTGCAAGAGAAATATGTGACAGTTCTTTAAATAAATTCTAATAAAGCTTTTACCTCAATCTGGAGCAGTTACCATAATAATTTACCCATCACTAGGTGCAGACTTTGTGAGATCTACCAGGGAAATGAGCCTCTTATCATCAGTTCCTTAATCCCTTATAAAACTTATATGTAGAGCCTCCTTTTCCCAGACACTCCGCCACAGAGCAACATTTACATGAACTGATGCTCTATGCAAATCTTCCCACTGATTTTAAGTGTGTTGAGGTGTGGGGCGATAGTTTGCTCTTAGTGCACTTTACACTCACCATGTTCCCTACTTGTTTACTGCTCTTTCTATTAGCAGCTGTGTCCTGTGAGTGTTTATGGGAAGATTTGAATATTTAGTTTATGACAGATTTATTTTGAATGTAACAATAACCTTTATGTTCAACAGGTGTGGACTGTGTGGAGTTGACTCAGCCTGGATCCATGGTCATAAGCCCTGGTCAGTCCATGTCACTGACCTGTAAAGCTTCTGGATATTCGCTGACTGATGGCAGCTACTGTTCAGCCTGGATACGGCAGTCTGCAGGAAAACCTCTAGAGTGGATCGGGAGAATTTGTTCTGGTGGTAGCACTGATTACAGCAGTGCATTGAAAAGCAGGTTTGAAATTACCAGGGACACGTCCAGCAGCACATTCACCTTAAAGGGACGGGATCTACAGACTGGAGACACAGCTGTGTATTACTGCGCTCGTAACCCACAGTGAAACACTTCAACACAAACCCTGTACAAAAACATCCTCTCTGAGAAACACACAAATACGTCAGACATTCAGTATCACACACAGCCAGTAGACGGCAGTCATCACTGTTAAATCCAGCTCAGTTTGATCAGATAACACAGGGGGATTGTTAAGATCCAAAAGCATAAATCACCGATGGAGATGTAAATAAATGAATTCAGAGTGGTTTGATATAAAACAGTTCACTGTAGAGGAATATGACCTGGATTTGTTGTGTATTGCGGTGGTGATAGGAACCAGGGTTCTCCATGTGTAAGTGGCATCATGTAGTGATTATTCTTAGTCAAACGTGAATATTATGTACTTTTCAAAATCATCTACAAGTGTCTGTTACATTGTGGGTATCCAGATACTTTAAGGTGCCCCCATCAGTGACACAGTGTGTATTAATATCAATAGAAAAAAATGAGATTAAATAGGATGCTCTGGAGCAGCTGCATATGAACCTAATGTCACCATGTCCAATGCTCCTCTGATCTGTTATATGAAGAAAAGAGTCCCTGTGTTTGCTAATTCTGGCTCATCACTGCAGAAACTGCATTATGTAACGTCTGGAGGAAAATTGTAGGGGGAGCCCTGGTTAAAAAAAATAAATTAAATAAATCACATGTAGTGTGGCTTTAAATCTCAGCCTGCACCAGGTGGCAATATTGTGTTTCAAGATGGACGTGAAATGTGATAAAATATCTTAGAAAATGCATGAAGATATTCTTCAAAAACCCCCCCATGAGATGATCATTATGTTTTAACAGATTCTCTTCCTAGTTTACCCCTATCTTTCAGAATATATTGTAAACTTAATATAAACCCCTGGTAAATCTGTTCTTTCAGCTCATAAACACCATTAGAATGATGGGAGTTGGTGGTGTATATTGTGGTTGTCTTTATTCTAAATAAGTGTGTACAGTGAGCAGGTGAGTGAGGTCATCCCTCTGAAACTGTAACTATGCAAATCCTCCTCTTGTCTTTAATAAGGGACGCTCTACAGCTCTGAGAGATCTTCAGAACCTCAGCCACAAGCTCCACCATGTTCAGCACATTGCTAATACTGCTGGCTCTCACTAATCTCCCATGTACGTCTGAATTCTGGAGTAAGGAAGCACTCTAGGATGGACGTGTCATTCATATCTTTAATGATTCTCTTATTTCCACAGGTTTCCAGAGTCAGACTCTCACTCAGTCTGAAGCTGTGGTCAAAAAACCTGGAGTCTCATAAACTGACCTGTACTGGTTCTGAATTCACCTTCAGCAGCGGCCTGGATCAGACAGGCTCCTGGGAAAGGACTGGAATGAATTGCATTTATTAGCACAGGAAGCCCTCCAATCTACTATTCCCAGTCAGTCCAGGGAAGGTTCACAATCTCCATATCGGACTCCAGCAGTCAGCTGTATTTACAGATGTCCAGTCTGAAGAGTGAAGACACTGCGGTGTATTACTGCGCTAGAGACTCACAGTGGTAGAGAGCAGTGAGAGCTCTGTACAAAAAACCCTCCCCATTCATCTCCAGAGGAAAGCTGCTGTGAGTCAGTCAGGGTTCAGAGCATCTAAAGTGGTTTTAACACAGAAATGTAATAAACTACATGTATTAAAGTGAATATTTATTGTTTATATGTTCATCTATATCATTAAACTTGAATAACATGACAGACACATTTGCTTTGAAGTCCTATAATAAATTATTGTACTCCAAACAGGTTTTCTCCTCAAATGGTATCCCCTCAAATGATTTTATGATTGAGCATGATTGTGATGCATCTCATGGAGTCAGCTTGTAACTCACTCACTCATGTTTAGCTGGTTGAAGGTTTTCCACAAGGTGGAGCCATACTCACTGAAATATATTGTGTTAGTTCAAAAGGGCAGTACTTAGTACATCAGTGACACTATGGGCTGGACAGCCTGGATACGGCAGTCCGCAGGAAAAGCTTTGGAGTGGATTGCAGAGACATGTACTTGGGGTAACGCTTACAGTGACAAACTAAAAAGTAGGCTTGCAATTACCAGAGACACATTCAGCAGTATACTCACCTTAAAGGGATAAGATCTACAGACTGGAGACACAGCTGTGTATTGCTGTGCTCGCCGTTCACAGTGAAACCCATCAACACAAACCCTATACAAAAACATCCTCATGTAAGTGGGGGAGAAACAGGTACAGCTTTGCTCTGTCATTAAAATGAGTTAGAGTACAGTCTCAGTGGCACCTGCCTCCACATATTCTGAGATCTACTGAACAAGGGTCACACTCCTCCCTCCCTGGTGTCTCCCCTCAATAACACTTTACATTTACCTAATATTTTATATTAAATTTAATTACCACAGAAAACTCCAACAATACGGTTTATACAGACCATGCAGCAGACATTCCTTCCTTCCTTCCTTCCTTCTTTCCTTCCTTCCTTTATTCATTTATCTTCTGTAAATTCTTGATCCTGATCTGCGTCGTGGTGAGTCCGAAGCCTAAGGATCTGATTAGTTCATAAATGAGGCCCTGTAGTGGACAGGCTTTGATCGATTAAAAGACATTAACCAATTAATCACACAATTATCTAAAACTAATGAAAATTAATCACTTTGTCCCTTTTTAATGATGATATTTAAACGTGAAATAAAATAAACAATGTAATATCAACACAATGGAATAATATTTGTTTAGTATCAATGAGTTTAAAAATATAACCATAAAATAAAGTTAAAATGCTGGCACTTCCTTATAATGTTGGTAGGGAAAAGATGTGTTATTACTGCTGCTCCTCACCTTCAGCAGTGAGTTCCTCAACCTTTGATTCAGACTTTATCTTCCTGTTATTACAATGTATATAATAATACAATATTTCTCTTGTTTCAACAGGTGTGAAATGTCAAAGTATGGAATCATTAGAAAGTGCAGTTCAGGTAAAACCTGGAGAAACTCTGAGTCTCTCCTGTAGAGGATCTGGATTTAGGTTTGGAAGCTGGAACATGCATTGGGTCAGACAAAAGGCTGGAAAAACCCTGGTATGGATTGGGGAAATCTTTTTTGATTCAAGCGGGAGCACATTTGCCAAATCTGTAGAGGGACATTTTGAAATTTCCAGCGAAAACTATAAGAACATGCTGTACATGAAGCTGAGTAGCGTAACTGAGCAGGACTCAGCTGGTTATTACTGTGTGAAAAGCCACAGTGTGAGACAGCTGTACAAAAACTCTCCACACTGGGCACAATAAGGAACAGACTTGAAATGTGCTCTTCATTCAGTAGGAGGAATAGAATATTAAAAATAAAAAGAGGTATTATTCAAATACACCCTCATGAGTTCATCTCTAAGTTGTAACTCTACATCCCAGGGACACTGTATTTTGAAGGAACTCTGTAGGTATTCTTCATTCTTTCAGAAACCTATCATTACTGACTACATTCATTTTACTGAACTGTCTACATACCTTCCACTGAAGCATTTATAAATATTCTACTGAAATATCAATGGTCTGCTACTGACAGTTTGTTGATCTTTCTGTTGACTGTAGCACAGCTACAGAACTAACACTGAGAGGGTAATGATAGTGTAGTAATGATGACTATGTGATTTAACATTGTTTTTTAACATTTTACTGAGTGTCAGATGAATTCCTATAAATACGTCTCTGTACTCTATAATAAAGGCCTGAATATCTCCAGGGGAACATTCAAAATAAAGTGTTACCCTCCACGTTCATTACATACAAGCTGAGATGGTGAAGCCTAGTCAGTGATTCCTCAAGAATAGACAAAGATCCACTGCATCTTCAAACTGCTTAGCAGTGGAAATCAACACATTCGGAGGAGAACACTAACTGATAAATCTGTTCTTTCTGCTCATGAACACCATTAGAATGATGGGAGATGGTGGTTTACAGAGTGAGTGTCTTTATTCTAAATAAGTGTGTACAGTGAGCAGGTGAGTGAGGTCATCCCTCTGAAACTGTAACTATGCAAATCCTCCTCTTGTCTTTATTAAGGGACACTCTACAGCTCTGAGAGATCTTCAGAACCTCAGCCACAAGCTCCACCATGTTCAGCACATTGCTAATACTGCTGGCTCTCACTAATCTCCCATGTACGTCTGACTTCTGGAGTAAGGAAGCGCTCTAGGATGGACGTATCATTCATATCTTTAATGATTCTCTAGTTTCCACAGATTTCCAGAGTCAGACTCTCACTCAGTCTGAAGCTGTGGTCAAAAAAAAAAAAGCTCTCAAAACTACTATTCCCAGTCAGTCCAGGGAAGGTTCACAATCTCCAGATCAGACTCCAGCAGTCAGCTGTATTTACAGATGTCCAGTTTGAAGAGTGAAGACACTGCGGTGTATTACTGCACTAGATACACACAGTGGTAGAGAGCAGTGAGAGCGCTGTACAAAAACCCCTCCCCATTCATCTCCAGAGGAAAGCTGCTGGGAGTCAGTCTGGGTTCAGAGCATTTAAGGTTTTTATTTTACCACAGTATTATAGCAAGCAAAATTCATAAAAATAATAATTATTTAGTTTGTCACTTACATGTATAAAATATACTCACATGAAGTGTCCGGAGTAAATCACACTGAGCTCTAAAGAGCAGGTTTCCTGCGATGAGGCAACTAAAGAGAGTCTGTCCAAACACAACTAACCCATAAAAACATTATTTACCACAGACTTCTTGTTATTTTCAGCAGCTGTTGACTGTGTGGAGTTGACCAGGATTGAAGGTCACAAACAGTGGTCAGTCAATGTCACTGACCCCTGAATCTCTGGATATTCACTGACTGGGTGACATCACCTCATACACTGTACACAGCAGCTTCCAGAGAAAGCTCTGGTGTGGATTAGAAGGGGTTCAGAAGGTAACCATAATTAATCAATAAGGCCACAGTGAAACACACATGCACACACACACACACACACACACACACACACACACACACACACACACTGTAGTGGACGTAATTATGCACAGGTTGCAGTGGCATAAATGTTACATATTGGAGTCAATGATAATTAATTATTATTATTTTAATTAATATTATTATTTTAATATAATAATAATTATTATTATGTTTTAAGCGAAACTGGGTTTTTAACCAGAGTTTAGAAAACCCACCTTGAATACCTGATTGGTCCTCAGAGATTGAGGATTGGAGCATATCTTGCTCCTGATTGGCTGTTTCCTGTACCTTGGTAGTGGCATCACATAGAATTTATGACACTTGACAAGCCAAAGACTTGAAGACGATCCCAGAATTCTGAATTATACTTTTGCAATATAAGAGATTGTGTTAACACAAGTGTATTCAGACAAACCATGTTTTACATAATTCTTAACGGAATATCACACAGAGTGTGTGGATACCTTGGTTCCTACATAAGTTCATATAAAAAGGTGATTTAAAACATATGTAAATTAATTCCACCCATTTTGATTTGTCTAAAAGGGAATTCATTTCACACAGTGGTACACATAGGCAACTTATTCATCAGGTAAAATAAAAAAATAAGGAATGTGTGATTCTTTTGTTTAACAGACTTTCAAAATGTGTAAGAAGACAGTTTTAATCAAGGTGGAGCCTGTGTGTTTCTTTGCATTCTGAAAGATTCTCCTCTTGACTCTGTGTTGTAAACTGTCCTGAAAAGGGCCTGTAGTGTCAGTTTTATGACCCTCTCTGGGTAATCTCACACTCCATCTGGTTTGTGTGGCTTGGAGGTGTCTCTGAAAATGGAGAAAGGTCTTTCTGCATATGAAGATACCTTTGGCATATTAAGTCCCCGAAAAGTATAATATATTTTATGAAAAATGAATAATCTGTTCATCTCCACTACAAAACACACACACACACACACACACAGACCAGAGAGAGAGAGAGAGAGAGAGAGGGAGAGAGAGAGAGAGGTAAATCATAATCCAGCTATTTACATCACTCTAGAAATTCCTAATATTGTCTTATTTGTGTTTTTGTTAATGTACCTGTATGTTTCTGAACTCATCTGTGATCTATGTAATTATTAATATAATGTAATATCTGAGCACATTATAATGTATGATCCTTTTCTTAACTATGAACCTGCTGATTTATTTTTAATAACTACTTTCACAGAGCGTTGGTGTCCTGCATGTGTTCTATTGGAATGGGATGGTTGTTGAAACTGAGAGTGTGACACAACCTGACCACCTCAAATATCCTTCACCAGCCGCCACTGGGCTATTACCATAATAATTCAAACACCACTTGGCCCCAATCATGTGGAATCAAACCAGGGATAGAGCCTCTTATCAGTTCATCAGAAATCTATCTGAGACCTCAGTTTACCAGACACTCCTCCACAGAGCAGCAGATTTACATGAAGTGTAGCTCTATGCAAATCAACTCATTTATTTTAAGTGTTTAGAGGTGTGGAGTGATACCTTGTGCTTGGTTCACTTCACACTCACCATGTTCTGTACTTGTTTACTGCCCTTTATATTAGCAGCTGTGTCCTGTGAGTGTTTATGGGAATTTTTGAAACGTTTGTTCATAAGAGATGTGTTTCTTCTAACTGTAACAATAACCTTTATGTTCCACAGGTGTGGACTGTGTGGAGTTGACTCAGTCTGGATCCATGGTCATAAGCCCTGGTCAGTCCATGTCACTGACCTGCACAGTATCTGGATATTCACTGACTGATGGCAACTACTGTACACATTGGATACGGCAGCCTGCGGGAAAAGCTCTGGAGTGGATTGGAGGAATGTGTGGTGGTGGTGGCACTGCCTGCAGTGAGAAACTAAAAAGCAGGTTTCAAGTTACTAGGGACACATCCAGGAGCACAGTGTCCTGAAGTGGCCAGAGTCTACAGACTGGAAACACAGCTGTGTATTACTGCGCTGGTGAACGCCACAGTGACACACATTAACACAAACCCTGTACAAAAAACATCCTCTCTGGGAAAGACTTATGAACACATATCAGACTTCAGTACCACATACAGCCAACCTTCACTATTAAATCCAGTTGTGTTAGGTGTCCTTAGCATTCATTCTATGAAGCTGTAGAGCTGTGCTCTCTGCAGTGAAGGAGTGATGTTTCTGATCCAGAACTAATCACTCAATATCAGTATCAGACCTCAGTAGCACCACTGTAGTAGAAATCAAATACTGGCAGCAATGTTCTAATACTGTATAGCCTTCCCAGGAGATCAGATTCATTGTGGAGATTATAGAAACTGTTTGTGTGCATTTGAACAGCAGTGTTAGTGAGGAGAACATCTTAAAGAAGCTGAATTCACTCCATGGTCTCTACAAACTGTTGCAGAAACTAAGAGTCTTAGAAACTGCTTAAATCATGTGCTTCTCAAAGTCCAAACGAACCCAAACACACTGGATAATACTGAGATCTGGCCTAAGTTTAATCCAGTTCACTGTTTCTTTTTTTAATTCTTGACAGCACCACTTTCTTTCAGACCCATAGCACTGAGTTGTCCTTTGACAGTGAAAGGATGGCTGTAGTGTAAAGCTTTCCCAGAGGAGCACAGTCTGTTAGTGCCGTAAATGTGTATAAACTGTCCATGACGTCATGATGAAAATCCAGTGTGAACTGAGTGTGTCCAGTACTTATGATCTGCTGAGCTGAGTGGAGCAGTAGAGCTTCATCAACCCTCACCATGAAGAACACACTCTCCTTATTACTGCTGCTCCTCACCTTCAGCAGTGAGTTCCTCAACCTCTAATTCAGACTTTATCTTCATGTAATAACAAAGTAATTAATAATACAATATTTCTCTTGTTTCAACAGGTGTGAAATGTCAAAGTATGGAATCATTAGAAAGTGCAGTTCAGGTAAAACCTGGAGAAACTCTGAGTCTCTCCTGTGGAGGATCTGGATTTAGATTTGAAAGCTGGAACATGCATTGGGTCAGACAAAAGGCTGGAAAAACCCTGGAATGGATTGGGGAAATCTTTTTTGATTCAAGCGGGAGCACATTTGCCAAATCTGTAGAGGGACATTTGGAAATCTCCAGAGAAAACTATAAGAACATGCTATAAATGAAGCTGAGTAGCGTAACTGAGCAGGACTCAGCTGGTTATTACTGCGTGAAAAGCACAGTGTGAGACAGCTGTACAAAAACTCTCCACACTGGGCACAATAAGGAACAGACTTGAAATGTGCTCTTCATTCAGTAGGAGGAATAGAACATTAAAAATAAAAGGAGGTATTATTCAAGTACACCTTCATGAGTTCATCTCTAAGTTGTAACTCTACATCCCAGTGACACTGTATTTTGAAGGAACTCTGTAGGTATTCTCCATTCTTTCAGAAACCTATCATTACTGACTACATTCATTCTACTGAACTGTCTACATACCTTCCACTGAAGCATTTATAAATATTCTACTGAAATATCAATGGTCTGCTACTGACAGTTTGTTGATTTTTCTGTTGCCTGTTTGTAGCAGAACATGTGTGGACTGTGTGGAGTTGACTCAGTCTGGATCTGTGGTTGTAAGCCCTGGTCAGTCCATGTCACTGACCTGTACAGTCTCCAGATATTCACTGACGGATGACAGCTACTGGACCCACTGGATACGGCAGTCTGCAGGAAAAGCTCTGGAGTGGATTGGACAGATAGGACGTCTTGGTACAAGGTCCTCTGATCTGTTACACGAGAAAAAAGAGTCCCTGTATTTGCTAATTCTGGCTCTGCAGAATTCACTGCAGAAACTGCACTATGTAACATCTGGAGGAAAATTGTAGGGGGAGCCCTGGTTAAAAAAAAAAATAAAAGAAATCTCATGTAGTGTGGCTTTAAATCTAAACCTCCACCAGGTGGCGATTTTGTGTTTCAAGATGGATGTGATAAAGTGATAAAATATCTTAGTAAATACATGAAGATATTCTTCAAAAATCCCTCCATGAGCTGATCACTATGTTTTAACAGAGGCCCCCTTCCTAGTTTATGCCTATCTTTCAGAATATATTGTAAACGTAATATAAACCCCTGATAAATCTGTTCTTTCAGCTCATGAACACCATTAGAATGATGGGAGATGGTGGTGTATATTGTGGTTGTCTTTATTCTAAATAAGTGTGTACAGTGAGCAGGTGAGTGAGGTCATCCCTCTGAAACTGTAACTATGCAAATCCTCCTCTTGTCTTTATTAAGGGACGCTCTACAGCTCTGAGAGATCTTCAGAACCTCAGCCACAAGCTCCACCATGTTCAGCACATTGCTAATACTGCTGGCTCTCACTAATCTCCCATGTACGTCTGAATTCTGGAGTAAGGAAGCACTCTAGGATGGACGTGTCATTCATATCTTTAATGATTCTCTTATTTCCACAGGTTTCCAGACTCAGACTCTCACTCAGTCTGAAGCTGTGGTCAAAAAACCTGGAGAGTCTCATAAACTGACCTGTACTGGTTCTGGATTCACCTTCAGTAGCTATTATATGAATTGGATCAGACAGGCTCCTGGGAAAGAACTGGAATGGATGGCATTTATACAGGCAGGAAGCTTTCACATCTACTATTCCCAGTCAGTCCAGGGAAGGTTCACAATCTCCAGATCAGACTCCAGCAGTCAGCTGTATTTACAGATGTCCAGTTTGAAGAGTGAAGACACTGCGGTGTATTACTGTGCAAGGCAAGACTCACAGTGGTAGAGAGCAGTGATAGCGCTGTAAAAAAACCCTCCCCATTCATCTCCAGAGGAAAGCTGCTGTGAGTCAGTCAGGGTTCAGAAAGTTTACATTTTTTTTTTATTTTGCTACATATTTACAGCAAATGACATTCATAAAAGTAATAATTTGTTTCTTTTTCATCTCCAGAGGAAAGCTGCTGGGAGTCAGTCAGGGTTCAGAACATTTAAGGTTTTTTTTTTTTTTTTTTACTACAGTATTATAGCAAGCAACATTTATAAAAATAATAATTATTTAGTTTCTCACTTACATGTATAAAATATACTCACATGAAGTGTCCGGAGTAAATCACACTGAGCTCTAAAGAGCAGGTTTCCTCAGATGGGGCAACTATAGAGAGTCTGTCCAAATACAACTAACCCATAAAAACATTATTTACCACAGACTTCTTGTTATTTTCAGCAGCTATTGACTGTTCTAAAATGGCTATAATTTATCCCAGCAAAGCATTCCTCACCATTCCTGAGCTATGAAACCACGTGACCTTACGTATCCCTCGAGATGGTCTGGAGATAGCTGGGAGCATGTCGCTTTCCGGAACTTCCTGGAGGACTGCAGCTGTGGGCCTTGTAGCACTGTAGCCACTGGTGTTCCTTTTCTCCCCATTTTCAGAGACACGACGACCCCTCCGTCAGAGCTAGTGGAGGTCTGAAGGTCTCTGTGGGAATTCTCTGTCATTGCTGATCTGCCTCCTTGTGAGCGACACGTCCATGCATGTCTCTCATGGGACTTTTTCCCAGAAGGTCATTCTGAGGTTGCGTGTGGTCATCTCCATCGCTGATCCTGGAGCTTTTGTCCTCACTTTAAGGGTCAGAGATCTGAGGTCTCCTTCATTCTTTGGGTGGCATTGAATTCTGCTGGAGTTAAACTATAGCTTTTCTTAAACTGTAGTTTTCTACTAGAGTTAAAATTAAAATAGAACTTCTGTTCTATCTGGACCACGCATGAGGGGCCCAAGACTGTTTAAGAGAGCCATGAGAGGCTGATGCCTTAGGGACACCTGCAGAGCTGGAGAGCTCTCTAACTACCCGATCTGAGAAGCATTGTCTGCTGGAAGCAGGAGAGAGACGTTCTTCAGAAAAACTTTGTCTTCTCCAAAAATTCTCAACAAGTGTGTAAAGAGTGCATTTCACAAAAAAGTTGTGTGAAAAGAGTGAGCGTCATTTGGCGACACTGGGTTTTTAACCAGAGTTTACAAAAACCGCCTTGAATACCTGATTGGTCCTCAGAGATTGAGGATTGGAGCATCTCTTGCTCCTGATTGGCTGTTTCCTGTACCTTGGCAGTGACATCACATAAAATGTATGACACCTGACAAACCTAAGACTTGAAGACGATCCCAGAAATCTGAATTATACTTTTCCAATATAAGAGATTGTGTTAACACAAGTATATTCAGACAAACCATGTTTTACATAATTCTTAACTGATTATCACACAGAGTATGTGGATACCTTGGTTCCTACATAAGTTCATATAAAAAGGTGATTCAAAACATATGTAAATGAATTCCACCCATTTTGATTTGTCTAAAAAGGGAATTCATTTCACACAGTGGTACACATAGGCAACTTGTTCATCAGGTAAAATAAAAAAAAAATAAGGAATGTGTGATTCTTTTGTTTAACAGACTTTCAAAATGTGTGAGAAGACAGTTTTAATCAAGGTGGAGCCTGTGTGTCTCTTTGCATTCTGAAAGACTCTTCTCTTGATCCTGTGTCGTAAACTGTCCTGAAAAGGGCCTGTAGTATCAGTTTTATGACCCTCTCTGGGTAATCTCACACTCCATCTGGTTTGTGTGGCTTGGAGGTGTCTCTGAAAATGGACAAATATCTTTCTGCATATGAAGATAACTTTGGCAAATTAAGTCCCCAAAAAGTATAATATATTTTATAAAAAATTAATAATCTGCCGTCTGCTCATCTCCACTACAACAAACACACACACATACACAGAGACCACAAAGAGAGAGAGAGAGAGAGAGAGAGAGAGAGAGAGAGAGAGATACATTATAATCCAGCAATATACGTCACTCTAGAAATTCCTAATATTGTCTTATTAGTGTTTTTGTTAATGTACCTCTATGTTTCTGAACTCATCTGTGATCTATGTAATGATTAATATAATGTAATATCTGAGCACATTACAATTTATGATCCTTTTCTTAACTATTAACCTGCTGATTTCTTTTTAATAACTACTTTCACAGAGCGTTGGTGTCCTGCATGTGTTCTATTGGAATGGGATGGTTGTTGAAACTGAGAGTGTGACACAACCTGACAACCTCGAATATCCTTCACCAGCCGCCACTGGGCTATTACCATAATATTTCCAACACCACTTGGCCCCGATCATGTGGAATCAAACCAGCGATAGAGCCTCTTATCAATTCATCAGAACTCTATCTGAGACCTAGTTTACCAGACACTCCTCCACAGAGCAGCAGATTTACATGAAGTGAAGCTCTGTGCAAATCCTCTCATTTATTTTAAGTGTGTTGAGGTGTGGAGCAATAGTTTGCTCTTGGTTCACTTTACACTCACCATGTTTCCTACTTGTTTACTGCTCTTTCTATTATCAGCTGTGTCCTGTGAGTGTTTATGGGAAGTTTTGAAACTTTTGTTCATTAGAGGTGTGCTTCTTCTAAATGTAACAATAATCTTTATGTTCCACAGGTGTGGACTGTGTGCAGTTGACTCAGTCTGGATCTGTGGTTGTAAGCCCTGGTCAGTCCATGTCACTGACCTGTACAATCTCTGGATATTCACTGACGGATAGCAGCTACTGTACAAACTGGATACGACAGCCTGCAGGAAAAGCTCTGGAGTGGATTGGAGTGATATGTGGTGATGGTGGCACTGCCTACAGTGAGAAACTGAAAAGCCGGTTTCAAGTTACTAGGGACACATCCAGAAGCACAGTGTCCTTAAGTGGCCAAAATCTACAGACTGGAGACACAGCTGTGTATTACTGCGCTGGTGAACGCCACAGTGACACACATCAACACAAACCCTGTACAAAAACATCCTCTCTGGGAAAGTCTAATGAAGACATATCAGACTCCCCATACCACATACAGCCAGTAGAGGGCAACCATCACTATTATATACAGTTGTGTTAGGTGTCCTTAGCATTCATACTATGAAGCTGTAGAGCTGTGCTCCTTGCAGTGAAGGAGTGACATTTCTGATCCAGAACTAATCACACAATATCAGTATCAGACCTCAGTAACACAACTGTGTAAGAAATCAAATACTGGCAGCAATGTTCCAATACTGTATAGCCTTCCCAGGAGAACAGATTCACTGTGGAGATTATAGAAACTGTGTATGTGCATTTGAACAGCACTGTTAGTGAGGAGAGCATCTTAAAGAAGCTGAATTCACTGCATGGTCTCTACAAACTGTTGCAGAAACTAAGAGTCTTAGAAACTGCTTAAATCACCTGCTTCTCAAAGTCCAAACGAACCCAAACACACTGGAAAATACTGAAATCTGGGCTCTGTTTAATCCAGTTCTCTGTTTCTTTTCTTAATTCTTCACAGCACAACTTTCTTTCAGACCCATAGCACTGAGATGTCCTTTGACAGTGAAAGGATGGCTGTAGTGTAAGGCTTTCCCAGAGGAGAACAGTCTGTTAGTGCAGTAAATGTGTATAAACTGTCCATGACGTCATGATGCAAATCCAGTGTGAACTGAGTGTGTCCAGTACTTATGGTCTGCTGAGCTGAGTGGAGCAGTAGAGTCTCACCAAGCCTCACCATGAAGAACACACTCTCCTTATTACTGCTGCTCCTCACCTTCAGCAGTGAGTTCCTCAACCTTTGATTCAGACTTTATATTCATGTAATTACAATGTAATTAATAATACAATATTTCACTTGTTTCAACAGGTGTGAAATGTCAAAGTATGGAATCATTAGAAAGTTCAGTTCAGGTAAAACCTGGAGAAACCTGGAGAGTCTCTCCTGTAGAGGATCTGATTTTATTTTTGGAGGCTATGGCATGCACTGGATGAGACAGAAGTCTGGAAAACCACTGCAATGGATGGGATATGGTGGAACATATGCATCATCTCTTCAAGGACGAACTGAAATCACCTATGATAATTTCAAAAGCATGGTGCATCTGAAACTGTCCAGAGTGACAGTAGAGGACTCAGCTGTGTATTACTGTGTGTGAGAGTCACTGTGATAAATATCAGTGGAAACACTGTACAAAAACCTGCAGGTGGTAAAAAGATGGTAAAGACCCACCACAGGGGGCAGTAGAGGATAAGAAATGAACAGCAAGATGAGCAGGGGCAGAGTCTCTCCTGTAAATGATCTGGAGTCACTTTTAGCAGCTCTCACAAATATTGGATCAGACAGAAGGCTGGAGAACCATTGGATTGGATGAGACTTATCTGTTATGAAGCCAGACAAACAATATTTGCCGAACCTTTGGAGGGCCTTTTTGAAATCACCAGAGACAACTCCAACAGCAGTTTAGCAGGTGGAAGAATTTCAACAAGGGGGATCTACAAATATAAAAATAATCTGTATTAGACACCAAACATGTAGTGTTAAAGTAGGATATCGGCTCAGCCGACGAGTTTAAACATTCAGTTTTGTTCATTTAAGGGAAGAGTAATGGGTTGCTTGAGAAAAACAAAATAATGTGTCAAAGACTTTTAAACAACTGGTTTTTATCTGAACCTGGGGCTGTTACAATAACAATTTAAACATGATCCCGCACAGACCTTGTGGGATCTATACAGTGGAGAGAGCTTCTTATCATCAGCTCCTCATTTAACCCCTTGGACAGTTAAGGACCTCCTTTTACCCGCCCCTCCTCCACAGAGTAACAGATTTACATGAAGTCATACTCTATGCAAATGTCCACATTTATTTAAAGTGTGTTGATATGAAGAGCAACATTTTGTTGTTGGTGCGCTTTAACACTCACCATGTTCCCTACTTGTCTGTTCCTCTTTCTATTAGCAGCTGTGTCCTGTGAGTGTTTATGAGGAGATATAGATCTCAATCTTTTGTTTATCATATGAGAGTTTCTTCAAAATTTTACATTGACATTCATGTTCAACAGGTGTGGACTGTGTGGAGTTGACTCAGTCTGGATCTGTGGTTGTAAGCCCTGGTCAGTCCATGTCACTGACCTGTACAGTCTCTGGATATTCACTGACTGATCGCAGCTACTGTACACACTGGGTACGGCAGCCTGCAGGAAAAACTCTGGAGTGGATTGGATGTATTTGTGGTTGGGGAAGCACTTACTTTAGTGACAAACTTAAAAGCAGGTTTTCAGCTTCCAGAGACACGTCCAGGAACACAGTGACCTTAAGTGGCCAGAGTCTACAGACTGGAGACACAGCTGTGTATTACTGCGCTCGTGAAACACACGCACAGTGAAACACATCAACACAAACCCTGTACAAAAACCTCCTCTTCGGGATAAACTAATAAAAATATGTAAAACACTCAGAACCACATACAGCCAGTAGAGGGTAGTCTTCACTATCAAATCCAGCTTTATCTGTGCAGCAACTGTGCTGTTGAACTGTATCAATGCATAATAATTGTTATTAGTTGGAGTGGTGTTTCTGATGCAGAACTAATCATTGAACATTTGTACCTCATTACACTCTCGTGATATCCATCAAATCCTCACAGCAGTGTTCCAACACCTAGAGGAAAACATTCTTAGAAGATCAGGTTTATACAAACTGTGTGAGTTCACTGCTGGGTCTCTACAAACTGCTGCACATGCAGTGTATCATTATTCAATATCCAGCAGGGGCAATAGAAATTCACTCATTCAGTCGTTCAGCTTCTTAACTGCTTCACTCTGATCAGGGTCATGGTGGGTGCGAATCTATGGACAATATGACCTCACAAATGAGGGCCTGTAGTGGACAACATACCTTAATATAAGCATAATATCAGACAGATCAATATTAAACAAGTCCACCCCTGCCTTCATCACATTATCCATTTCTTTTGTTTTGCATTGTTTTTTTATTTTAAAAACCTCCAAATCTCAGTCTTAGAAGTCAGACAAATTACATGCTTCTCAAACTCAAAAAGTTAATCCCAAACACACTGAATAATGCTGAGTTGTGGACAAAGGTTTGTCCAGTTCACTGTTCCTTTTCTTCGTCCATTGTCAGAGTCTTTACATTTTCTTCACTGTTTATAAGTTGTCCTTTGACAGTGAAAGGAAGGCTGTAGTGTAAAGCTTTCCCAGAGGAGCACAGTCTGTTAGTGCAGTAAATGTGTATAAACTGTCCGTGACGTCATGATGCAAATCCAGTGTGAACTGAGTGTGCCCAGTACTTATGGTCTGCTGAGCTGAGTGGAGCAGTAGAGTCTCATCAACCCTCACCATGAAGAACACACTCTCCTTATTACTCCTGCTCCTCACCTTCAGCAGTGAGATCCTCAACCTTTGATTCAGACTTTATCTTCATGTAATTACAATGTAATTAATAACACAATATTTCACTTGTTTCAACAGGTGTGAAATGTCAAAGTATGGAATCATTAGAAAGTGCAGTTCATTTAAAACCTGAAGAAACTCTGAGTCTCTCCTGTAGAGGATCTGGATTTAGGATTGGAAGCTGGAACATGCATTGGGTCAGACAAAAGACTGGAAAAACCCTGGGATGGATTGGGGAAATCTTTTTTGATTCAAGCGGGAGCACATTTGCCAAATCTGTAGAGGGACGTTTGGAAATTTCCAGAGAAAACTGTAAGAACATGCTGTACATGAAGCTGAGTAGCGTAACTGAGCAGGATTGTAATGGATTGCATTTATTAGCACAGGGAGCAGCCCAATGTACTATTCCCAGTCAGTCCAGGGAAGGTTCACAATCTCCAGATCAGACTCCAGCAGTCAGCTGTATTTACAGATGTCCAGTCTGAAGAGTGAAGACACTGCGGTGTATTACTGCACTAGATACACACAGTGGTAGAGAGCAGTGAGAGCGCTGTACAAAAACCCCTCCCCATTCATCTCCAGAGGAAAGCTGGTGGGTGTCAGACAGGGTTCAGAGGATATAGCTTTGTTTGCCACTACAAACATGTACTAAATTGATTATTTATTATTTTTACATTTTCATCTATAGCCTCCCCCACCCCCAAATGATATCACATCAATAATGTATCACTGCCTTCAACAAGGCCACAGTGAAACAAATCAACAGAAACACTGCCTCTCTGGAACCCATCCTTGTGATCCTTGTGTGCCACTGATTTCATGACTCTATGGTTCTGATGCATCTCATGGATTGAGCTTGTAACTCACTCAGTCATGTTTAACAGTGGAAGCCTCTTCAAAAGAGTATCAGTGGCACTGTGCTTTTTGCCCCAATTCTTGTTTCTCTGAGCTAATTCTCCAAATGTATTTCTAATAGCATTTACCATGTACCAATCTGGATGTTGAATATATTAAAGAAAGGTCTCTACAGCACAGAGAGAGCTCAACCAGCTCAGCTCAGCAGCCTTGTATCTACATGCTATCATCAGTGTTAAATAAAATAGATGTGGTGTTAATGTAGGAAATCATTTCAGCCGACATGTTTAAAGGTTCAGTTAAGTTCATATGTGGGAACAGTAGTGTCTCCTTATGGTTGAAATTAGAGAAACAACAACAACAAACAAATATATAGGTTTCTGTATAAACTCTAAATTTTGTACAGAAACATGAATGAATTAATCACTTTGTGTAAATCTGTTGCTCTGTGGAGGAATGTCTGGTAAAAGGAGGTTGTAGATGCTCATTGTACAAGGGAATAAGTGAACTGATGATAAGAGGCTCTATTCCTTATTTGGTCCCACAAGGTCATTTAACCTCTAGCACAATTTGAACCTGAGACTTCCTTTAACCAGACACTCCTCCACAGAGCAGCAGATTTACATGAAGTGATTTTCTATGCAAATTTTACTATTTATTTTAGTTGTATTGAGGTGTGGAGCAATAGTTTGCTCTTGGTGCACTTTACTCTCACCATGTTCTCTACTTGTTTACTGCTCTTTCTATTAGCAGCTGTGTCCTGTGAGTGTTTATGAGAAGAATTAAAACTTTTGTTCATAAGAGATATGTTTCTTATAACTGTAACAACAACCTTTATGTTCCACAGGTGTGGACTGTGTGGAGTTGACTCAGTCTGGATCTGTGGTTGTAAGCCTTGGTCAGTCCATGTCACTGACCTGTAAAGTTTCTGGATATTCACTGACTGATGGCAACTACTGTACACACTGGATACGGCAGCCTGCAGGAAAAGCTCTGGAGTGGATTGGAGTGATTTGTTCTGGTGGTGGCACTGACTACAGCAGTGCATTGAAAAGCAGGTTTGAAATTACCAGGGACACATCCAGCAGCACACTCACCTTAAAGGGACGGGATCTACAGACTGGAGACACAGCTGTGTATTACTACGCTCGTAAACCACAGTGAAACACATCAACACAAACCCTGTACAAAAACATCCTCCTGTAAGTGGGGGATCCACAAATACAGCTTTGCTCTGCCACCAGAGGGAGGTACAGCACAGTCTCAATGGCAGTTTGCTCCACATGTTCTAAGCTCTGCTGAACAAGGGCCAAACCCAGCACCTCTCTTGTGCCTCACCTCATTAACCCTTACATTTCCCCTATGATTTACATTAACACTTCATTACCAGAGACCAATCCAACAACATGGTGTGTATGAAGCTGAAAGGTTTGGCTGCACAGGACTCAGCTGTTTATTACTGTGCAGCAAAATACAGTGACACAACCAAGAGAGACACCTGAACCCCTCAGAACAATGGTTACAATTAGAGATCGGCGGATCGGTCCAAATATCGATAATATTGATACCAACGCTGGTATAGATATTGAGCAATACTCGTATAAAAACATCAATACTCAAGTTTTTTTTCTATCTCCCGCACTGACTGCTGCGCACATGGATTCATCAAAGTCTACTCTCTGTCTGTAAGAGTAGAGAGCAGCGCACCCTCCGCCCTCTTGTCTTTTGTTGTTGCACTGTCACGTGGCTCAGCAGCGCCAGCCAAACAGCCAATCAGGTAGAGGCTAGGCCTGGCCCACCCACTCAGCGCTCTCCTTGAGTCGTCACGTCACAGTACGGAGAGAGACACCACCACAGCATTGAAATGTCTGAGAGGAAGATAATTAATTAGCTTTAAGTTATATTTTTTAATTAGCATTACGTTATATATTTTTTACACTCTTTATTTAAGAAAAATGTAGAGAAGTGCACTAAATGAAGAAATTCCTTATTTTTTTTAATTATTTTATTGTACAGTGGTTTGTCAGTCCTCCACCTCAGGAGATTGTGTTTGAAGTTGTGTTGAGTGATATTTCTTTACACTCTGTTTATTTAAGAAAAAACATAATTGCACAGAAGGGAAGAAAATTCCTTATTTTTTATTGTTTTTCCTAAGAACAATTATATTTGAAAAAAGAATCAAAGAAAGAAAGACCTAGAAAAGAAGTCTAGTGAGGAGAGAATTTTTATTTTATTTTTTTATTGTGGTTTCTCCTTTTCTACCTCAAAAAAGATTTATTTTCCTAGTGTTATAGCAAACTTTGTTTTGTTACTGTTCCATTGTTTCTAAACAAAAATGTTGATTGTGATAATAAAGTATTTTGTTATCACGTAAAATGTTTGGTGAAATTCTATCCTAGGTCTTTTGGATCCTTTGGATCTATGAAGCTTAATTATTACAAATATCGGTATTGGTATCGGCGATACTGGCCCTGCATTTACTTGGTATCAAATCAATACCGAAATTCCTGGTATTGTCTACCTCTAGTTACAATAACGGAACATGTCTTAAGTGTCCACTTCAATCAGTAGGGGGTGATAGAATATTAAAATGTATTGAGATATTCCCCTCATGATTCGATCTCTAAGTTGTAATTCAGGATCCCTGCCTAGTTTACACCTATCTTTCAGAATCTACTGTAAAGTTAATATAAACCCCTGCTGAGGTCTCACATGTGTAATTCTGACAAACCAAGAAGGTGAAAGTAATTGATCAAAGACACATAAAAACTGTGCATAACTCACCTTCAATGGGGCTCAACACATTTGGAGGAGAATACTAACTGATAAATCTGTTCTTTCAGCTCATGAACACCATTAGAATGATGGAAGATGGTGGTGTATAGAGTGGTTGTCTTTATCCTAAATAAGTGTGTACAGTGATCAGGTGAGTGAGGTTATCCCTCTGAAACTGTAACTATGCAAATCCTCCTCTTGTCTTTATTAAGGGATGCTAAACAGCTCTGAGAGATCTTCAGAACCTCAGCCACAAGCTCCACCATGTTCAGCACATTGCTAACACTGCTGGCTCTCACTAATCTCCCATGTACGTCTGAATTCTGGAGTAAGGAAGCGCTCTAGGATGGACGTGTCATTCATATCTTTAATGATTCTCTTATTTCCACAGGTTTCCAGAGTCAGACTCTCACTCAGTCTGAAGCTGTGGTCAAAAAACCTGGAGAGTCTCATAAACTGACCTGTACTGGTTCTGGATTCACCTTCAGCAGTTATCGAATGGCCTGGATCAGACAGGCTCCTGGGAAAGGACTGGAATGGATTGCGTATATTAGCACAGCAAGCACTCCAATCTACTATTCCCAGTCAGTCCAGGGAAGGTTCACAATCTCCAGATCAGACTCCAGCAGTCAGCTGTATTTACAGATGTCCAGTCTGAAGAGTGAAGACACTGCGGTGTATTACTGCGCTAGATACACACAGTGGTAGAGAGCAGTGAGAGCGCTGTACAAAAACCCCTCCCCATTCATCTTCAGAGGAAAGCTGCTGTGAGTCAGTCAGAGTTCCCTGAATGTAAATTTGACACTTTTTGCCATAAAAACTGCACCAAAATACATGTATTAATATAACTATTTCTTATTTTTGCATTTTTTTTTATAAAGTGTAGCTCACATAACGTGAAACACCATTCCAGTCCTGGAATGAACCACTTTTACTCCAAAGAACAGGTCCCCTCCAATGGTATCTCCTCCACCGTATATTACTGTGATCGATAAGGACACAGTGAAACACATCAACAAAAACATTTTACTCAACAGCCTCTTGCTTGTTTGATACAGGTCCCTGTAGTTATGACTTACTCATAATTTTTAGGAGGTTTCATGTTTTCATGGTTCATCACATGGACTGAGCTGGTATCTCACTCACTCATGTTTAGCAGGTGGAAGACTTTCCACAAAGGACATCAATATCATCTGTATTAGGTACAGTACACGTGGGATTAATGTAGGATACCAGTTCAGCCCGCATGTTTTTGGATGCGTTTATATGTGGGAGCAGTCGTGTCCCCCCTGTGTTTTGCAAGAGAAATATGTGACAGTTCTTTAAAAAATTATAATAAAGCTTTTACCTCAATCTGGAGCAGTTACCATAATAATTTACCCATCACTAGGTACAGACTTTGTGAGATCTACCAGGGGAGTGAGCCTTTTATCATCAGTTCCTCACTTAATCTCTTTTACAACTTTTATCTAGAGCCTTCTTTAAGAAGACACTCCTCCACAGAGCAACATTTACATGAACTGAGGCTCTACACAAATCTTCCCACTTATTTTAAGTGTGTTGAGGTGTGGAGCGATAGTTTGCACTTGGTGCAATTTACACTCACTATGTTCCCTACTTGTTTACTGCTCTTTCTGTTAGCAGCTGTGTCATGTGAGTGTTTATGAGAAGATTTGAATATTTTGTTCATAAGAGATGTCTTTCTTTTGAATGTAACAATAATCTTTATGTTCTACAGGTGTGGACTGTGTGTAATTGACTCAGCCTGGATCCATGGTCATTAGCCCTGGTCAGTCCATGTAACTGACCTGTGAAGTTTCTGGATATTCACTGACTAGCACCTACTGTACACACTGGGTACGGCAGCCTGCAGGAAAAGCTCTGGAGTGGATTGGGAGGATTTGTTATGATGGTAGCACAGTCTTAATGTTAGAGCAAACTTTGTTTGGTTACTGTTCCATTGTTTCTAAACAAAAATGTTGATTGTGATAATAAAGTATTTTGTTATCACGTACAATGTTTGGTGAAATTCTGTCCTAGGTCTTTTGGATCCTTTGGATCTATGAAGCTTAAATATTACAAAGTATCAGTATCGGTATCGGCAATACTGGCCCTGCATTTACTTGGTCTCAAATTGATACCGAAATTCCTGGTATTGCCCACCTCTAGTTACAATAAGGGAACATGTCTTAAATGTCCACTTCAACCAGTAGGGGGTGACATTAACTCTACATCAGTGTAGGTTCTCTACATCTCTCCTTCTGCTGCTGCTGGCTGCTGTGAGCTGTGAGTGTTTTTAGATTCACCCTAAAGTGACCTGTATGTTCTTTATTGTTATCTTAATGTCCTTTGTTCCACAGGTATGGACTGTGTGGAGTTGACTCAGCCTGGATAAATGACAATCTGGTGAGAGGAAGCCATTCATTTTTACTTATAATATCTCAGTGTAGATTTGGTGACTTTGCTGAGTCAAAGTTTCAGAGCGAGTTTAGCACTGGACACAGAAGCTTTAATAAAACAAACGCTACACAGCAGCTCATGGCTCAAACATGGAAACAGGAGCTGTGTGTGTGTGTGTGTGTGTGTATGTATGGGAAGCTGTTCAAGAAATAATTATTATGTACTTTGTACATATATATTGGGTTATGGAGAAACAACTTGGTTTAATGGCACATACACTGGTTTTAAACGGTTGGTTTGTGGGTATATATATCGGATTACCAGTACATACATTGGTTTTCCAGCGTATATATTGGTTTGTGCATATCGGTTTGTGAGCATATATCGGTTTATGGACATATATATTTGTTTGTTTATATCGGTTTGTGGACATATATATTGGTTTGTGTATATCGTTTTTTTTTTATTATTTTTATTTTATTTTTTATTTTTATTTTATTTTATTATTTTATTTTTATTATTATCGTTACACTTATATAGCGCCTTTCTAGACACCCAAGGACGCTTTACAATCTACACTGCTCAGAACGCTCAATTCACACACACACTGGCGAGAAGCGGCAGCCAAACGCGCACAGCGTACTCTCAACCAGAAACGACCGTCCACCTGGAGGACTGCATCGGGCACTAGGGTTTAACCCAGGACAGAGCGCCAATCCATATCTGGGCTCACACATACAGACATTCATTCACACACCAGGACAGTTATTAGAGAAGCCAATTCACCTACCCTCCATGTTTTTGGACTGTGGGAGGAAACCGGAGCCCCCGGAGGAAACCCACGCAGACACGGGGAGAACATGGAAACTCCACCCAGATGGGACTTGAACCCAAGATCCCAGCGCTGGGAGGCGAACGTGCTTACCACTAAGCCACCGTGCCGCCGTTTGTGGGCATATATCGATTGGTGGGTGTATATATTGGTTTGTGGGCATGTATATCGGTTTGTGGGCATATATCGATTGGTGGGTGCATATATTGGTTTGTGGACATGTATATTGGTTTGTGTATATCGGTTTGTGGGCATATATTGATTGGTGGGTGTATATATTGGTTTGTGGGCATGTATATTGGTTTGTGTATATCGGTTTGTGGATATCGGTTTGTGGGAGCATATATTGGTTTGTTTATACCGGTTTGTGGGCATATATATTGGATTCTGTGCTGCATGGTAGAAATTTGCCGCTCAGTGCTGTTCAGTGAGTAGCCTGTTTTGATTGTGCTGCGCGGTTTTAATGAACCTCAGTTTGGACAAACTTTTGACATATTCCAAATAAAACCGAGTGGCCCGGTGACCGAGCTCCGCGATTATAAATACTAAATAAAGGTCATAATAAAGATAATAAAGCTCAGACTAACCGATTGGATTACGTTCTACAACAATGTGTTTTCTACGATGCTGGACTTAGCTCCTGATTCGCAGATTCAGATTCAGTGAGCCGCGGTGAACGAAAAGGACTGTTCGATGTGTACATAATGCTGCGCACATTGCTTTTAACGCTTCATGGACTAATGAACAGCGCTAAATACAGGAAGTAACAAACTGTTTACCCTCACAACACACAAAACAAGACATAAACATGTACGAAATATTTTCTTTGTTCCTTTACTCAATCGACAATTATTTTGTTTATTTAATACTAAAGGTATCTGCAGTTTAAACTACTTTAAATAATTTTTATACATTATAAAATAATATGGCATATTAAAATTTCAAATTGATTAATTTTCATTCATTTATTTTAAATGTACCAGTGAAAATAAAACAAAAAAAGTAGGTATTTTAAACACATATTTAAATATGGCATATTGAGCAATTATATACAAAAAAAAAATAATAATAATAATAAATGTGAGGCTGACTTTCTGGAGGGACTGTGAAGTTCTTAATCACTTTGGGCCAGCACAACTTTCACATCCTAGGACAATTTCCTCCTGTAAGGAAAACATGGATTTATCCTGGCCCGACCGAAATGATTTCATACTTTAAAACTTTAAAATTCCCTCCAGAATCTCAGTTTCACATTCATTTTGTTTTTTTTTGGTGCACAAAACACATTGCTTAATATGCAATGTTTCCAGATTAAAATTAAAGTATCATATAAACAAACCAAACGCCGATTGAGTAAAGGAACAAAGAAATGTTTTCGTACATGTTTTTGGCTTGTTTTGTGTGTTGTGAGGGTAAACTTTTTGTTACTTCCTGTATTTAGCGTTGTTCATTAGTCCATGAAGCGCGAAAAGCAATGTGCGCAGCATTATGTACACATCGAACAGTCCCTTTCGTTCACTGCGGCTCACTGAATCTGGATCTGCGAATCAGGAGCTAAGTTCAGCGTCATAGAAAACACATTGTTGTAGAACGTAATCCAATCGGCTAGTCTGAGCTTTATTATCTTTATTATGACCTTTATTTAGTATTTATAAGGTTAGGTTCGCGGCACGTTCTGGAACGCTACAGAGCTGAGAGAATAGAGAGTGACAGTAGGAACAAGGAGGTGCTCATTATATTCTGATGGGACGGTGTACATAGACATGCCTCTGCCCTGTAGTGGTCACCCTTTCACAGACGCCCTGGCACAGGACTGAACATATCTGGTCTTATATTTAAATATTAAAATAACAGCAAATATTAAAATAACAACAATGCTTGATAAGCAGTGATTAGAACACTGAGAAACTAAAGCAGAGCCCAGGATCAGTCGATTAGGCTCTGCCTCACACATTTAGGAATGTGGCCCAGACCATAATGGTTGTGATTGGCTGTAATGCAACAACAGAACTCAGGAAACTAATCATATTTCATTAATTTAAAAATAATACAGCATACAATACCGGTCCAGTTATGTTCTGACATTCCCCGTGCACCACTTACCGCTTCGAAAATATATTTGCTGTTAGTTTTTATAAAAACTCATATAAACACCTCTGTTGTACACGCACTTGTTATTTTCCAATCCCACCCACTTTCTTTGGTTTCCCTCAGTCACATGATAACACCAGTCTGGAAGATTGAAGATCAACATCTGAGACGAGTAATGTGATACCAACCACCACATCTTTTCAAACACGGTGCTGCTGAACAGCTCACAATGCTTGGAGGAGGACACTAAGTACCCAGTTGTTATTTTACCTAATGGACTCCTGCATCACCAGCACTGTTCTGTGTGATAGGGGAGAGGGAGGTCTGTCTTAGTAAATTCAAGAGAGCAAAGCCAGTTATGATTTCACGGACAACTGATCTGAAATTTTATGCAAATGCCAGGCCTGGAGCTGCATATTTAAGCAGGTGGAGGTGAAGAACAACAGCTTCTAGTCGTTCACCATGTTCTCTACATCTCTCCTTCTGCTGCTGCTGGCTGCTGTGAGCTGTGAGTGTTTTTAGATTCACCCTAAAGTGACCTGTAAGTTCTTTATTATTAACTTAATGTCCTTTGTTCCACAGGTGTGGACTGTGTGGAGTTGACTCAGCCTGGATCCATGGTCATAAGCCCTGGTCAGTCCATGTCACTAACCTGTACAGTTTCTGGATATTCACTTACTGATGGCAGCTACTGTACAGGCTGGATCCGGCAGCCTGCAGGAAAAGCTCTGGAGTGGATCGGATATATATGTAGCAGTGGTAGCACTTACTACAGTGAGAAACTGAAAAGCAGGTTCCAGATTACTAGGGACACACGCAGGAGCACGGTGTCCTTAAGTGGCCAGAGTCTACAGACTGGAGACACAGCGGTGTATTACTGCGCTCGATACCCACAGTCAAACACTTCAACACAAACCCTGTACAAAAACATCCTCTCTGAGAAACACACAAATACGTCAGACACTCAGTATCACACACAGCCAGTAGAGGGCAGTCATCACTGTTAAATCCAGCTCAGTTTGATCAGATCACACAGGGGGATTGTTAAGATCCAAAAGCATAAATCACTGATGGAGATGTAAATAAATGTATTCAGAGTGGTTTGATGTAAAACAGTTCACTGTAGAGGAACATGACCTGGATTTGTTGTGTATTGCGGTGGTGATAGGAACCGGGGCTCTCCATGTGTAAGTGGCATCATGTAGTGATTATTCTTAGTCAAACGTGAATATTATGTACTTTTCAAAATCATCTACAAGTGTCTGTTACATTGTGTGTATCCAGATACTTTAAGGTGCCCCCATCAGTGACACAGTGTGTATTAATATCAACAGAAAAACATGAGACTAAAAAGGATGCCCTGGAGCAGCTGCATATGAACCTAATGTCACCATGCCCAATGCTCCTCTGATCTGTTATATGAAGAAAAGAGTCCCTGTCTTTGCTAATTTGGGCTCATCACTGCAGAAACTGCACTATGTAAATTCTGGAGGAAAATTGTAGGGGGAGCCCTGGTTAAAAAAAAGAAATCTCATGTAGTGTAGTTTCACGTCTAAAAGCACAGTGACCTTAAATGGTCAGAGTCTACAGACTGGAGACACAGCTGTGTATTACTGCGCTCGTGAAGACCACAGTGACACACTTCAACACAAACCCTGTACAAAAACATCCTCTCATCCTTTTGGAGGCTGACATTAGTACCTTACAGAACATGTAGTGGGCAATATTCACTAATAAGTCCTAAAGTCTCTTAACATCATTCCCACATCAATGCAGTTCATTAGATCTATTTTAGCTGATAGTGATGCAGAACTATAGCAAGACTGTACACATCAGTGAGAGCGCTGGATTGACAGAGAATTCTACAACCACTGCAGTGTCCTTCACTGGGAAACATGCTGCTGGGAAAGATGCTGCAATTTTGAAACACTGAGTCCACTCACTGTCCACTTTCAGTAGGTCATCTGTTGCTGTGCAGTTTGTGTTGTTCGTCCCCTAGTCCCTCATCAGTGGACACAGGATGCTGTGGGAGGGATATTTTAGGTCGATGGACTATTCTCAGTCCAACAGTGACAGTGGTTTCAAACTCCATCCACACTGCTGTGTCTGATCCACTCGTACCAGTACAACCCACACTAACACTCCACCACCACGTTAGTGTCACTGCAGCTCTGAGAATGATCCACCACCCAAATCATACCTGCTCTCTGGGGGTCCTGAGGGACCATTGAAGAGCAGGATGAAAGGGGGCATAGAAGTATGCAGAGCAACAGATGGACTCCAACCTTTAATAGTAAAGCTACTATATTTAATATTTGTTATTTATCTTTATAAATACAAATATAAACACCCCTGTTGTCCACTCACATATTATTTCCCAATCCCACCCACTTTCTTTTGTCTCCCTCAGGCACATGATGAAACTAGTCTGGAAGGATGAAGGCCAGCATCTGAGACGAGTAATGAGATACCAGCCACCACATCTTTTCAAACACAGTGCTGATGAACAGCTCAACATGCTTGGAGTAGGACATTAAGTACCCAGTTGTTATTTTAATGGACACATGCATTAACCAGCACTGTTCTGGGTGATAGTGGAGAGGGAGGGCTGTCTTAGTCATTTCAAGAGAGCAAAGAAGTTATGATTTCATGGACAACTGCTCTCAAATTTTATGCAAATGCCCGACCTTGTCCTGTATATTTAGGTGGAGGTGAAGCAAAACAATTTTCACTCGTTCACCATGTTCTCTACATCTCTCCTTCTGCTGCTGCTGGCTGCTGGGAGCTGTGAGTGAGTTTTTAGATTCACCCTAAAGTGACCTGTAAGTTCTTTATTATTATCTTAATGCCCTTTGTTCCACAGGTGTGGACTGTGTGGAGTTGACTCAGCCTGGATCCATGATCATAAGCCCTGGTCAGTCCATGTCACTGACCTGTAAAGTTTCTGGATATTCACTGACTAGTACCTACTGTTCAAACTGGATACGGCAGCCTGCAGGAAAAACTCTGGAGTGGATTGGATATATTTGTTCTGATGGTAGCACTGGCTACAGCAGTGCATTGAAAACCAGGTTTGAAATTACCAGGGACACGTCCAGCAGCACATTCACCTTAAAGGGACGGGATCTACAGACTGGAGACACAGCTGTGTATTACTGCGCTCGTTACCCACAGTGAAACACATCAACACAAACCCTGTACAAAAACATCCTCCTGTAAGTGGTGGAGCAACAGATACAGCTTTGCTCTGCCACAGGAGGGAGGTAGAGCACAGTCTCAGCACCTCCCTGTCTTTGCTAATCCGGGCTCATCACTGCAGAAACTGCACTATGTAACTTCTGGAGGTAAATTGTAGGGGTAGCCCTGGTTAAAAAAAATAAATCTCATGTAGTGTAGCTTTAAATCTTAGCCTCCACCAGGTGGCGATATTGTGTTTCAAGATGGACGTGATAAAGTGATAAAACATCTTAGTAAATACATGAAGATATTCTTCAAAAATCCCCCCATCAGCTGATCACTATGTTTTAACAGAGGCTCTCATCCTAGTTTACCCCTATCTTTCAGAATATATTGTAAACTTAACATTAACCCCTGATAAATCTGTTCTTTCAGCTCATGAACACCATTAGAATGATGGGAGATGGTGGTGTATAGAGTGGTTGTCTTTATTCTAAATCAAATCAAATCAAATCAAATTTATTTATATAGCGCTTTTCACAACTGATGTTGTCACAAAGCAGCTTCACAGAATTCCAGTAAGACAAGATTTGACATGAAATGTAAAGACAAATGTAAAACCCTCAAGTGAGCAAGCCAGGGGCGACAGTGGCAAGGAAAAACTCCCCCAGCTGAGGAAGAAACCTTGGGAGGAACCAAGGCTCACAAGGGGTGACCCATCCTCCTCTGGTCAATCTACTGGTGATGATAGTTAGTAGTCCATGAGAACTTCAGTGTAGGGACAGCTTCAAGGCACTTGGTGGTTGCTGGAGCGTGGGCAGCTGGTCTGAAGCGTGGAGGAGGATCTCGACAGTCATCCATCAGTGTCCAGACAGACAGGTGGGCAGTCGTTTACTCGGAAAGATGTAAAGGGATGGAATTAGTTTTGAACTGTTTGGTGTTTGTAAAGTAGAAAATATGAAAATTTCCAGAGTGTGGCTAATGACTCCGGCAGATCTGACTATGACAGCATTAACTAAAAGGAGAGAACCAGGAGGACACACAGACACGGGAGCATCCTGAAACACTCGCATCCCTCCGCTCCACCGTCAACAAACCTGAGTGATCGCGAGAAGCGGCGGGACGACAGCACCAGCGTCTCAGTATACTATAATTCCCTGTATCCATGGACCCCCTGGATCTGCCGCCTTTATCTATGGGGGAGCATTAGCTACCGAATGATAAACTAAACAAATGAGTTTTTAGCCTACATTTGAAGATTGCGACTGTGTCTGAGTCCCAAACATTTTCTGGAAGATCATTCCAGAGTTGGGGGGCTTTATAAGAAAAGGCTCTTCCCCCAGCTGAGGCCTTCTGAATTCTGGGAACATTTAAAAATCCAGTATTCTGTGATCTGAGTGAACGTGGAGGCTCATAATAGGAAATTGTATCTTGAAGATATTCAGGAGCAAGCCCATGTAGAGCTTTATATGTTAATAACAAAATTTTGTAGTCAATGCGGAATTTAACAGGCAGCCAATGAAGTGATGATAAAACTGGGCTGATATGTTCAAATTTTCTAGTTTTAGTGAGGACCCTAGCTGCAGCATTTTGAACTAGTTGAAGTTTTCTTAAATTGCTGCTGGTGCATCCTGACAGTAGTGCGTTACAGTAGTCAAGCCTTGAAGTAATAAAGGCATGTACTAATGTTTCTGCGTCCTGGAGGGATAAGGCATTTCTAATCTTAGCAATATTGCGAAGATTTAAAAAAGCTGTCCTAGTGATACTACCTATGTAAGTATCACTACCTAAATAAGTGTGTACAGTGAGCAGGTCAGTGAGGTCATCCCTCTGACATTGTAACTATGCAAATCGTTCTCTTGTCTTTATTAAGGGACGCTCTACAGCTCTGAGAGATCTTCAGAACCTCAGCCACAAGCTCCACCATGTTCAGCACATTGCTAATACTGCTGGCTCTCACTAATCTCCCATGTACGTCTGAATTCTGGAGTAAGGAAGCGCTCTAGGATGGACGTGTCATTCATATCTTTAATGATTCTCTTATTTCCACAGGTTTCCAGAGTCAGACTCTCACGCAGTCTGAAGCTGTGGTCAAAAAACCTGGAGAGTCTCATACACTGACCTGTACTGGTTCTGGATTCACTTTCAGTGACTATCGAATGGCCTGGATCAGACAGGCTCCTGGGAAAGGACTGGAAATCATTGCGTATATTAGCACAGAAAGCTCTCCAATCTACTATTCCCAGTCAGTCCAGGGAAGGTTCACAATCTCCAGATCGGACTCCAGCAGTCAGTTGTATTTACAGATGTCCAGTCTGTGTATGTAAACACAGTCCCTGAATGTAAACTTGACACTTTTTGCCATAAAAAACTGCACCAAAATACATGTATTAAAATAATTATTTCTTATTTTTGCATTTTCTTTTATAAAGTGTAGCTCACATGACGTGAAATACCATTCCTGTCCTGGATTGAACCACTTTTACTCCAAAGAACAGGTCCCCTCCAATGGTATCTCCTCCACCGTATATTACTGTGATCGATAAGGACACAGTGAAACACATCAACAAACACATTTACTCAACAGCCTCTTGCTGGTTTGATACAGGTCACTGTAGTAATGACTTACTCATACTATTTAGGAGGTTTCATGTTTTCATGGTTTATCACATGGACTGAGCTGGTATCTCACTCACTCATGTTTGGCAGGTGAAAGACTTTCCACAAGGGACATCAATAATAATAATAATAATAATACATTTTATTTTTGGCGCCTTTCAAGACTCGCAAGGTCACCGTACATAATAAAATCAAAGCAAAACAACAGGTATAAACAAAGTTAGTTAGCTAAACAGGCTACTTAAAGAGATACATAAAATGAAAAATCAAAGGACTAGGCTAAAGACTGTATGCTGTCCTGAACAGGTGGGTCTTGAGGCGTGATTTAAAAATGTCAAGGGAGTCAATATTATGAATGTCCGGTGGGAGGGAATTCCAAAGACGGGGGGCGGTGTGGCTAAAAGCTCTAGACCCCATGGTGGTCAGGCGGGCTGGAGGGACAGTGAGACTGATGGATGATGAGGATCTAAGAGTCCGGCAGGGTCTGTTTATGTGGAGGAGCTCTGTGAGGTATGGTGGGACAAGGTGATGGATGGCCTTAAAAGTAAGTAATATGAGTTTAAAGTCAATGCAAGATTTAACAGGGAGCCAGTGAAGCTGTTGAAGAACAGGGGTGATGTGATCAATGGATGGAGTTCTAGAGATAATACGGGCTGCAGCATTCTGAACCAATTGCAACTTATGAAGGGACTTGAAGGGGAGACCAGATAAAAGAGAATTGCAATAGTCCAGATGGGATGTGACCAGGGAGTGGACTAGGATGGCAGTATTGTCAGGAGTGAGGGAAGGACGGAGGCGGTTGATATGACGAAGATGGAAGTATGCAGAGCGAGTGATGTTATTTATATGGGTTTGGAAAGACAGAGTGCTGTCAAGGACGACACCCAGACTCCTTACCAGTGGGGAGGGGGAAATAAAAGTATTGTCAATGGGGATGGAGAAACTGTTTACTTTTGCAAGAGTGGATTTTGAACCGATGAGGAGAACCTCTGTTTTATCACTGTTGAGTTTGAGAAAATTGGAGGAGAACCAAGGCTTGACTTCCTGTAAGCAATTGCATAGGGAGGTGGGAGGGAGAGAGGAAGTGGGTTTGCTAGAAAGATAGAGCTGGGTGTCGTCAGCATAGCAATGAAACTGGATGTTGTGTTTACGGAAGATATGACCAAGGGGGAGAAGATAGATTATGAAGAGAATTGGACCAAGGACAGAGCCTTGAGGAACACCGGAAGTGAGAGGAGATGGCTGGGATGTGAATGTCTTTAACTGAATAAACTGAGTGCGGTCAGAAAGATATGAGGTGAACCAGTCCAGTGGTGTGTTGGAAAAACCGATGGCTGATAGTCTATGGAGGAGGATAGAATGGGAGATGGTGTCAAATGCTGCACTCAGGTCAAGAAGAATGAGTATAGATAAAACACCCGAGTCTGCTGCAGTCAGAAGGTCATTTGTTATTTTGAGGAGAGCTGTTTCTGTACTGTGATTAGGACGAAACCCAGATTGAAACTGCTCATAGAGGTGGTTATTAGAGAGATGGGAATGAATCTGAGAGGCAACTGTCTTCTCTAGGATTTTTGAAAGAAAAGGTAGGTTAGAGATGGGACGAAGGTTTTTGAAGTTGTTAGGATCTAGACCGGGTTTCTTAAGAATAGGGGTGACTGCAGCAGGCTTTAAAGGCGAAGGGACAGATCCAGAAGTGAGGGAGGAGTGAATAATGGCAGTTATCAGAGGCAATAGTGAAGATAAACATGCTTTAACCAGGGGTGTTGGGAAAGGGTCAAGTTGAGAAGTGGAAGGTTTAGATTTATGGATGAGATCAGAGATATTGGAGATAGTTGGAAGTTGAAATGTGGTAAATGGGTGAATATAAGGGGCTGGAACCGGAGAAAATAATGTACAGAGAGTGTCAGGAAGCAATTGTTGGTGTATCAGATCTATTTTGGTATTGAAAAATGACATTAGTAAGTTGCAATGGTCAGCAGAGTAGAAATGAGAAGGTAAAGAGTCTGGTGGGCGGAGAGTGGAGTTGACCAAAGAAAACAGGGCCCGTGTGTTTCCATCACCAGTTCTAATTAGTTGGGAGAAGTACTGGGATTTTGCTGTGCGAAGGTTGTCTTTATATAGAAGGAGATGGTTATGATAAAGATCCTTGTGGATTGTGAGTCCAGTTTTCTTGAAGAGGCGCTCCAGCTGGAGTGCAGTAGCTTTGAGCTGACGTAGGTAAGTTGTGAACCAAGGAGCTGAATGGGTGAAAAAGACAGTCCGGGTTTTTAAAGGAGCGAGTGAGTCCAGTAGAGAGTGAAGTCCAGTGTTATAGAGTTGAACCAAATCATCAGTAGTGGCTGAATTACTCGGATTTGGAAGACTGTCAATACCTGATAAAAGTGAGGTTAGATTAACATTTTTGATATTACGATATGTAATGGAATGTGGTGGTCTATTTTTAGATAAAGCCATATTGATTTTGAATGAAATAACAGAATGATCAGAGACAGGGAGTTCGTTGGCAGTACAGTTGTGTGGAGTTACACCAGGTCCAAGGTATGTCCTTTAGAGTGAGTTGGGAAGTTGACATGCTGTTGTAATCCGAAACTGTCCAGGCAAGATGTAAAATCCTTAGTAGTGGTGTGGTTTACATTGTCCATATGTATGTTGAAATCACCAAGCAGAATAATATTGGAAACAAGTGAACAGAGGAAAGTGAGAAAGGCTGAAAAGTCATTTATGAAATCCTTATTAGGCTTGGGAGGACGATAGATAGTAGCCAGAACAGTTGGTTTTGGACCATGCAGCTGTATGGCTACTACTTGAAATGTGATGTAAACAGGTAAAGTGAGTGTGGTGGCTTTCAACTGCTCACGGTAAAGTATCGCGATACCTCCTCCGTGACCAGTAACACATGGCTGAGAGATGTAAACAAACCCAGCCGGCGTTAGCTCATTCAGCTGGGAAAAGTCCCCTGGTTGTTGCCACATCTCAGTAAGACAGAGAATGTCGAACTTACGGTCGAGAAGGGTGTCCCGGAGGAGAAGGCTTTTACCCGTGAGGGAACGAGTGTTGAGAAGCCCGACGTTAACATCACAATGGTCCGTGGATTCAATGAAGTTAGCCGACCTAGCTATCCTGACTAAGACAGCACGGTCCACTTTCCTGTCAGGGTTCAAGATCAATATCATCTGTATTAGGGACAGTACACATGGGATTAGTGTAGGATACCAGTTCAGCCCACATGTTTTCGGATACGTTTATATGTGGGAGCAGTTGTGTCCCCCCTGTGTTTTGCAAGAGAAATATGTGACATTTCTTTAAATAAATTCTAATTAAGCTTTTACCTAAATCTGGAGCAGTTATCATAATAATTTACCCATCACTAGGTACAGACTTTGTGAGATCTACCAGGGGAATGAGCCTCTTATCATCAGTTCCTCACTTAATCCCTTTTACAACTTATATCTAGAGTCTCCTTGCACCAGACACTCCTCCACAGAGCAACATTTACATGAACTGATGCTCTATGCAAATCTTCCCACTTATTTTAAGTGTGTTGGGGTGTGGAGTGGAGTTTGCGCTTGGTGCAATTTACACTCACCATGTTCCCTACTTGTTTACTGCTCTTTCTATTAGCAGCTGTGTTCTGTGAGTGTTTATGAGAAGATTTGAATATTTTGTTCATAAGAGATGTGTTTCTTTTGAATGTAACAATAACCTTTATGTTCCACAGGTGTGGACTGTGTGGAGTTGACTCAGTCTGGATCTGTGGTTGTAAGCCCTGGTCAGTCCATGTCACTGACCTGTACAGTCTCCGGATATTCACTGACTGATGGCAACTACTGGACACACTGGATACGGCAGCCTGCAGGAAAAACTCTGGAGTGGATTGGACAGATAGGCAGTGCTGGTACAGCTTACTACAGCGAGAAACTAAAAAGCAGGTTTGAAATTACTAGGGACACTCCCAGGAGCACAGTGTCCTTAAGTGGCAGGAGTCTACAGACTGGAGACACAGCTGTGTATTACTGCACTCGTGAACGCCACAGTGAAACACATCAACACAAACCCTGTACAAAAACATCCTCCTGTAAGTGGGGGAGCAAGTGCCACCAGAGGGAGATAGAGAACAGTCTCAAATGCCACTGGCTCCACATGTTTTAAACTACTGAATAGAAAGACAGAAACCCAGCCTCCTCCTACTGGCTCACTATATTTACTCTTATATTTACCCAGTATTATTCAATACTCATTGCTGAGAGACTATTTCAGGCTTTTTACTGTGATTCACATCAGCGGAATGACAGTGTGTTTCAGCAGAGATCTTTTTCCTCTTGATTCATTAAAGCCACTTGTTTCAGGTTCAACAAACAAATCTCATGTAGTGAAGCTTTAAATGAGTCCAGTTTAGTATCAGAACCTGCTTTTGATCATTCCACTCTTCACTTCACTCAGACATTTATCATTACTCAAGAAGCAGAATGAAAATTACATCTTTCCAGGGGAAAATATTACTGTCTTTCATAAACAAATAGATTATGTCCATTTCTGATGAAAGCAAAGATCTGTTATCTTGAGATCTCAAGGAAATGATTCAGTGTCATTCCCTTGTCCTGTCGTGTCTGTTGTCCTTGCCATGTGCTCACTTGGCACATGGCTCTGTTTGTTATTGTCCATGTCTCCGCCCATGTCCCGCCTTTCTTCCTCTTCCTTGTCAGTGTCATTTGTAATCCTGCCCCATCGTTATCAGTCCAGGTGTCCCTTGTCTGTTGTGTTCATTTAAGTTCCCTTGCTTCTGTGCTGCTTGGTTGGACATTCCACCTTTGTTTTGTGCTCTCTGGCCTGTCTGCCTTCCCTGTTTCTTATGCCCGCCAAGTCAGTCTTTGTATCTTTCATGTCTGTGTCTTTACTCTGTTTGTTTCTGTGTTCAAGTTTAGTCTTCTTTAGCAATTTCTCAGTTTGGGTCTCTTTTCAGTTCTCTCTGTCTAGGTTTGTCTTTCTATCTCTATGTCTATGTTTAGTCTGTTTAAGCTTTCTCTGTTTAGCTCTATTTGTCTAGGTTTGTCTGTCCTGTTCCCTGTCAGTCCTGTTCCCTCTCTATCTGTCTAAGCCCCTCTGTCCAAGTCATCCTGTCCAAGTCTCTCTGTCTCAGTCTTTCTTTGTTTACGTTTTTCTGTCTAGTTATCTTAGTCTGTCTTTGTATTATCTTGTGTTGTAAATAAAATTAGTCACTGTGTTTTAGCAAGTGTGTCTGCCTCCGTCAGTCCCTGCGATCCTGACATTCACTTATGTGGGGAAAGTCAGGTTCTTTGAGAAACATTAGCTGTGATTGTGAGAAAACCAGTGAAATAAATGTTTTGTCACAGGAAATGTGTTGACTGTTGAAATGTGTACACTGTCATTAATTCTCCGCTCCAGAAAACTAAGCTGTCAAGGGGTTCATCGCTTAGCTGGTTCCATAAAGGGTCTTTGATTGGGTGGTTCTAGAGTCAATAGAGTTGAACCAATCTCAAAGATTCCATCTACGTTTAAATAAGACCAGCTCTATGCAAATGCTCTGCCTGGTGCTGCATATTTAAGCAGGTGGAGGTGAAGAACAACAGCTTCCACTCATTCCCCATGTTCTCTACATCTCTCCTTCTGCTGCTGCTGGCTGCTGTGAGTGTTTTTAGATTCACCCTAAAGTGACCTGTAAATTCTTTATTATTATCTTAATGTCCTTTGTTCCACAGGTGTGGACTGTGTGGAGTTGATTCAGCCTGGATCCATGGTCATAAACCCTGGTCAGTCCATGTCACTGACCTGTAAAGTCTCTGGATATTCACTGACTGATAGCAACTACTGTTCAAACTGGTTACAGCAGTCTGCAGGAAAAACTCTGGAGTGAATTGGATTTATTTGTTCTGATAGTAGCACAGTGCATTGAAAAGCAGGTTTGAAATTATCAGGGACACTTCCAGCAGCACATTCACCTTAAAAGGACGAGATCTACGAACTGGAGACACAGCTGTGTATTACTGAGCTCGACAACCACAGTGAAACACTTCAACACAAACCCTGTACAAAAACATCCTCATGTAAATGGTGGAGCAACACATACAGATTTGCTCTGCCACAGGAGGGAGGTAGAGCACAGTCTCAGCACCTCCCTTGTTTCTCACCTCATTAACCCTTACCCTCTATGATTTACATAAACATTTCATTACCAGAGGCCAATCCAAATACATTATGTGTATGAAGCTGAGAGGTTTGGCTGGACAGGACTCAGCTGTTTATTACTGTGCAGCAAAATACAGTGACACAACCAAGAGAGCCACCTGAACCCCTCAGAACAATGGTTACAATAAGGGTACAAATATGTCTTAAATGTCCACTTCAACCAGTAGGGGGTGATAGAACTTTAAAATACATTGAGATATTCCCCTCATGAGTTGATTTCTATGTTTTAACTCAGGATCCCTACCTAATTTACCCATATCTTTCAGAATCTATTGTAAAGTTAATATAAACCCTTGCTGAGGTCTCACATGTGTAATTCTGACTGAGAAGGTGAAATCTAGCAAGTGATTGATAAAACACACATTAAAAGTGACCACATCTTCAAACTCACCATCACTGGAGCTCAGCACATTTGGAGGAGAACACTAACTACACTCTAAAAAATGCTGGGTTATTTTTATAACCCAATTGCTGGGTTGAGCATGCTGGGTCATGATGTTTGGTTATTTTGACTTAAATTGGGTTAATAACAAGCAACCCAGCAGCATTGGGTTGTGTAGAACTAGATAGCGTTAGCTGAGTTGAATTAGCTTCCACCTGACTTAAGTTCACTTCTGCCGTTCTTGGACTGATATGGCCCGTGTGTGGTAGCCTTAGGGTATGTCATGCTTTATCCCTATTGGGATGTTCGCTTTTTATATGAAAGCCAATGCGCTAAAAAAAAAAAAAAAAAAAAAAAAAAAAAATCTGTACAGCACTCCTTAACCAGTGCTTGTGATTCCTTTGAAATGAATACCTCCTTTGCTTTTTTTTTTTACTTATATGAAACGAGTGATAAAAATCACGATGTGAAATCAGAAAATAGCTTTCCATCTTCGTATTAGAATTTTCATTTCCACCTTAACACTAGAAGCATCGCGCTTATTTGACCGACTGAGACCGGAGCAAAGAGAGCCGCTGGTTTGACAGCTGTGACTAAAGTCTCCCTTCCACACCAAAACCAACACAACACACGGAGTAAAGTCAGTCACAGGCTCAAATACACACCGGCTCTCTGTGCTCCTACTGTTAAAATTGTCACTAGTCGAAGCTAATGTTGCCTTCCTTATTTATTTTTCCCCCTTCCACCTTAAAGGTCATTTTCGGAAGACGTTTGCTTTTTATTCTCCATTTTTCGTATTCAAATGTTTATTTCTACCTTAAACCTGTCAGTATATGAGGCTAACAGTGGCGTAATTCACTAGCTTCTTGTTTGAATTAGTAGTTCCAACTTAAAAGGGGTAACTGTGATGATTGTTAGCGTTTTAAAAAAGTCTCTTTCCTCTTTGTTCATAATGCATTAAACATCTTTTAATACCACTCGTTATATTCATAAAAACACAAACCACAAATATTTTACCTTTTAATACCCTTTATTCCTCATGTACCTCTTATAAAACATGCACTACACTAACTTTAACTAGTTGTTAACAGGAGCTGCGTATGAGATAAATATATTCATTTTTCCTATTCATATTCATTAACGTTGCACCTTGAAACCAGACAATCGCACCCCAATATGGTGCCCACGCCAAAAAGATTGTCATTTCAACCCATGAACATGACGGGTACTCGGCAATGTGACTCAGCTGCAACCCATTAATAAATGTATGTACGCATATTGAGGTATGTATAAAGCATGTATTTGTCCCCAGAGCACTGACCCGGAAAGTTTTGTTTTATATTTAAGTTTAAAATCTTTTATTTTTTAATCACATTTCTTTTTTTTAAATATATTTTAAAAATGTATTTTATTACCTCTACTCCTCAGCCTCTGCTGTGACTGTGGACATGGCTATGCAAGAGTGGCTTAAGGACAACATTCATCCACCAAGCCAGGTAAGACAATACATGAAGGTGACTGCAATCCATAGAGCTAATGGATAAGGGAGAATCGGACCAAAAGAGTTGTAGAAATACTACAAGAATATCCACGTCTGTTGGACACCTCATATGGAGAGAGATTAGTCTCAAAATACTTTACAAATGTGTAAATGTTAATCCAAAAATTAAACACAAGTCATAAATTTGTTTCACTATTCACAAATGAACAGATCCCAATCTGTCTCACAGTCTGCAGTTTGTACAAATACAGTTACATTCATAAACACACGTGTTTGTTTTTCATAGACATATCCCAATTTTATGCAAAAATAAATACATTTGTTTAAATTTACATTGTAAATATTTGTAAAGTCGAAGTCTCAAATTTAAAATTTATATAATTGTTGACTTTTTTATTCTTATGGGCTTTAGACAATTACATTTAAAGCATTTTTATTTTAAATGTGCGAACATGGGAAAAATATCAGTAAAATATAATGTAAAGTTGGGATAAACATAACAAAGAAAGGCAACTGACACGCTATCAAAGCTAGCATCTGTCCAAACATATCATTACTCTAAAAGCTTACAAGTGTCCAGGCTGTAGGCCACAAATGTGCAGGTGCTTTTTATTTCTGTTATATAGTACAAATGCTTAACCTATTGTGGGCTGTACCCTGGAATTCCATGTGAGTTAGTTTGTGATGTTGTTAATTTATTCACTCATTCATACATTAATTCAATTTCCTCTTTCCCACCTTTGCTCAACTTGTTTTCCTAGGTTGGAAGTAATATGGCTGATTATTTAAGACATACCAAGGACACCAGGGAGCTTCCATATGTTCTGATGCTTGGGGACTGCAGTCGTTGTTCTCAAGCTTTTGTAATCATCAGTGGAGAAGCTCTGGAGCAGAGCACACTACTGAGAGTAGTGGATGTTTGCTTCAAAGCATTTTACGTATTTGACCTCCAATATCTTGTTGTCATTTATTAATTGTATTTTCAATATCATTTATAACCTGGAGAAAAATAATTTGAACTTGTTTATTGCGGACTTCTGGACTAGATGTGTTTCTTTGTCAGGAACGAGGGGCGGATTGAGGGAAGTGGACGCACTCGCTAAAGCACAGTATATTTAATATAAACAAAACAACGATACTTAAACATAACGAAAACAAACAGGGAGCCAAACAGGTTAAACGGGACACGAGGAGCAAATCAGGGCAAAACGGGACAGACAGACTAAAGAACGAGACGACAGGAAATGAAACGACAACGTGGGAACTTACAGAGACAGACTGGATACCACGACTGACATAACAAAGAATGAGAGAACAAGAGAACAAGAGAACACGACAGACTTGACATGATACAGGGAACAATAGAACAATGACCAACCAACAGGAAGTGTAGGAAGGGGACTTAAATACAAGACACTGATGAGACGCACCTGAGACAGATAACGAGAAGGACGGGTTAACAGATGACAGACAAGGAGGCGGGACAAAGGCGGAGACTAGAACATAAACAAAACAGAGCCATGTGCAAATAAAGCACATGGCGGGGACAACAGACTGACAGGACGAAGGCGTGACAGATGCCCCCCCCCAAGAATGCGCAACTCCCGGGCGCGTACTCCTAAACCCCCCAGGAGCTGGCACAGGAGAGGGCACGGAAAACAAGACAGAACAACAAACCAATGGGAGACAGGACTCAGGACAATACGGGAACAGACACTGGAGCTGGGGACACAACAGAACCGAATATACGAGACGGGACATGGGACATGACAGGTGACTGACAAAGGGAGGTAACAAAAGACTGGAACGGACTGGACATGACGGGAGTGGACACATGCGACTTGACAGAGTTTTTGACATTGGACATGACACTGGATGGAAACAGGGACTGGACAGAAGACGGGACAGGTGACAGGACTTGGTGCTGGGACTGGACGGGAGCAGAGACTGGTGACAAGACACTGGACAGGATAGGAACGTTAGACTGGACAGGGGTACGTGACTGGACAGAAGACAGGACAGGTGACATGACACTAGACTGAAACGGAGACGGAGACTGGACATGACTAACAGGGGATTGAAAGGGAAACTGGACCGGAGACAAGACAGGTGACTGGACATTGGACGGATACGGGAACTGAACGTGAGACAAGACAGAGGGTTGAAACGGGGACTGGACATGAGACAAGACAGAGGGTTGAAACATAGACTGGACAGGGCTGACAGGGGACTGGACAGGACTCACAGGAGACGGGACTTGAGACAAGACAGGGGGTTGAAACGGAGACTGGATTGGAGAGAAGACAGGGGACTGAACGCTGGACGGATATGGAGACTGGACATGACTAACAGGGGACTGAACATGAGACAAGATAGGGGGTTAAACCAGAGACTGAACAGGGCTGACAGGGTACTGGACAGGACTTGACAGGGGAACTGGTACAAGAACTTTACAGGGACCGACACAAACACAGTGACCGGGACAGGGACAGAGACAAAGGCTGACACGGGCACAGGGACAAGGACAGAAACAGGAACCAAGACAGGGACAGACAGGGGAACCAATATAACAGGGGGGTGCCCAGGACTGGCTACTGTCTGTGGGGCAGTCTGAGGAACCAGCCTGGGCACAGTTCTGGGGATCGGCCCTGAAGTTCTACGGGCCGACCTACGGACATGGACAGGAGCGGCCGTAGCCACAGTCACGGGGACAGGAGCGGCCGTAGCCACAGTCACGGGGACAGGAGCGGCGGGTGCCGCCATCACGGACACAGGAGCGGCGGGTGCTGCCATCACGGACACAGGAGAACGTGCGACGACGTCCACGGAGGCAGAGGAATCTGCGCCGTCATCCACGGAGACTGGGGAACGTGCGACGACGTCCACGGAGGCAGAGGAATCTGCGCCGTCGTCCACGGAGACTGGAGAACGTGCGACGACGTCCACGGAGGCAGAGGAATCTGCACCGTCGTCCACGGAGACTGGAGAACGTGCGACGACGTCCACGGAGGCAGAGGAATCTGCACCGTCGTCCACGGAGACTGGGAAACGTACGACGACGTCCACGGAGGCAGAGGAATCTGCGCCGTCGTCCACGGAGACTGGGAAACGTGCGACGACGTCCACGGAGGCAGAGGAATCTGCGCCGTCGTCCACGGAGACTGGAGAACGTGCGACGACGTCCACAGAGGCAGATGAATCTGTGACGTCGTCCACGGAGACTGGAAACAGTGCGACGATGTCCACGGAGGCAGAGGAATCTGCGACGTCGTCCACGAAGACAGGAGAGGCGCGCGCCGCACTCTCGAGGACAAAGGCGCGCGCCGCGCTCTCGAGGACAGAGGCGCGCGCCGCGCTCTCGAGGACAGGCGCGGCTGGAGGCGCCACGTTAATGAAGACAGGCGCGGCCGTTGGCGCCGCTTTTACAAGGACAGGAGTTTGTGCTGCTCGGCGGGCTCGCGCTGGAGCTGTAAAGGGTTTAGGGGGTTTCACAGGCGCACCCATTAGATCCCCTCGAGGTGCGCCCCTGTTAGCCTCCGACCTCAGAGCTACGGAGGTGAGGCTAATAGCCCCTACCCTTAACGCCCCCCCAAAAATTTCCCCGGACCTGAGGGGGTAATCCTCCAGCGAGGGGGGAGCTCCAGCATGCTTCTTCCGCCGACTCTTACGACTCGCGCTGGCGTAATCACTCGATTCACGAGCTGCCTCCTCCTGTAGGCGTTGATTAACGCTGGCGTGTATCTGCCGGAGCCGGCTACTCCATATCGCAGCCCTGTCGAACATATTTTCTGTGCTAGCTGCGTCCTGGTGGTTGGTCATTCTGTCAGGAACGAGGGGCGGATTGAGGGAAGCGGACGCACACGCTAAAGCACAGTATATTTAATATAAACAAAACAACGATACTTAAACATAACGAAAACAAACAGGGAGCCAAACAGGTTAAACGGGACACGAGGAGCAAATCAGGGCAAAACGGGACAGACAGACTAAAGAACGAGACGACAGGAAATGAAACGACAACGTGGGAACTTACAGAGACAGACTGGATACCACGACTGACATGACAAAGAATGAGAGAACAAGAGAACACGACAGACTTGACATGATACAGGGAACAATAGAACAATGACCAACCAACAGGAAGTGTAGGAAGGGGACTTAAATACAAGACACTGACGAGACGCACCTGAGACAGATAACAAGAAGGACGGGTTAACAGATGACAGACGAGGAGGCGGGACAAAGGCGGAGACTAGAACATAAACAAAACAGAGCCATGTGCAAATAAAGCACATGGCGGGGACAACAGACTGACAGGACGAAGGCGTGACATTCTTGGTAAATTATTTTGTGTTGCTTGATTCTCCTGTTGTCTGTGTGTATAAACAATATAAAATACACTTTACATTTTATTTTTGAATATTTTAAATGTATAAAAATCTACAATACTTTGATAACTTGACTATTGTACGTATGTCTTTTATTCCAGCTAGACACTGATTATATTTTTATTTTTGTTTGTTGGCTTATTAATAAAAATATTCTGGAATAATATTTGTGTGCATGCTTGCATTAAATTGATTAAAAATGAACCAACCCAAAGGTTGCAGTAAACCTACAATATAGTTGTTTTTACCCAATAGTGGGTCAATGTCAATAACCCAGCCTGGCTAGCATAGCTGGGTTAAAATAACTAATGCTGGGTTTGTCCCTATTTGACCCAACGCTGGGTTGACAAATTGAACCAACTTGGGTTATTTCAACCCAACCATTTTAGAGTGTACTAAATCTGTTCTTTCAGCTCATGAACACCATTAGAATGATGGGAGATGGTGGTGTATATTGTGGTTGTCTTTATTCTAAATAAGTGTGTACAGTAAGCAGGTGAGTGAGGTCATCCCTCTGAAACTAACTATGCAAATCCTCCTCTTGTCTTTATTAAGGGACGCTCTACAGCTCTGAGAGATCTTCAGAACCTCAGCCACAAGCTCCACCATGTTCAGCACATTGCTAATACTGCTGGCTCTCACTAATCTCCCATGTACGTCTGAATTCTGGAGTAATAAAGTGCTCTAGGATGGACATGTTATTCATATCTTTAATGATTCTCTTATTTCCACAGGTTTCCAGAGTCAGACTCTCACTCAGTCTGAAGCTGTGGTCAAAAAACCTGGAGAGTCTCATAAACTGACCTGTACTGGTTCTGGATTCACCTTCAGTAGCTATGAAATGGCCTGGGTCAGACATGCTCCTGGAAAAGGACTGGAATGGATTGCATTTATTAGCACAGTAAGCACTCCAATCTACTATTCCCAGTCAGTCCAGGGAAGGTTCACAATCTCCAGATCAGACTCCAGCAGTCAGCTGTATTTACAGATGTCCAGTCTGAAGAGTGAAGACACTGCGGTGTATTACTGCGCTAGAGACTCACAGTGGTAGAGAGCAGTGAGAGCGCTGTACAAAAACCCTTCCCCATTCATCTCCAGAGGAAAGCTGGTGGGAGTCAGACAGGGTTCAGAGGATATAGCCTTGTTTGCCAATACAAACTACATGTACTAAATTGATTATTTTTTATTTTTACATTTTCATCTATAGCCTCCCCCACCCCCAAATGACATCACATCAATAATGTATCACTGCCTTCAACAAGGACACAGTGAAACAAATCCACAGAAACACTGCTTCTCTGGAACCCATCCTTGTGATACTTGTGTTTCACTGATTTCATGACTCTATGGTTCTGATGCATCTCATGGATTGAGCTTGTAACTCACTCAGTCATGTTTAACAGTGGAAGCCTCTTCAAAAGAGTATCAGTGGCACTGTGCTTTTTGCCCCAATTCTTGTTTCTCTGAGCTAATTCTCCAAATGTATTTCTAATAGCATTTACCATGTACCAATCTGGATGTTGAATATATTAAAGAAAGGTCTCTACAGCACAGAGAGAGCTCAACCAGCTCAGCTCAGCAGCCTTGTATCTACATGCTATCATCAGTGTTAAATAAAATAGATGTGGTGTTAATGTAGGAAATCATTTCAGCCGACATGTTTAAAGGTTCAGTTAAGTTCATATGTGGGAACAGTAGTGTCTCCTTATGGTTGGAATTAGAGAAACAACAACAGCAAACAAATATATAGGTTTCTGTATAAACTCTAAATTTTGTACAGAAACATGAATGAATTAATCACTTTGTGTAAATCTGTTGCTCTGTGGAGGAATGTCTGGTAAAAGGAGGTTGTAGATGCACATTGTACAAGGGAATAAGTGAACTGATGATAAGAGGCTCTATTCCTTATTTGATCCCACAAGGTCATTTAACCTCTACCACAATTTGAACCCGAGACTTCCTTTAACCAGACACTCCTCCACAGAGCAGCAGATTTACATGAAGTGATGTTCTATGCAAATGTTACTCTTTATTTTAAGTGTGTTGAGGTGTGGAGCAATAGTTTGCTCTTGGTGCACTTTACTCTCACCATGTTCTCTACTTGTTTACTGCTCTTTCTATTAGCAGCTGTGTCCTGTGAGTGTTTATGAGAAGTTTTGAAACTTTTGTTCATAAGAGATATGTTTCTTTTGAATGTAACAATAACCTTGTTCCACAAGTGTGGACTGTGTGGAGTTGACTCAGTCTGGATCTGTGGTTGTAAGCCCTGGTCAGTCCATGTCACTGACCTGTACAGTCTCCGGATATTCACTGACTGATAGCACCTACTGTACAGGCTGGATCCGGCAGTCTGCAGGAGAAGCTCTGGAGTGGATCGGATATATATGTTATAGAGGGGACAGTTACTACAGTGAGAAACTAAAAAGCAGGTTTCAAGTTACTTGGGACACATCCAGGAGCACAGTGACCTTAAGTGGCCAGAGTCTACAGACTGGAGGCACAGCTGTGTATTACTGCGCTCGTTACCCACAGTGAAACACATCAACACAAACCCTGTACAAAAACATCCTCCTGTAAGTGGAGGAGCAACAGATAAAGCTTTGCTTTGTCACTAGAGAGAGTTAGAGAACAGTCTCAGTGGCACTTAGCTCCACATATTCTGAGATCTACTGAACAAGGTTCTCACTCAGCCCCTCCATAACAGTGTAGTGTATGTTGGTTATACACCGTGATATATGAATATATATTTGATATATATTTATATATTGTGTTTATAGCGTTGACCTTATTCAAACTCTTATGATTACTGATATTTGAGTAATGATAGTAATTAAAGTTTATAATTGGCTTAAGCAATTAAAACGTTAATAATTAGTTTGAGAATGAATAATAGTCACGCTAAGTGAGATCTTCAGGATTTTCAGACCTTTAATGAAAAGACTGTACACACTGTGATTTCAAATAATGAAAGTATTTATTAACAAAAAGAAGAAGGATATTTACTTAACATAGCATAATCTTGCAATCTCACGACATCTATGCAGGGGAAGCCGATTCGACTTTAAAGATAAGCTAGGCGATATGGCTTGTGACTAAAGTGTTGCTAACTGAGGTTTAATTACGTATAAATTTATAAAGGGACTTAATTAAGCATCAGCTTCTGGAGAATGTGAGAATTTAGCTTGCTTACTCTTTCGCCGTTTTCTGCCGAGCCGTTGGGTCCCACGGTTTGACCTCCATGCTCTAGGGGTTGTTTCCCGTCCTTCCCGAGTCGTGGAATGTAGGCCCGTTTGTGAAGGAGATTCCCTCCAGGTTGAGTAAGGCACTCTCGGCCTCAGGCGGGCGACGTCGATCGGGAGTCCCCTTTTTCGGAGAACCGCGGGCCTGGCTGGTTTTTCCACTGAGAAAGGGGAGGCGTCTTCAGAGTAGTCACCTCGTCTCTCAATTCTCCAGAAGTAGTGCCCTCAGAAGTCGGCTTATAACGCTAATATATATCCGCTATAAACTAATCTAAAGAGGTGATATCTTATTCTGGCCACGAATAAGTTTCACCTGCTTTGATCACTCGTGAGATTAAACTTAGATTGGGCGATAAACCATAAACACAATTAAAAGGAAAATAAGGTATTCAAATCACTCGACATATTCGTAGATTTCTTCCACACTAGCTAACTCAAGACGTCTCCTGGGAGCTTAGTGAGGTTTCTTCAAAAGTCTTTGTTCATTGGCGTGAAGAGGAGAAAACGTCTCGCTTGGAGAGGTTGGAGCTTACAGAAAATAAAACAAAGAGAACGCGTAAAGGCGCTCAGAAATAAGAGAGGAAGTTAAGAGCTTCCGAAGAGGAAGTTGAGAGTTTCAAAACAACAGAACAAGAGAGTGTTCAGAGCGGAAACGTAAGAGAGGAAACGTAAGAGAGAAGCGTAAGAGTGAGAGAAATGAGCCTGCATCCTCTTTTCAAAGGTAGCGCGGTCATGCCCTATTGGGAGGTGTCCTTCCTTTGATTGGATCCGGGGTCCGAGGCTCACGTGACTGGCTTCATGAGACAGGAAAGGGGAAGGCTGGATCAGGGATTCAAAAAGTAATAAGATAGAAATTTCGCGTATCGAAATTTCTTATACATGTTAGTGACATATTACAATGAGTGTCCTGGATTATTAAAATCAAACATTTACCTAAAATTTTATCTTGGGTACATCGTGTTTACGTCCCATTTACAATATTTATGTTAGAAGATATTAATTCGTTTCCTTAGAGACAGAACTTTCTTTCATAATTGAAAACAGTAATACACATCACTTCATTGGTTGGTAGACGTTCATCTGAGGATGATAAAAGGGGTTGACATTAATACAGATTTGCATAAAACATGTTCATAAATGCTTGTTGCGCTCAGTATGCATTTAGGAGTCAGTAGGGCGAAACACGATTTCGCAAACGTCCACTTGGGGTCGCTGTTGGTCCATGCTGTTCATCCTTTGCGGATGAGTTTCCCAGGGGTCAACTCGAGTTAAGTCGGCACTGCCAGCTGTTGATTTTCATATGAGATAAGCTTCGCCTCTTAGGCGCCACGGCCATAAAAGGAATTATAACTCATCACTTTGTTTGAAGTCCCTGTTTCTTAAGAGCATCATAAAAATGGGCTTGTTATCTTTATGTTTCTGAAGAGAGGAAAGAGCCGTGGCCAGGCATCCTGGTCAGTCCTTTGATGCAGACCTTATGTGTGTGCGTGAGGGTGTGTGTGTGTTGGGGGGAACGCAGGGTCTTTGCACACAGCAGTCTGTGGAATGTGGGGTCCTCTCCCAAGAAATCCTTATTCAGAGTGGAGAGTTTTTTATTCAAAACTTTCATTTCTTTATTCGGTCCATACTCCACTACAACAGTTTATATTTACATAATATGTAAATACAGATTATTACTGCTGCTCCTCACCTTCAGCAGTGAGTTCCTCAACCTTTGATTCAGACTTTATCTTCATGTTATTACAATGTAATTAACAATACAATATTTCTCTTGTTTCAACAGGTGTGAAATGTCAAAGTATGGAATCATTAGAAAGTGCAGTTCAGGTAAAACCTGGAGAAACTCTGAGTCTCTCCTGTAGAGGATCTGGATTTAGGTTTGGAAGATGGAACATGCATTGGGTCAGACAAAAGGATGGAAAAACCCTGGAATGTATTGGGGAAATCTTTTTTGATTCAAGTGGGAGCACATTTGTCAAATCTGTAGAGGGACATTTGGAAATTTCCAGAGAAAACTATAAGAACATGCTGTACATGAAGCTGAGTAGTGTAACTGAGCAGGACTCAGCTGGTTATCACTGCGTGAAAAGCTGTGTGAGACAGCTGTACAAAAACTCTCCACACTGGGCACAATAAGGAACAGACTTTAAAATGTGCTCTTCATTCAGTAGGAGGAATAGAACATTAAAAATAAAAGGAGGTATTATTCAAATACACCTTCATGAGTTCATCTCTGAGTTGTAACTCTACATCCCAGTGACACTGTATTTTGATGGAACTCTGTAGGTATTCTTCATTCTTTCAGAAACCTGTCATTACTGACTACATTCATTCTACTGAACTGTCTACATACCTTCCACTGAAGCATTTATAAATATTCTACTGAAATATCAATGGGCTGCCACTGACAGTTTGTTGATCTTTCTGTTGACTGTTTGTAGCACATCTACAGAAACAACACTGAGAGGGTAATGATAGTGTAGTAATGATGACTATGTGATTTAACATTGTTTTTTTTACATTTTACTGACTGTCAGCTGAATGTCTATAAATACGTCTCTGTACTCTTTAATAAAGACCTGAATATCTCCAGGGGAACATTCAAAATAAAGTATTACCCTCCACGTTCATTACATACAAGCTGAGATGGTGAAGCCTAGTCAGTGATTCCTCAAGAATAGACAAAGATCCACCGCATCTTCAAACTGCTTATCAATGGAAATCAACACATTCGGAGGAGAACACTAACTGATAAATCTGTTCTTTCAGCTCATGAACACCATTAGAATGATTGAAGATGGTGGTGTATATTGGGGTTGTCTTTATTCTAAATAAGTGTGTACAGTGAGCAGGTGAGTGAGGTAATCCCTCTGAAACTGTAACTATTCAAATCCTCCTCTTGTCTTTATTAAGGGATGCTCTAAGGCTCTGAGAGATCTTCAGAACCTAAGCCACAAGCTCCACCATGTTCAGCACATTGCTAATACTGCTGGCTCTCACTAATCTCCCATGTATGTCTGAATTCTGGAGTAAGGAAGCGCTCTAGGATGGATGTGTCATTCATATCTTTAATGATTCTCTTATTTCCACAGGTTTCCAGAGTCAGACTCTCACTCAGTCTGAAGCTGTGGTCAAAAAACCTGGAGAGTCTCATAAACTGACCTGTACTGGTTCTGGATTCACCTTCAGTAGCTATGCTATGGCCTGGATTAGACAAACACCTGGAAAAGGACTGGAATTGATTGCATTTATACAGGCAGGAAGCTCTCGCAACTACTATTTCCAGTCAGTCCAGGGAAGGTTCACAATCTCCAGATCGGACTCCAGCAGTCAGCTGTATTTACAGATGTCCAGTCTGAAGAGTGAAGACACTGCGATGTATTACTGCGCTAGATACACACAGTGAGAGCGCTGTACAAAAACCCCTCCCTATTCATCTCCAGAGGAAAGCTGGTGGGAGTCAGTCAGGGTTCAGAAAATTTAAGTTTTTTATTTTACTACAATATTATAGCAAGCAACATTTATAAAAATAATAATTATTTAGTTTTTCACTTACATGTATAAAATATACTCACATGAAGTGTCCGGAGTAAATCACACTGAGCTCTAAAGAGCAGGTTTCCTCAGATGGGGCAACTATAGAGAGTCTGTCCAAACAGAACTAACCCGTAAAAACATTATTTACCATAGACTTCTTGTTATTTTCAGCAGCTGTTGACTGTGTGGAGTTGACCAGGATTGAAGGTCACAAACAGTTAACTTTAACTTTGTAAACAGATACAGTATGATCCGGCAACATACATCACTCTTGAAATGGTGTTTTTGTCAATTGTTAATATATCTCTATGTTTCTGAACTCATCTGTGATCTATGTAATGATTAATAGAATGCAATATCTGAGCACATTAAAATTTATGATCCTTTTCTTAACTATGAACCTGCTGATTTCTTTTTAATAACTACTTTCACAGAGCATTGGTGTCCTGCATGTGTTTTATTTGAATGGGATGGTTGTTGAAACTGAGAGTGTGACACAACCTGACCACCTCGAATATCCTTCACCAGCCACCACTGGGCTATTACCATAATAATTCAAACACCACTTGGCCCCGATCATGTGGAATCAAACCTGGGATAGAGCCTCTTATCAGTTCATCAGAACTCTATCTGAGACCTCAGTTTACCAGACACTCCTCCACAGAGCAGCAGATTTACATAAAGTGAAGCTCTATGCAAATCCTCTCATTTATTTTAAGTGTGTTGAGGTGTGGAGCGATAGTTTGCTCTTGGTGCACTTTACACTCACCATGTTCTCTACTTGTTTACTGCTCTTTCTATTAGCAGCTGTGTCCTGTGAGTGTTTATGAGAAGATTTAAATTTTTTTGTTCATAAGAGATGTGTTTCTTTTGAATGTAACAATAACCTTTATGTTCCACAGGTGTGGACTTTGTGGAGTTGACTCAGTCTGGATCTGTGGTTGTAAGCCCTGGTCAGTGCATGTCACTGACCTGTACAGTCTCTGGGTATTCAGTGACTGATGGCGGCTACCGTACAAGCTGGATCCGGCAGTCTGCAGGAAAAGCTCTGGAGTGGATTGGATATATATGGTGGTGGTGAGATTTACTATAGTGATAAACTGAAAAGCAGGTTTAAAATTACTAGGGACACATCCAGGAGCACAGTGACCTTAAGTGGCCAGAATCTAGAGACTGGAGACACAGCTGTGTATTACTGCGCTCGTTGTACACAGTGAAACACATCAACACAAACCCTGTACAAAAACATCCTCTCATCCTTTTGAAGGCTGACATCAGTACCACACAGAACCTGTAGGGGCCTTCTTCACTAATAAATCCTATAGCATCATATCATCAGTTCCACATCAGTGACATTCACTTGATCTTTTTTAGATGTTAATGATTCAGAACTATAACGAGACTTTACACATCAGTAAAAGGGCTTGTTTCACAGAAAACCAGCAACCACTGCATCATCCTTCACTGGGAAACATGCATCCACTCTTCTCAGATAATAATTTCAAATCAGAGAGTGGAGATGTCGATGAAAACCAACCAAGCATTCCCAGACTAAAGCACTCAGCCACTTTGGGCAGAGCTGCAGTTTTTCAACACTGTGTCCACTCTATTACAGACACATATTTTGCTGTTTCACCTTGTAGAAGTAAAGTCAGAGATGTGATGGTCATCCTCCAGCCCTTCATCCGTGGACAAAGGATGCTGTTGACTAGGTGTTTTTGGTTTGTGGACTATTTTCAGTTCACCAGAGGCAATGAGGGTTTAAAATTCCAGCAGCACTGCTGTGACTGATCCACTCATTCCATCACAACACACACTTACACACCACCACCACGTCAGGGTCACTGCAGTGATGAGAATGATCCACCACCCAAATCATACCTGCTCTGTGGGTGTCCCCTAAGACCATGGAAAAATAGGCCAAAATGGGGCAAAAATGTATGCAGAGTAACAGAAGCACTCCAGACTATAACTGTAGAATTTCAATGTGCTCCTATGGTCAGAGGAGCCGAGAGAATAGAGAGTGACAGTAGAAACAAGGAGCTGCTCATTATATTCTGATGGGATGGTGTACATAGACATGACTTTGGAAATTGTTAGAAAATGACAACCTCTGCCCTGTAGAGGTCACCCTTTCACAGACGCCCTGGACTGAACATATCTGGCCCTATATTTAAATATTAAAATCCTTAATAAAAACACTTCATAAGCAGTGATTAGAGCGCTGAGAAACTAAAGCAGAGCCCAGGATCAGTCGATTAGGCTCTGCCTCACACATTTAGGAAAGTGGCCCAGACCATAATGGTTGTGATTGGCTGTAATTCAACAACAGAACTCAGAAAACTAATCATATTTCATTAGCTTTAAAAAATAAATACAGCATAATATACTGGTCCAGTTATGTGCTGACATTCCCTGTGCACCACTTACAGCTTCAAAGATATTTTGTTGTTAACTTTTATGAAAACACAAATGTCTGTCTTATTAAATTCAAGAGAACAAAGCCAGTTATGATTTCACAGACAACTGATCTCGAATTTTATGCAAACGCTCTGCCTGGTGCTGCATATTTAAGCAGGTGGAGGTGAAGAACAACAGCTTCCACTCATTCACCATGTTCTCTACATCTCTCCTTCTGCTGCTGCTGGCTGCTGTGAGCTGTGAGTGTTTTTAGATTCACCCTAAAGTGACCTGTAAGTTCTTTATTATTATCTTAATGTCCTTTGTTCCATAGGTGTGGACTGTGTGGAGTTGACTCAGCCTGGATCCGTGGTCATAAGCCCTGGTCAGTCCACTGACCTGGAAACCGTCAGTACAGAAACAGTAAGACCGACTCCTGTCTGTGTTTTCACCTGTTTTATACAGGTTAGTAAGACATACGCTCATAAAATCATTCTGAAAACACTGAGCATACATGTTGAACATCAGTTTTATTGAACTGGTACCCTAAATGGCATCTAATTTAAGTATGAAAGTTTTGTTAATCGTGATGCTAGATGCTGGTGCTAACAAAATCAAAACTACTCATGCTCTGTGGGTTTTTTGTGTAAGTGTTGATTCCTTAGTACTCCTTGAGACTTAATCTCAGCATTCTTATGGAAGTACTGGCTAAGCGTATGTGTCAAATTAGAGCTGAGCTGGTGAGGTGTTGTGAATGTGTTGCTATGGTAGTGATGGTTCTGTGAAGTAAATCTGTGGTTACTTAATGTTTTCATGTTTATTTTGTTGTGATAAAAAGCTTTTGCATAAAAGTACAGGCTGTGTAGTACATATAAATATATATGTATACAAGTACCAATTTTATTTCAGTTCATAAAATGGGGGAATAAACCTCGGGTGAAGTAAAGCAGATATCCATGCAGAAATCTTTGGTGAATGTTTGAGTCACATGATATAGAAACTTCAAGTTTCGTCTCTTTAAACTGTATTTAATGGAAGATGATGTTCTAATAAATGTATTTAGGAAAACTGCTTATTGATTTAATGAAGAATGTTTTTTTTTTTGATGGGAAAGTAATTGATGAAAATAAAGAAGGGAAACTGCCAGAAAACAGAAACTGACTCCTGTCCATGTTTTTACTTGTTTAATACAGGTTTATGTACATGCACACCTCTCCTTTGAACTTTACATTTCCCTTATATTTTATATTAAATTTCATTACCATAGACAACTCCAACAATACAGTGTATACACATGCAGCAGACATTCCTTCCTTCCTTCCTTCCTTTATTCATTCATCTTCTTCTGTAAATTCTTCATCCTGATCTGTGTCGTGGTGAGTCCGAAGCCTAAGGACCAGATTAGTTCAGAAATGAGGCCCTGTAGTGGACAGGCTTTGATCGATTAAAATATATTAACTAATTAATCACACATTTTTCTAAAACTAATCAAGATTAATCACATTGTCCCTTTTTAATGATGATATTTAAAGGTCAAATAATAGAAACAATGTAAGATCAACACAATGGAATTATATTTGTTATATTAGTGTCAATGAGTTTAAAAATATAACCATAAAATAAAGTTAAAATGCTGGCACTTCCTTATAATGTTGGTAGAGAAAAGATGTGTGTGAAATAAATGACAATCTGGTGAGAGGAAGCCATTCATTTTTCAGCTCATGGCTCAAACATGGAATCAGGAGCTCTCTCTCTCTCTCTCTCTCTCTCTCTCTCTCTCTCTCTCTCTGTGTGTGTGTGTGTGTGTGTGTGTGCATGTACACACTGAATAGTACTGAAGTCTCTATCTACAGTTTCATGACAGCACCACTTTCTTTCAGACCCATATCACTGAGTTGTCCTTTGACAGTGAAAAGATGGCTGTAGTGTAAAGCTTTCCCAGAGGAGCACAGTCTGTTAGTGCAGTAAATGTGTATAAACTCTCCATGACGTCATGATGCAAATCCAGTGTGAACTGAGTGTGTCCAGTACTTATGGTCTGCTGAGCTGAGTGGAGCAGTAGAGTCTCATCAACCCTCACTATGAAGAAGACACTCTCATTATTACTGCTGCTCCTCACCTTCAGCAGTGAGTTCCTCAACCTTTGATTCAGACTTTATCTTCATGTAATTACAATGTAATTAATAATACAATATTTCCCTTGTTTCAACAGGTGTGAAATGTCAAAGTATGGAATCATTAGAAAGTGCAGTTCAGGTAAAACCTGGAGAAACTCTGAGTCTCTCCTGTAGAGGATCTGGATTCACTTTTAGCAGCTATCACATGCACTGGATCAGACAGAAGGCTGGGAAACCACTGGAATGGATTGGGATTATCTGGTATGATGCCATTAAGACTATATATGCCAAACCTGTGGAGGGACGTATTAAAATTACCAGAGACAATGCCAAGAGCATGGTGTATATGAAGCTGAGTGGTTTGACTGCGCAGGACTCATCTGTTTATTACTGTGCAAAAAACCACAGTGACACAAACAAGAGAGACAGCTGTACACAAACTCTCCTCAGCAGAAACAAGGGAACAGAACTTAAATATGCTTTTCAGGCAGTAGGGGGTGGTAGAACATTAAACATACATTGAGACACTGCTCGAGTTTAACCTGAGAACTTCTTCCTTTCTTCTGCATGCATTTTAGAATATATTTTAATTTAATAAAATTAATTGAATATAGTTAATTTAATATAATCCCTTGCTGATGTCTCCCATGTGCAGTGTTAACAATGATTGTGAATTGTAGAGACATTTCTAAAAAAACACAACGAGCCTCTGCATTTTCAGAAAATGGCGAACTCTGCCCTGTAGTAGTCACACTTTCACAGACGCCCTGGCACAGGACTGAACATATGTGGCCTTATATTTAAATGTTATAATTGTTAATAACAATGCTTGATAAGCAGTGATTAGAGCGCTGAGAAAATAAAGCAGAGCCCAGAATCAGTCGATTTGGCTCTGCCTCACACATTTAGGAAAGTGGCCCACAACGTAATGGTTGTGATTGACTGTAATGGAACAACAGAACTGAGAAAGTGAGGTCATCCCTCTGAAACTGTAACTATGCAAATCCTCCTCTTGTCTTTGTTAAGGGACGCTCTACAGCTCTGAGAGATCTTCAGAACCTCAGCCACAAGCTCCACCATGTTCAGCACATTGCTAATACTGCTGGCTCTCACTAATCTCCCATGTACGTCTGAATTCTGGAGTAATGAAGCGCTCTAGGATGGACGTGTCATTCATATCTTTAATGATTCTCTTATTTCCACAGGTTTCCAGAGTCAGACTCTCACTCAGTCTGAAGCTGTGGTCAAAAAACCTGGAGAGTCTCATAAACTGACCTGTACTGGTTTTGGATTTCCGTTCAGTGGTGCTTATATGGCCTGGATCAGATAAGCTCCTGGGAAAGGACTGGAATGGATTGCATTAATTGGCACATCCAGCTCTCCAATCTACTATTCCCAGTCAGTCACAATCACAGTCACAAGGCTCACAATCTCCAGATCGGACTCCAGCAGTCAGCTGTATTTACAGATGTCCAGTCTGAAGAGTGAAGACACTGCGGTGTATTACTGCGCTAGAGACTCACAGTGGTAGAGAGCAGTGAGAGCGCTGTAGAAAAACCCTTCCCCATTCATCTCCAGAGTAAAGCTGATGGGTGTCAGAGAGGTTTCAGAGGATATAGCTTTGTTTGTCACTACAAACTACATGTACTAAATTGATTATTTATTATTTTTACATTTTCATCTATAGCCTACCCCACCCCCCACCCCCACATGATATCACATAAATAATGTATCATTGCCTTCAACAAGGCCACAGTGAAACAAATCAACAGAAACACTGCCTCTCTGGAACCCATCCTTGTGATCCTTGTGTGCCACTGATTTCATGACTTTATGGTTCTGATGCATCTCATGGATTGAGCTTGTAACTCACTCAATCATGTTTAACAGTGGAAACTTCTTCAAAAGAGTATCAGTGGCACTGTGCTTTTTGCCCCAATTCTTGTTTCTCTGAGGTAATTCTCCAAATGTATTTCTAATAGCATTTACCATGTACCAATCTGGATGTTGAATATATTAAAGAAAGGTCTCTACAGCACAGAGAGAGTTCAACCAGCTCAGCTCAGCAGCCTTGTATCTACATGCTATCATCAGTGTTAAATTAAATAGATGTGGTGTTAATGTAGGAAATCATTTCAGCCGACATGTTTAAAGGTTCAGTTAAGTTCATATGTGGGAACAGTAGTGTCTCCTTATGGTTGGAATTAGAGAAACAACAACAGCAAACAAATATATAGGTTTCTGTATAAACTCTAAACTTTGTACACAAACATGAATGAATTAATCACTTTGTGTAAATCTGTTGCTCTGTGGAGGAATGTCTGGTAAAAGGAGGTTGTAGATGCACATTGTACAAGGGAATAAGTGAACTGATGATAAGAGGATCTATTCCTTATTTGATCCCACAAGGTGATTTAACCTCTGGCACAATTTGAACCCGAGACTTCCTTTAACCAGACACTCCTCCACAGAGCAGCAGATTTACATGAAGTGATGCTCTATGAAAATGTTACTCTTTATTTTAGTTGTGTTGAAGTGTGGAGCAATAGTTTGCTCTTAGTGCACTTTACACTCACCATGTTCTCTACTTGTTTACTGCTCTTTCTATTAGCAGCTGTGTCCTGTGAGTGTTTATGAGAAGATTTGAAACGTTTGTTTATAAGAGATATGTTTCTTTTGAATGTAACAACAACCTTTATGTTCCACAGGTGTGGACTGTGTGGAGTTGACTCAGTCTGGATCTGTGGTTGTAAGCCCTGATCAGTCCATGTCACTGACCTGTACAGTCTCTGGATATTCATTGACTGATAGCACCTACTGTACAGGCTGGATCCGGCAGTCTGCAGGAGAAGCTCTGGAGTGGATCGGATATATATGTTATAGAGGGGACTGTTACTACAGTGAGAAACTAAAAAGCAGGTTTGAAGTTACTTGGGACACATCCAGGAGCACAGTGACCGTAAGTGGCCAGAGTCTACAGACTGGAGACACAGCTGTGTATTACTGCGCTTGTTGTACACAGTAAAACCCATTGACATAAACCCTGTACAAAAACATCTTCCTGTAAGTGGGGGAACAACAGATAAAGCTTTGCTCTGTCACTAGAGGGAGATTAGAGAACAGTTGTAGTGGCACCTTGCACCACATATTCTGAGATCTACTGAACAAGGGCCACACTCAGTCCCTCCCTGGTGTCTCCCCTCAGTAACACTTTACATTTACCTAATATTTTATATTTAATTTCATTGCCAGAGATTACTCCAACAATACGGTGTATACAGACCATGCAGCAGACATTCCTTCCTTCCTTCCTTCCTTTATTCATTCATTTTCTTCTGTAAATTCTTCATCCTGATCTGCGTCGTGGTGAGTCCGAAGCCTAAGGACCAGATTAATTTAGAACTGAGGCCCTGTAGTGGACAGGCTTTGATTGATTAAAAGACATTAACCAATTAATCACACAATTATCTAAAACTAATGAAGATTAATCACATTGTCCATTTATAATGATGATATTTAAAGGTCAAATAATGAAACAATGTAAGATCAAAACAATGGAATTTTATTTGTTTAGTGTCAATGAATTTAAAAATATAACCATAAAATAAAGTTAAAATGCTGGCACTTCCTTATAATGTTGGTAGGGAAAAGATGTGTGTGAAATAAATGACAATCTGGTGAGAGGAAGCCATTCATTTTTACTTTATTATAATATCTCAGTGTAGATTTGGTGACTTTGCTGAGTCAAAGTTTCAGAGCGAGTTTAGCACTGGACACAAAGTTCCACTGCATCTTTAAACTGCTTATCAGTGGAAATCAACACATTTGGAGGAGAACGCTAACTGATAAATCTGTTCTTTCAGCTCATGAACACCATTAGAATGATGGGAGATGGTGGTGTTAAGTGTGAGTGTCTTTATTCTAAATAAGTGTGTACAGTGAGCAGGTGAGTGAGGTCATCCCTCTGAAACTGTAACTATGCAAATCCTCCTCTTGTCTTTATTAAGGGTTGCCCTACAGCTCTGAGAGATCTTCAGAACCTCAGCCACAAGCTCCACCATGTTCAGCACATTGCTAATACTGCTGGCTCTCACTAATCTCCCACGTACGTCTGAATTCTGGAGTAATGAAGCGCTCTAGGATGGACGTGTCATTCATATCTTTAATGATTCTCTTATTTCCATAGGTTTCCAGAGTCGGACTTTCACTCAGTCTGAAGCTGTGGTCAAAAAACCTGGAGAGTCTCATAAACTGACCTGTACTGGTTCTGGATTCACCTTCAGTAGCTATAAAATGGCCTGGATCAGACAAGCACCTGGGAAAGGACTGGAATGGATTGCATTAATTGGCACATCCAGCTCTCCAATCTACTATTCCAAGTCAGTCCAGGGAAGGTTCACAATCTCCAGATCGGACTCCAGCAGTCAGCTGTATTTACAGATGTCCAGTCTGAAGAGTGAAGACACTGCTGTGTATTACTGCACTAGAGACTCACAGTGGTAGAGAGCAGTGAGAGTGCTGTAGAAAAACCCCTCCACATTCATCTCCAGAGGAAAGCTGGTGTGAGTCAGTCAGAGTTCCCTGAATGTTAACGTGACACTCTTTGCCATAAAAACTGCACCAAAATATTCATTCATTCATTCATTCATTCATTATCTGTAACCGCTTATCCAGTTCACTCACACCTACGGACACTTTGAGTTGCCAATCCACCTACCAATGTGTGTTTTAGGAATGCGGGAGGAAACCGGAGCACCCGGAGGAAACCTACGCGGACACAGGGAGAACACATCAACTCCTCACAGACAGTCACCCGAAGCGGGAATCAAACCCACAACCTCCAGGTCCCTGGAGCTGTGTGACTGCGACACTACCTGCTGCGCCACCGTGCCGACCTTGCACCAAAATACATGTATTAAAATATTTATTTCTTATTTTTGCATTTTCTTTTATAAAGTGTAGCTCACATGATGTGAAAGACCATTCCAGTCCTGGAATGAACCACTTTTTCACCAAAGAACAGGTCCCCTCCAATGGTATCTCCTCCACCGTATATTACTGTGATCGATAAGAACACATTGAAACACATCAACAAAAAACATTTTACTCAACAGCCTCTTGCTGGTTTGATACAGGTCCCTGTAGTTATGACTTACTCATAATTTTTAGGAGGTTTCATGTTTTCATGGTTCATCACATAGACTGAGCTGGTATCTCACTCACTCATGTTTAGCAGGTGGAAGACTTTCCACAAGGGACATCAATATCATCTGTATTAGGTACAGTACACGTGGGATTAGTGTAGGATACCAGTACAGTCCGCATGTTTTCGGATACGTTTATATGTGGGAGCAGTCGTGTCCCCACTGTGTTTTGCAAGAGAAATATGTGACAGTTCTTTAAATAAATTATAATAAAGCTTTTACCTCAATCTGGAGCAGTTACCATAATAATTTACCCATCACTAGGTACAGACTTTGTGAGATGTACCAGGGGAATGAGCCTCTTATAATCAGTTCCTCACCTAATCCCTTATACAACTTTTATCTAGAGCCTCCTTTACCAGACACTCCTCCACAGAGCAACATTTACATGAAGTGATGCTCTATGCAAATCTTCCCACTTATTTTAAGTGTGTTGAGGTGTGGAGCGATAGTTTGCGCTTGGTGCAATTTACACTCACCATGTTCCCTACTTGTTTACTGCTCTTTCTATTAGCAGCTGTGTCCTGTGAGTGTTTATGAGAAGATTTGAACCTTTTGTTCATAAGAGATGTGTTTCTTTTGAATGTAACAATAACCTATATGTTCCACAGGTGTGGACTGTGTGGAGTTGTCTCAGTCTGGATCTGTGGTTGTAAGCCCTGGACAGTCCATGTCACTGACCTGTACAGTCTCTGGATATTCACTGACTAGCACCTACTGTACATTCTGGATACGGCAGCCTGCAGGAAAAACTCTGGAATGGATCGGATATATTTGTTATGATGGTAGCACTGATTACAGCAGTGCATTGAAAAGCAGGTTTGAAATTACCAGGGACACGTCCAGCAGCACACTCACCTTAAAGGGACGGGATCTACAGACTGGAGACACAGCTGTGTATTACTGCGCCTGACAACCACAGTGAAACACTTCAACACAAACCCTGTACAAAAACATCCTCCTGTAAGTGGGGGAGCAACAGATACAGCTTTGCTCTGCCACCAGAGGGAGGTAGAGCACAGTCTCAATGGCAGTTTGTTCCACATGTTGTAAGCTCTAATAAAAAGGGCTACACCCCTTGTTTCTCACCTCATTAACCCTTATATTTATCCTATGATTTACATTAACACTTCATTACCAGAGACCAATCCAACAACATGGTGTGTATGAAGCTGAAATGTTTGGCTGCAGAGGACCCTGGTGTCTCACCTCAATAACACTTTACATTTACCTAACATTTCATATTAAATTTCATTATCAGAGAAAACTCCAACAATACAGTGTATACAGACCATGCAGTAGACATTCCTTCCTTTCTTCCTTCCTTTCTTCCTTCCTTCCTTCCTTCCTTCCTTCCTTTATTCATTCATCTTCTTCTGTAAATTCTTCTTCCTGATCTGCGTCGTGATGAGTCCGAAGTCTAAGGACCAGATTAATGCAGAAATGAGGCCCTGTAGTGGACAGGCTTTGATCAATTAAAAGATATTAACTAATTCATCACATAATTTTCTAAAACTAATCAAGATTAATCACATTGTCCCTTTTTAATGATGATATTTAAAGGTCAAATAAAAGAAACAATGTAAGATCAACACAATGGAATTATATTTGTTTAGTGTCAATGAGTTTAAAAATATAACCATAAAATAAAGTTAAAATGCTGGCACTTCCTTATAATGTTGGTAGGGAAAAGATATGTGTGAAATAAATGACAATCTGGCGAGAAGAAGCCATTCATTTTTACTTTATTATAATATCTCAGTGTAGATTTGGTGACTTTGCTGAGTCAAAGTTTCAGAGCGAGTTTAGCACTGGACACAGAAGCTTTAATAAAACAAACGCTACACAGCAGCTCATGGCTCACACATGGAAACAGGAGCTGTGTGTGTGTGTGTGTGTGTGTGTGTGTGTGTGTGTGTGTTTGTGTGTGTGTGTGTGTGTGTGTGTATGTGTGTGCGCGTGTGTGTGTGTGTGTGTGTGTGTGTTTGTGTGTGTGTGTGTGTGTGTGTGTGTGTGTGTGTGTGTAATACTGAAGTCCCCATCTACAGTTTCTTGACAGCACCACTTTCTTTCAGACCCATAGCACTGAGTTGTCTTTGACAGTGAAATGATGGCTGTAGTGTAAAGCTTTCCCAGAGGAGCACTGTCTGTTAGTGCAGTAAATGTGTATAAACTGTCCATGACATCATGATGCAAATCCAGTGTGAACTGAGTGTGTCCAGTACTTATGGTCTGCTGATCTGAGTGGAGCAGTAGAGTCTCATCAACCCTCACCATGAAGAACACACTCTCCTTATTACTGCTGCTCCTCACCTTCAGCAGTGAGTTCCACATTGTTTGATTAAGATTTTATCTTCATGTAATTACAATGTAATTAATAACACAATATTTCTCTTGTTTCAACAGGTGTGAAATGTCAAAGTATGGAATCATTAGAAAGTGCAGTTCAGGTAAAACCTGGAGAAACTCTGAGTCTCTCCTGTAGAGGATCTATATTCACTTTTAGCAGCTATAGCAAGCACTGGATCAGACAGAAGGCTGGAAAACCACTGGAATGGATGGGATATGGTGGAACCTATGCAGCATCTCTTCAAGGACGAATTGAAATCACCTATGATAATTCCAAAAGCATGGTGTATCTGAAACTGTCCAGAGTGACAGTAGAGGACTCAGCTGTGTATTACTGTGCGCGAGAGTCACTGTGATAAATATCAGTGGAAACACTGTACAAAAACCTGCAGGTGGTAAAAAGAAGGTAAAGACCCACCACAGGGGGCAGTAGAGGATAAGAAATGAACAGCAGAATGAGCAGGGGCAGAGTCTTTCCTGTAAATGATCTGGAGTCACTTTTAGCAGCTCTCACAAACACTGGATCAGACAGAAGGCTGGAGAACCATTGGATTGGATGAGACTTATCTGTTATGAAGCCAGACAAACAATATTTGCCGAACCTTTGGAGGGCCTTATTGAAATCACCAGAGACAACTCCAACAGCAGTTTAACAGGTGGAAGACTTTCCACAAGGGGGAGCTACGAATATAAATATCATCTGTATTAGACACCAAACATGTAGTGTTAAAGTAGGATATCGGCTCAGCCGACAAGTTTAAACATTCAGTTTTGTTCATTTAAGGGAAGAGTAATGTGTTGCTTGTGAAAAACTAAATAATGTGTCAAAGACTTTTAAACAACTGGTTTTTATCTGAACCTGGGGCTGTTACAATAACAATTTGAACATGATTCTGCACAGACCTTGTGGGATCTATACAGTGGAGAGAGCTTCTTATCATCAGCTCCTCATTTAACCCCTTGGACAGTTAAGGACCTCCTTTTACCCGCCCCTCCTCCACAGAGTAACAGATTTACATGAAGTCATACTCTATGCAAATGTTCACATTTATTTAAAGTGTGTTGATATGAAGAGCAACATTTTGTTGTTGGTGCGCTTTACACTCACCATGTTCCCTACTTGTCTGTTCCTCTTTCTATTAGCAGCTGTGTCCTGTGAGTGTTTATGAGGAGATATAGATCTCAATCTTTTGTTTATTATACATGAGTTTATCTAAATTCTACATTAACTTTTATATTCAACAGGTGTGGACTGTGTGGAGTTGACTCAGTCTGGATCTGTGGTTGTAAGCCTTGGTCAGTCCATGTCACTGACCTGTACAGTCTCTGGATATTCACTGACTGACCGAGGCTACTGTACACACTGGATACGGCAGCCTGCAGGAAAAGCTCTGGAGTGGATTGGCTGTTCATGTGGTGATGGGAACTTTTACCACAGTAGTAAACTAAAAGACAGGTACAAAGTGACTAAAGACTCAAGCACAGTGACCTTAAATGGTCAGAGTCTACAGACTGGAGACACAGCTGTGTATTACTGCGCTCGTGAAACACGCACAGTGAAACACATCAACACAAACCCTAATAAATAGGAATACACTAATAAAAATATATAAGACACTCAGTACCACATATAGCCAGTAGAGGGTAGTCCTCACTCTCAAATCCAGCTTTATCTGTGCAGCAACTGTGTTATTGAACTGTATCAATGCATAATGTTTGTTATTAGTTGGAGTGGTGTTTCTGATGCAGAACTAATCATTGAACATTTGAACCCCATTACACTCTCGTGATTTTCATCAAATCCTCACAGCAGTGTTCCAACACCTAGAGGAAAACATTCTTAGAAGAGCAGGTTTATACAAACTGTGTGAGTCCACTGCAGGTTATCTACAAACTGCTGCACATGCAGTGTATCATTATTCGATATCCAGCAGGGGCAATAGAAATTCACTCATTCAGTCGTTCAGCTTCTTATGCGAATCTATGGACAACATGAGCTCACAAATGAGGGCCTGTAGTGAACAACATACCTTGATATAAGCATAATATCAGATAGATCAGTATTAAACGAGTCCACCCCTGCCTTCATTACATTATCCATTTCTTTTGTTTTACATTGTTTTTTTTTTAAAAAAAACCTCCAAATCTCAGTCTTAGAATTTGGACAAATTACCTGCTTCTCAAACTCAAAAAGTTAATCCCAAACACACTTGAAAATGCTAAGGTCTTGACTCTGCTTTCCACAGTTCACTCTTCCTTTTCTTTGTTATAAACAAGTTTCTAGACAGCACCTTTCTTTCAGACCCACAGCACTGAGTTGTCCTTTGACAGTGAAAGGATGTCTGTAGTGTAAAGCTTTCCCAGAGGAGCACAGTCTGTTAGTGCAGTAAATGTGTAGAAACTGTCCATGACGTCATGGTGCAAATCCAGTGTGAACTGAGTGTGTCCAGTACTTATGGTCTGCTGAGCTGGGTGGAGCAGTAGAGTCTCATCAACCCTCACCATGAAGAACACACTCTCCTTATTACTGCTGCTCCTCACCTTCAGCAGTGAGTTCCTCAAACTCTGATTCAGACTTTATCTTCATGTAATTACAATGTAATTAATAATACAATATTTCTCTTGTTTCAACAGGTGTGAAATGTCAAAGTATGGAATCATTAGAAAGTGCAGTTCAGGTAAAACCTGGAGAAATTCTGAGTCTCTCCTGTAGAGGATCTGGATTTAGTTTTGGAAGCTGGAACATGCATTGGGTCAGACAAAAGGCTGGAAAAACCCTGGAATGGATTGGGGAAATCTTTTTTGATTCAAGCGGGAGCACATTTGTCAAATCTGTAGAAGGACATTTCGAAATTTTCAGAGAAAATTATAAGAACATGCTGTACATGAAGCTGAGTAACGTAACTGAGCAGGACACAGCTGTTTATTACTGCATGCAAAGCCACAGTGTGAGACAGCTGTACAAAAACTCTCCACACTTCATTCAGTAGGAGGAATAGATCATTAAAAATAAAAGGAGGTATTATTCAAATACACCCTCATGAGTTCATCTCTAAGTTGTAACTCTACATCCCAGTGACACTGTATTTTGAAGGAACTCTGTAGGTATTCTCCATTCTTTCAGAAACCTATCATTACTGACTACATTCATTTTACTGAACTGTCTACATACCTTCCACTGAAGCATTTATAAATATTCTACTGAAATATCAATGGTCTGCTACTGACAGTTTGTTGATCTTTCTGTTGACTGTTAGTAGCACATCTACAGAAATAACACTGAGAGGGTAATGATAGTGTAGTAATGATGACTATGTGATTTAACATTGTTTTTTTTACATTTTACTGAGTGTCAGCTGATTGTCTATAAATACGTCTCTGTACTCTATAATTAAGACCTGAATATCTCCAGGGGAACATTCAAAATAAAGTGTTACCCTCAATGTTTATTACATACAAGCTGAGATGGTGAAGCCTAGTCAGTGATTCCTCAAGAATAGAAAAAGTTCCACCACATCTACAAACTGCTTATCAGTGGAAATCAACACATTCGGAAGAGAACACTAACTGATAAATCTGTTCTTTCAGCTCATAAACACCATTAGAATGATGGGAGATGGTGGTGTATATTGTGGTTGTCTTTATTCTAAATAAATGTGTACAGTGAGCAGGTGAGTGAGGTCATCCCTCTGAAACTGTAACTATGCAAATCCTCCTCTTGTCTTTATTAAGGGATGCTCTACAGCTCTGAGAGATCTTCAGAACCTCAGCCACAAGCTCCACCATGTTCAGCACATTGCTAATACTGCTGGCTCTCACTAATCTCCCATGTACATCTGAATTCTGGAGTAATGAAGCGCTCTAGGATGGACGTGTCATTCATATCTTTAATGATTCTCTTATTTCCACAGGTTTCCAGAGTCAGACTCTCACTCAGTCTGAAGCTGTGGTCAAAAAACCTGGAGAGTCTCATAAACTGACCTGTACTGGTTCTGGATTCACCTTCAGCAGCTATCGAATGACCTGGATCAGGCAGGCTCCTGGGAAAGGACTGGAATGCATTGCGTTTATTGGCACAGGGAGCAGCCCAATCTACTATTCCCAGTCAGTCCAGGGAAGGTTTACAATCTCCAGACCGGACTCCAGCAGTCAGCTGTATTTACAGATGTCCAGTCTGATGAGTGAAGACACTGTGGTGTATTACTGTGCTAGAGACTCACAGTGGTAGAGAGCAGTGAGAGCACTGTACAAAAACCCCTCCCCATTCATCTCCAGAGGAAAGCTGCTGTGAGTCAGTCAGGGTTCAGAACATTTAAGGTTTTTTTTACTACAATATTATAGCAAGCAACATTTATAAAAAATAATAATTATTTAGTTTTTCACTTACATGTATAAAATATACTCACATGAAGTGTCCGGAGTAAATCACACTGAGCTCTAAAGAGCAGGTTTCCTCAGATGGGGCAACTATAGAGAGTCTGTCCAAACACAGCTAACCCGTAGAAACATTATTTACCACAGACTTCTTGTTATTTTCAGCAGCTGTTGACTGTGTGGAGTTGACCAGGATTGAAGGTCACAAACAGTGGTCAGTCAATGTCAATGACCCCTGAATCTCTGGATATTCACTTACTGGGTGACATCACCTCTCACACTGGACACAGCAGCTTCCAGAGAAAGCTCTGGAGTGGATTAGAAGGGGTTGAGAAGGTAACCACAATTAATTAATAAGGCCACAGTGAAACACACATGTACACACATGCACACACACACACACACACACACACACACACACACACACACACACACACACTGTAGTGGAAATAGTTATGCACACATTTCGGTGGCCTAAATACTACATATTTGAGTCAATGATAATTAATCATTATTTGAATAATAATTAATTATTTAATTCATTTTGTTAAGCTCCATGTTTGTGAGTTATTAAATAATAATATGTCTTTACCGATCCTATTTTAGCTTGGACAAGTAGGCCATCTTCATATATTATACAGCAGAATTAGCTAGAATTAATTATTATTAATGAATTATGCTCATTGTCCCGCTGTAGGTTCTTGGCTCCGAAATTGAATCTGAACTAGAAGGAATAATTTGGTACATTCTGGTCACACAACTGGTTTATTAAGTGTAATATCAAATAATGAATATTGATTATACATTCATATAATGAAATGGATTACAGCGATACATGAGGGAACAGGGAGATTAATGTATGAGGGAATATCTCTATGATAATTATCCTAAATTCTAAAAAAGCTATAATTTATCCCAGCAAAGCATTCCGCACCACTCCCGAGCTATGAAGAAATGAAAGCATGTGACCTACGTATCCCTTGAGATGGACTGGAGATAGCTGGGAGTATATCGCTGACACACTGTGCATTCTGGCGTGGCTTCCTGGAGGACTGCAGCTGCGGGCCTTGTAGCACTGCCGATGGCATTCCTTTTCTCCCCATTTTCAGAGACACGGCGACCCCTCCATCAGAGCTGGTGGTGATCTGAAGGTCTCAGTGGGAATTCTCTGTCATCGCTGATCTGCCGCCTTGTGAGAGACATGTCCATGCAAGTCTCTCATGGGCCTTTTTCTCAGAAAGTCATTCTGAGGTTGCATGTGGTCATCTCCGTCACTGAGCTCTTGTCCTCACTTTGAGGGTCAGAGGTCTGAGGTCTCCTTCATGCTCTGGGTGCCTTTGAATTTTGCTGGAGTTAAACTATAGTTTTCTACGAGAGATAAAATTAAAATAGACCTTCTGTTCTATCTGGACCACGCTTGAGGGGCCCAAGACTGTTTAAGAGAGCCATGAGAGGCTGACGCATGAGGGACGACTGCAGAGCTGGAGAGCTCTCTGACTACCCGATCTGAGAAGCATTGTTTGCTGGAAGCAGGAGAGAGATGTTCTTCAGAAAAATGTTTTCCTCTCCAAAAATTCTCAAAAAGTGTGTAAAGAGAGCATTTCGCAAAACAGGTGTGAAAAGAGTGACCGTCATTTGGTGCCACTGGATTTTTAATCAGCGTTTAGAATACCTGATTGGTCCTCAGAGATTGAGGATTGGAGCATATCTTGCTCCTGATTGGCTGTTTCCTGTACCTTGGTAGTGACATCACATAAAACTTATGACACTTGACAAGCCCAAGACTTGAAGACGATCCAGGATTCGGAATTATACTTTTGCAATATAAGAGATTGTTTTAAGACAAGTATATTCAGACAAACCATGTTGTACATAATTCTTAACTGAATATCACACAGAGTATGTGGCTACCTTGGATACTACCTAAGTTCATATAAAAAGGTGATATAAAACATATGTAAATTACTCCCACTTGTTTTGATTTGTCTAAAAAGGGAATTCTTTTCACACAGTGGTACACATAGGCAACTTGTTCCTCAGGTAAACAAAATAATTAAGGAATGTGTGATTCTTTTGTTTAACAGTCTTTCAAAATGTGTGAGAAGACAGTTTTAATCAAGGTGGAGCCTGTGTGTCTCTTTGTATTCTGAAAGATTCTTCTCTTGACCCTGTGTCGTAAACTGTCCTGAAAAGGGCCTGTAGTATCAGTTTTATGACCCTCTCTGGGTAATCTCACACTCCATCTGGTTTGTGTGGCTTGGAGATGTCTCTGAAAATGAAAAAAGGTCTTTCTGCATATGAAGATACCTTATGCATATTAAGTCCCCAAAAAGTATAATATCTTTTATGAAAAATGAATAATCTGTTCATCTCCACTACAAAACACAGACATACACACACACACACAAACACACAGACCAGAGAGAGAGAGAGAGAGAGAGAGAGAGAGACATTATAATCCTGAAATATACGTCACTCTAGAAATTCATATTACAGTTTTTTTGGTGTTTTTGTTAATTGTTAATGTATCTCTATATTTCTGAACTCATCTGTGATCTATGTAATGATTAATAAAATGTAATATCTGAGCACATTACAATATATGATCCTTTTTTAACTATGAACCTGCTGATTTCTTTTTAATAACTACTTTCACAGAGCGTTGGTGTCCTGCATGTGTTCTATTGGAATGGGATGGTTGTTGAAACTGAGAGTGTGACACAACCTGACCACCTCGAATATCCTTCACCAGCCACCACTGGGCTATTAACATAATAATTCCAACAAGAACTCTATCTGAGATCTCAGTTTATCAGACACTCCTCCACAGAGCAGCAGATTTACATGAAGTGAAGCTCTATGCAAATGTTCCCATTTATTTTAAGTGTTGTGAGGTGTGGAGCAATAGTTTGCTCTTGGTTCACTTTACACTCACCATGTTCCCTACTTGTTTACTGCTCTTTCTATTAGCAGCTGTGTCCTGTGAGTGTTTATGAGAAGATTTGAACCTTTTGTTCATAAGAGATGTGTTTCTTTTGAATGTAACAATAACCTTTATGTTCCACAGGTGTGGACTGTGTGGAGTTGACTCAGTCTGGATCTGTGGTTGTAAGCCCTGGTCAGTCCATGTCACTGACCTGTACAGTCTCTGGATATTCACTGACTGACCGCAGCTACTGTACACACTGGATGCGGCAGCCTGCGGGAAAAGCTCTGGAGTGGATTGGAGTGACATGTACTTGGGGTATCGCTTACAGTGCGAAACTAAAAAGTAGGTTTGAAATTACTATTGACACGTCGAAGAACAGAGTGACCTTAAGTGGCCAGAGTCTACAGACTGGAGACACAGCTGTGTATTACTGCACTGGTGAAGACCACAGTGACACACATCAACACAAACCCTGTACAAAAACATCCTCTCTGGGAAAGTCTTATGAACACATATCAGACTCTCAGTACCACATACGGCCAGCAGAGGGCAACCTTCACTATTAAATCCAGTTGTGTTAGGTGTCCTTAGCATTCATACTATGAAGCTGTAGAGCTGTGCTCTCTGCAGTGAAGGAGTGACATTTCTGATCCAGAACTAATCACTCAATATCAGTATCAGACCTCAGTAACACCACTGTTACATCAAATACTGGCAGCAATGTTCCAATACTGTATAACCTTCCCAGGAGAACAGATTCACTGTGGAGATTATAGAAACTGTGTATGTGCATTTGAACAGCAGTGTTAGTGAGGAGAGCATCTTAAAGAAACTGAATTCACTGCATGATCTCTACAAACTGCTGCAGAAACTTCTAGAGTCTTAGAAACTGCTTAAATCAAATCACGTGCTTCTCAAAGTCCAAATGAACCCAAATGCACTGGATAATACTGAGATCTGGCCTCTGTTTAATCCAGTTCACTGTTCTTAATTCTTCACAGCCCCACATCCTTTCAGACCCATAGCACTGAGTTATCCTTTGACAGCGAAAGGACAGAACAGAATCCTAATCATATTCCATTACCTTTAAAAATAAATACATCATAATATAGTGGTCCAGTTATGTGCTGACATTCCCTGTGCACCACTTACCACTTCAAACATATTTTTGTTGTTATTTTTTTATAAATACACATATAAACACCTCTGTTGTCCACACACCAATTATTACCCAATCCCACCCACTTTCTTTGGTCTCCCTCAGTCACATGATAACACCAGTCTGGAAGGATGAAGACTAGCATCTGAGACGAGTAATGAGATACCAACCACCATATCTTTTCAAAAACAGTGCTGCTGAACAGCTCAACATGCTTGGAGGAGGATTCCAAGTACCCAGTTGTTATGTTGCCTAATGGACTCCTGCATCACCATCACTGTTCTGGGTGGGCTGGCTTTTTGCGAATTTTATGCAAATGTCCGGCCTGGTGCTGCATATTTAAGCAGGTGGAGGTGAAGAACAACAGCTAACACTCGTTCACCATGTTCTCTACATCTCTCCTTCTGCTGCTGCTGGCTGCTGTGAGCTGTGAGTGTTTTTAGATTTACCCTAAAATGACCTGTAAGTTCTTTATTATTATCTTAACGCCCATTGTTCCACAGGTGTGGACTGTTTGGAGTTGACTCAGCCTGGATCCATGGTCATAAGCCCTGGTCAGTCCATGTCACTGACCTGTACAGTCTCTGGATATTCACTGACTGATGGCAGTTACTGTACAGATTGGATACGGCAGCCTGCAGGAAAAGCTCTGGAGTGGATTGGAGAGATATGTGGTGGTGGTGGCACTGTCTACACTGAGAAACTAAAAAGCAGGTTTCAAATTACTAGGGACACATCTAAGAACACAGTGTACTTAAGTGGCCAGAGTCTACAGAGTGGAGACACAGCTGTGTATTACTGCGCTCGTGAACCACACACTGAAACATATCAACACAAACCCTGTGCAACAACATCCTCTCTGGGTAAAACCTATAAGACATGTCACAGCACAACAAAAGGCCATTAGGGGCAGTCTTCACTATTAAATCCAGCTCCAGTTTTTGTCAGTTCAGCAGTTGAGCTCTGAAGCTGTAGATGTGTGTTCTCTTTTGTAGTGAAAATGCCGTCAATGTATTTGTCAAAGTTAGGCCCTCTCTCTCTCTCTCTCTCTCTCTCTCTCTCTCTCTCTCTCTCTCTCTCTCTCTCTCTCTCTCTCTTTCTCTCTCTCTCCCTCTCTGAATATGGGTTCAATTTGAGCTAACCCTGCTCCTTCACATCTGTCTGATGTGTCTGATCTGTCTCAGGTGTTCTGCTTACTGTCCCCTTCAGACTTCACAGCTATGGTGACAGTGCTTTTTCTAGATCTGCTCCGTGACTCTGGAACTCTATTCCTTCTCTGGTCCAACATTCTCCAACTCTCTATATAATCAAATCAACACCTCAAAAATATCATCACTCCCTGGTAATATACACCACATTTAATATCCTTCAGTGTGATCAATACTACCTGCTAAATCATAAACTCCACTAGGTGGCGCTGTTGTGTTGGTGTGTTTAAAGATGGATATCATGAATTTGGAGCAGAGTAAGATTTTTGCCTGAAGTGATGCTTTATGCAAATGTTTATGTTTATTTTAAGTGAGTCGTGGTGAAGAGCGACACTTTGTCCTTGTTCAGCTTTAACACTCACCATGATTCCTACTTGTCTGCTGCTGTTGCTGTTAGACACTATGTAGTGGAGCATGGATCCAGATCAAGAAATGAAAAATTAAGACTCTGACTCTCCATTCTGTTTCATAAAAAGGAGGGGACGGGACCTGCATTCCACAGAGTGTGTGTGTGCTGAAAGACTACGCACCCCCATCCACACACAAACACACACACACAAACTCACGCACACACCTATATCTGATAGCGAAGGCTAAGCAGAACACTTTTCAGTGACCCCCAGGATGACAGTGAGTGGTCCTCTTCAAACTTTATGACACCAGATGACTACTCCCCCTTCTTGTTCTGGACATTAAGTGGTACCCCCAATTTTATGGGCCCATTAAGCCTAAAAGATCAATCAGAGCCTTGGAGACCAGGATTAAAGAACCCCAGCATTTATTATCGTCAGCATCAGACTGACGATATCAATCCAGACAAACAGCATGGACCAACAGTGCCCCCAAGTGGATATTTGCGAAATTTTCGCCCTCTCTCCCTCTAACAAAGGATCATATCGGACGCCTATGTTTATTTATGTTTCTACATGTATTGTGCAATGTGTTATTAATGTTATCCTCTGTTATTTTCAGGCAAATGTCTACTAACTAACCCAGTGATGTGAATTACTGTTTTAATCACGAGGAAAAAATCCTGTCTAAATTTAGAAAAAATAATTAATGTCTAACATCTAGAATAGTTGATAATATACTCGATATATATATATATATATATATATATATATATATATATATATATATATATATATATATATATATATATATATTTAATAAAAATACTCCAGCTTATTCATTATGCTATATTCAAGTATGTATGAAGTATTTTTGTTCAGAAAATGTGATCTTTTTCTTTCCCTGGAACTGGAGACGGTCACGTGGAGTCCCCAAACCCAGGAACCAATCAGAGGACGGAGACCTCCTAAATGGGCGTGACCGCGTCACCTATGAAAAAGGGAGTAAAGTTCCCTTACGCCCTCCTCTCGTACTTCTGCTCTTCTCACTTACGCTTCTTACACTTCCTTTTGCTTCTTACGCTCTCCCTTACGCTCTTTACGCTCTTTGTTTTCTCTCTACGCTGACAAGCCGACTCTTCGAAAGACTCTTAAAAGAAGACAGACCTTTATGCGAACTAGCAGGGGACACCTTATCTCAGTTAGCATTGCAATACAGAAACTAAAAGAGTAAACGGTCGATTAATTGTCAGTAATCTTTTCTTTTCTCATTTGTGTTCATTGTTTGTAGCCCAATCCAAGATTAATTTTATGACTGATCAAAGCAGGTGAAACTTATTTTGGCCAGAATAAGGGCCACCGTTGAAATCGAGTGAAAATCGTAAAATTAGTATTAGCTAATTGATTCGGAAAATAGTTCTGAAGATCGGAGGAAACAGCGCGCTTCTTTGAAGAATGTTCTCCCTCACTCCGGGAAAACCTGCCAGGCCAGTAGTTCTCTGTGAAGGGAATCCCTGACTGACATCACACTGCCTAAAGGACACCGAAAGAAGCTGACTCATCCTGGAGGGACTTCCCCCACTAACCAGCCTACCTTCAGCTGTGACAAGTCAAGCACCGGAAGAACAGATTGAAAATCTGCTGGACCCATCGGCTCGGTTCTGAGTTGTACCAAAGAGTAAGCAAATTCTTCATATTTAGAAGCTGATGATGAATTAAGTCTCTTGATGAATTTATACACTAATTAAATCCTTTAGCAACACATTATTCATAAGTCATATAGCCTAGCCAATTATTAAATTCGAACTGGCTTCACCTGCGTTGATTCCGTGAGATTTTTATGATTGTGCTATGTTTATCAACCTATTATCATTCCTTTTAATAAAGCATTACCATTATTTGAAATAGTGGGCGGCACGGTGGCACAGCAGGTAGTGTCGCAGTCACACAGCTCCAGGGAACTGGAGGTTGTGGGTTCGATTCCTGCTCCGGGTGACTGTCTGTGAGGAGTTGGTGTGTTCTCCCCGTGTCCGCGTGGATTTCCTCCGGGTGCTCCGGTTTCCTCCCACAGTCCAAAAACACACGTTGGTAGGTGGATTGGCGACTCAAAATTGTCCGGAGGTGTGAGTGAATGTGTGTGTGTGTCTGTGTTGCCCTGACGCCCCCTCCAGGGTGTATTCCCACTTCGCGCCCAATGATTCCAGGTAGGCTCTGGACCCACCGCGACCCTGAATTGAATAAGCGGTTACAGATAATGAATGAATTAATTAATTATTTGAAATAATACAGTGTGTGGAGTTTGTTCCTTAAGAGTCTGAAAATCCTGAGAACTCATTCCTAGCATTGACAATATTTCAATCTCTGATAAATTATTAATATTTTTTGTCATTTAATTCAGTAATAATAATTATTATTATTATGTGATAATCACCATTAAACATAACCAATTCAAATACTGTTACTACGCTACACGCTGTGTCTCATGAGTCTGGTTTCTAAATGGAAGTGTTGGATAGAGTCATTTTACAGATTCATTTTCCTCTGAAATGATAAAATAAAACCTGTTTTGTTCAACAGGTGTGGACTGTGTGGAGTTGACTCAGTCTGAATCTGTGGGTGTAAACCCTGGTCAGTCCATTTCACTGACCTGAAGAGTCTCTGGATATTCAGTGACTGACCGCAGCTACTGTACGTACTGGGTATGGCAACCTGCAGGAAAATTCTGGAGTGGATTGGAGGAATATGTGGCATTGGTAACTCTTACTTTAGTGACAAACTTAAAAGCAGGTTTTCAGCTTCCAGAGACACATCCAGGAGCACAGTGACCTTAAGTAGTTAGAGTCTACAGACCGGAGACACGGCTATATAAAACTGCGCTTGTGAAACACGCACAGTGAAACACATCAACACAAACCCTGTACAAAAACATCCTCTCTGAGAAACACACAAATACGTCAGACACTCAGTATCACACACAGCCAGTAGAGGGCGGTCATCACTGTTAAATCCAGCTCAGTTTGATCAGATCACACTGGGGGATTGTTAAGATCCAAAAGCATAAATCACTGATGGAGATGTAAATAAATGAATTCAGAGTGGTTTGATGTAAAACAGTTCACTGTAGAGGAACATGACCTGGATTTGTTGTGTATTGCGGTGGTGATAGGAACCAGGGCTCTCCATGTGTAAATGGCATCATGTAGTTATTATATTTAGTCAAATGTGAATATTATGTACTTTTCAAAATCATCTACAATTGTCTGTTACATTGTGGGTATCCAGATACTTTAAGGTGCCCCCATCAGTGACACAGTGTGTATTAATATCAATAGAATAACATGAGATTAAATAGGATGCTCTGGAGCAGCTGCATATGAACCTAATGTCACCATGCCCAATGCTCCTCTGATCTGTTACACGAAGAAAAGAGTCCCTGTCTTTGCTAATCCTGGCTCATCACTGCACAAACTGCACTATGTAACTTCTGGAGGAAAATTGTAGGGGGAATCCCTGGTTAAAAAAAATAAATAAAATAAATCTCATATAGTGTGGCTTTAAATCTTAGCCTCCACCAGGTGGCGATATTGTGTTTCAAGATGGATGTGATAAAGTGATAAAATATCTTACAAAATACACGAAGATATTCTTCAAAAATCACCCCATGAGCTGATCACTATGTTTTAACAGAGGCTCTCTTCCTAGTTTAACCCTATCTTTCAGAATATATTGTACATTTAACATAAACCCCTGATAAATCTGTAATTTCAGCTCATGAACACCATTAGAATGATGGGAGATGGTGGTGTATATTGTGGTTGTCTTTATTCTAAATAAATGTGTACAGTGAGCAGGTGAGTGAGGTCATCCCTCTGAAACTGTAACTATGCAAATCCTCCTCTTGTCTTTATTAAGAGACGCACTACAGCTCTGAGAGATCTTCAGAACCTCAGCCACAAGCTCCACCATGTTCAGCACATTACTAATACTGCTGGCTCTCACTAAGATGGACGTGTCATTCATATATTTAATGATTCTCTTATTTCCACAGGTTTCCAGAGTCAGACTCTCACTCAGTCTGAAGCTGTGGTCAAAAAAACTGGAGAGTCTCATAAACTGACCTGTACTGGTTCTGGATTCACCTTCAGTAGCTATGCTATGGCCTGGATCAGACAGGATCCTGGGAAAGGACTGGGATGGATTGCATTCATACACACAGGAAGCTCTCACATCTACTATTCCCAGTCAGTCCAGGGAAGGTTCACAATCTCCAGATCGGACTTCAGCAGTCAGCTGTATTTACAGATGTCCAGTCTGAAGAGTGAAGACACTGCGGTGTATTACTGCGCTAGAGACTCACAGTGGTAGAGAGTAGTGAGAGCGCTGTACAATAACCCCTCCCCATTCATCTCCAGAGGAAAGCTGGTGTGAGTCAGTCAGGGCTCAGAGCATTTAAGGTTTTTATTTTACTACAATTATATTATATTATAGCAAACAACATTTATAAAAATAATAATTATTTAGTTTGTCACTTACGTGTATAAAATATACTCACATGAAGTGTCCGGAGTAAATCACACTGAGCTCTAAAAAGCAGGTTTCCTCAGAAGGGGCAACTAAAGAGAGTCTGTCCAAACACAACTAACCCATAAAAATATTATTTACCACAGGCTTCTTTTTATTTTCGGCAGCTGTTGACTGTGTGGAGTTGACCAGGATTGAAGGTCACAAGCAGTTAACTTTAACTTTGTAAATAGATACAGTATGATCCGGCAATATACATCACTCTTGAAATGGTGTTTTTGTTAAATGCTAATATATCTCTATGTTTCTGAACTCATCTGTGATCTGATGTAATGATTAATATAATGTAATATATGAGTAAATTAAAATTTATGATCCTTTTCTTAACTATGAACCTGCTGATTTCTTTTTAATAACTACTTTCACAGAGTGTTGGTGTCCTGCATGTGTTCTATTGGAATGGGATGGTTGTTGAAACTGAGAGTGTGACACAACCTGCCCACCTCGAATATCCTTCACCAGCCGCCACTGGGCTATTACCATAATAATTCAAACACCACTTGGCCCCGATCATGTGGAATCAAACCAGGGATAGAGCCTCTTATCAGTTCATCAGAACTCTATCTGATACCTCAGTTTATCAGACACTCCTCCACAGAGCAGCAGATTTACATAAAGTGAAGCTCTATGCAGATCGTCCCATTTATTTTAAGTGTGCTGGGGTGTGGGGTGATACCTTGCGCTTGGTTCACTTTACACTCACCATGCTCCCTGCTTGTTCACTGCTCTTTCTATTAGCAGCTGTGTCCTGTGAGTGTTTATGAGAAGAATTGAACATTTTGTTCATAAGAGATGTGTTTCTTTTGAATGTAACAATAACCTTTATGTTCCACAGGTGTGGACTGTGTGGAGTTGACTAAGTCTGGATCTGTAGTTGTAAGCCCTGGTCAGTCTATGTCACTGACCTGTACAATCTCTGGGTATTCAGTGACTGATGGCAGCTTCTGTACAAGCTGGATCCAGCAGTCTGCAGGAAAAGCTCTGGAGCGGGTTGGAACCATATGTGGTGGTGGTGACACTTACTACAGTGAGAAACTAAAAAGCAAGTTTCAAGTTACTAGGGACACATCCAGGAGCACAGTGATCTTAAATGGTCAGAATCTACAGAGCGGAGACACAGCTGTGTATTACTGCGCTCGATACCCACAATGAAACACTTCAACACAAACCCTGTACAAAAACATGCTCTCTGAGAAAGACTTATGAACACATATCAGACTCTCAGAATCACATACAGCCAGCAGAGGGCAACCTTCACTATTAAATTCAGTTGTGTTAGCTGTCCTTAGCATTCGTACTATGAAGCTGTAGAGCTGTGCTCTCTGCAGTGAAGGAGTGATGTTTCTGATCCAGAACTAATCACTCAATATCAGTATCAGACCTCAGTAACACCACTATGTTAGAAATCAAATACTGGCAGCAATGTTCCAATACTGTATAGCCTTCCCAGGAGAACAGATTCACTGTGGATATTATAGAAACTGTGTATGTGCATTTGAACAGCAGTGTTAGTGAGGAGAGCATCTTAAAGAAGCTGAATTCACTGCATGGTCTCTACAAACTGCTGCAGAAACTTCTAGAGTCTTAGAAACTGCTTAAATCACCTGCTTCTCAAAGTCCAAATGAACCCAAACACACTGGATAATACTGAGATCTGGGCTCTGTTTAATCCAGTTCACTGTTTCTTTTCTTAATTCTTCAAAGCCCCACATCCTTTCAGACCCTTAGCACTGAGTTGTCCTATGACAGTGAAAGCAACAACAGAACTCAGAAAACTAATCATATTTCATTACCCTTAAAAATAAATATGTCATAATATACTGGTCCAGTTATATGCTGACATTCCCTGTGCACCACTTACCGCTTTGAACATATTTTTGTTGTTATTGTTTTATAAATACACATATAAACACCTGTGTTGTCTACACACTAATTATTTCCCAATCCCACCCACTTTCTTTGGTTTCCCTCAGTCACATGATAACACCAGTCTGGAAGGATGAAGACCAGCATCTGAGACGAGTAATGAGATACCAACCACCACATCTTTTTAAACACATTGCTGCTGAACAGCTCAACATGCTTGGAGGAGGATTCCAAGTATCCAGTTGTTATGTTGCCTAATGGACTCCTGCATCACCAGCACTGTTCTGGGTGATAGGGGAGAGGTGTGTATGAAGCTGAGAGGTTTGGCTGCACAGGACTCAGCTGTTTATTACTGTGCAGCAAAATACAGTGACACAACCAAGAGAGCCACCTGAACCCCTCAGAACAATGGTTACAATAAGGGAATAAGGTCTTCTACCCCACTTCAACCAGTAGGGGGTGATAGAACATTAAAATACATTGAGATGTTCCCCTAATGAGTTGATCTCTATGTTTTAACTCAGGATCCCTACCTAGTTTACCCTTATCTTTCAGAATCTATTGTAAAGTCTATATAAACCCTTCTGAGGTTTCACATGTGTAATTCTGACTGAGAAGGTGAAGTTTAGCAAGTGATTGATAAAACACACATTAACAGTGGAAGCCTCTTCAAAAGACTATCAGTGGCACTGTGCTTTTTGCCCCATTTCTTGTTTCTCTGAGCTAATTCTCCAAATGTATTTCTAATAGTATTTACCATGTACCAATCTGGATGTTGAATATATTAAAGAAAGGTCTCTACAGCACAGAGAGAGTTCAACCAGCTCAGCTCAGCAGCCTTGTATCTACATGCTATCATCAGTGTGAAATAAAATAGATGTGGTGTTAATGTAGGAAATCATTTCAGCCGACATGTTTAAAGGTTCAGTTAAGTTCATATGTGGGAACAGTAGTGTCTCCTTATGGTTGGAATTGGAGAAACAACAACAACAACAAACAAATATATAGGTTTCTGTATAAACTCTAAATTTTGTACAGAAACATGAATGAATTAATCACTTTGTGTAAATCTGTTGCTCTGTGGAGGAATGTCTGGTAAAAGGAGGCTGTAGATGCACATTGTACAAGGGAATAAGTGAACTGATGATATGAGGCTCTATTCCTTATTTGGTCCCACAAGGTCATTTAAGCTCTGGTACAATTTGAACCTGAGACTTCCTTTAACCAGACACTCCTCCACAGAGCAGCAGATTTACATGAAGTGATGGTCTAGGCAAATTTTAATATTTATTTTAAGTGTGTTGAGGTGTGGAGCGATAGTTTGCTCTTGGTGCACTCTACACTCACCATGTTCTCTACTTGTTTACTGCTCTTTCTATTAGCAGCTGTGTCCTGTGAGTGTTTATGGGAAGATTTGAAACTTTTGTTCATAAGAGATGTGTTTCTTTTGAATGTAACAATAACCTTTATGTTCCACAGGTGTGGACTGTGTGGAGTTGACTCAGTCTGGATCTGTGGTTGTAAGCCCTGGTCAGTCTATGTCACTGACCTGTACAGTCTCTGGATATTCACTGACTGATGGCAAATACTGGACACACTGGATACGGCAGCCTGCAGGAAAAGCTCTGGAGTGGATTGGATATATATATGGTGGTGGTGAGATTTACTACAGTGATAAACTGAAAAGCAGGTTTCAAATTACTAGGGATACATCCAAGAGCACAGTGACCTTAAGTGGCCAGAATCTAGAGATTGGAGACACAGCTGTGTATTACTGCGCTCGTCGTACACAGTGAAACACATCAACAAAAAACCCTGTACAAAAACAACCTCTCATCATTTTGAAAGTTGACATCAGTACCACACAGAACCTGTAGGGGCTTCTTCACTAATAAATCCTATAGCATCATATCATCAGTTCCACATCAGTGACATTCACTTGATCTGTTTTAGCTGTTAATGATTCTGAACTATAACAAGACTGTACACGTCAGTAAGAGGGCTTGTGCTAAAAAGTAAACAGCATGCTCGCATCACCATTTGGTTGCTACGATAATTAAGAATTGGCTGGTGCAGCATTTTGGAAAGTTCTGGATGCTCTAAAAAAAATAAAGATTAGGCTCGTGCCTACTTCTTGATTGCTACGGATGCTACGAGAATTAAGAATTGGCTTGCACAACTTTGTGGAACCTTCAGCACACGCTAAAAGGTAAAGAGCATGCTCGCGTCATCATTTGGAATGCTCAGGTTACTACGAGAATTAAGAATTGGCTCGCGCAGCTTTGAGGAACCTTCAGCACACACTAAAAAGTAAACAGCATTCTCGTGTCACCATTTGGAAGGCTCAGGTTGCTATGATAATTAAGTATTGGCTTGCGCAGCTTTGTGGAACCTTCAGCACGTGCAAAAAAGTAAACAGCATGCTCGCGTCACCATTTGGAATGCTCCGGATGCTACGAGAATTAAGAATTGGCTCACGCAACTTTGTGTAAACTTCAGCACGCGCCAAAAATGTAAACAGCATGCTCGCGTCACCATTTTCTGTTGCTACGAGAATTAAGGATGGTCTCGCTCAGCATTTTGGAAAGTTCTGGATGCTCTAAAAAAAAAAAAGGTTAGGCTCGCGGCACGTTCTTGAACACTACAGAGCTGAGAGAATAGAGAGTGAGAGTAGAAACAAGGAGGTGCTCATTATCTTTTGATGTGATGGTGTACATAGACATGACTTTGGAAATTGTTATAAAATGACAACCTCTGCCCTGTAGTGGTCACCCTTTCACAGACGCCATGGCACAGGACTGAACATTTCTGGTCTTATATTTAAATATTAAAATTCTTAATAACGCTTGATAAGCAGTGATTTGAGCACTGAGAAACTAAAGCAGAGCCCAGGATCAGTCGATTAGGCTCTGCCTCACACATTTAGGAATGTGGCCCAGAATGTAATGGTTGTGATTGGCTGTAATGCAACAACAGAACTCAGGAAACTAATCATATTTAATTAATTTACAAATAATACAGCATAAAATACTGGTCCAGTTATGATCTGACATTCACTGTGCACCACTTACCGCTTCGAAGATATTTTCGCTGTTAATTTTTATGAAAACACATATAAACACCTCTGTTGTACACGCACTTATTATTTTCCAATCCCACCCACTTTCTTTGGTTTCCCTCAGTCACATGATAACACCAGTCTGGAAGACTGAAGACCAGCATCTGAGACGAGTAATGAGATACCAACCACCACATCTTTTCAAACACAGTGCTGCTGAACAGCTCAACATGCTTGGAGGAGGACAAGTACCCAGTTGTTATTTTACCTAATGGACTCCTGCATCACCAGCACTGTTCTGTGTGATAGGGGAGAGGGAGGGCTGTCTTACTAAATTCAAGAGAGCAAAGCCAGTTATGATTTCACGGACAACTGATCTGAAATTTTATGCAAATGCTCTGCCTGGTGCTGCATATTTAAGCAGGTGGAGGTGAAGAACAACAGCTTCCACTCATTCACCATGTTCTCTACATCTCTCCTGCTGCTGCTGGCTGCTGTGAGCTGTGAGTGTTTTTAGATTCATACTAAAGAGACCTGTAAGTTCTTTATTATTATCTTAATGTCCTTTGATCCACAGGTGTGGACTGTGTGGAGTTGACTCAGCCTGGATCCATGGTCATAAGCCCTGGTCAGTCCATGTCACTGACCTGTAAATTCTCTGGATATTCACTGACTGGTAGCAACTACTGTACGTACTGGGTACGGCATTCTGCAGGAAAAGCTCTGGAGTGGATTGGAGGAATATGTGGTTGGGGAAGAACTTATTTTAGTGACAAATTTAAAAGCAGGTTTTCAGCTTCCAGAGACACGTCCGGGAGCACAGTAACCTTAACTGGCCAGAGTCTACAGACTGGAGACACAGCTGTGTATTACTGCGCTCGTGAAGACCACAGTGACACACATCAACACAAACCCTGTACAAAAACATCCTCCTGTAAGTGGGGGAGCAACAGATAAAGCTTTGCTCTGTCACTAGAGGGAGTTAGAGAATGGTTTCAATGGCAATTGGCTGCACATATTCTGAGATCTACTGAACAAGGGCCACACTCAGCCCCTCCCTGGTGTCTCCCCTCAATAACATGTTACACATAATATTTTATGTTTATATGTATAATTGTTTTATGTGCTGGAAGTGTGTTTTAGAAAATGTTTTATTGGGATGTGTTTGCCTGATATGTTTTGTTTTGAAGCAGAGCATGAGTTTGTATTCCCTAATTCAGCCACTAGGAGGGCGCTGGAGACAGGAGGTGAGGCAATAGTGGTTGTTTTTCTTTCACCAGAAGGGAAACCGTCAGTACAGAAACATTTAGACCGAAACTGACTCCTGTCTGTGTTTTCACCTGTTTTATACAGGTTAGTAAGACATATGCTCATAAAATCATTCTGAAAACACTGAGCATACATGTTGAACATCAGATTTATCAAACTGGTACCCTAAATGGCATCTAATTTAAGTATGAATGTTTTGTTAATCATGATGCTAGATGCTGGTGCTAACAAAATCAAAACTACTCAATGCTCTGTGGGTTTTTTGTGTAAGTGTTGATTCCTTAGTACTCCTTGAGACTTAATCTCAGCATTCTTATGGAAGTACTGGCTAAGCGTATGTGTCAAACTAGAGCTGAGCTGGTGAGGTGTTGTGAATGTGTTGCTATGGTACTGATGGTTCTGTGAAGTAAATCTGTGGTTACTTAATGTTTTCGTGTTTATTTTGTTGTGATAAAAAGCTTTTGCATAAAAGTACGGGCTGTGTAGTACATATAAATATATATGTATACATGTACCAATTTTATTTCAGTTCATAAAATGGGGGAAGAAACCTCGGGTGAAGTAAAGATATCCATGCACAAATATTTGGTGAATGTTTGAGTCACATGATATAGAAACTTCAAGTTTCGTCTCTTCAAATTGTATTTAATGGAAGATGATGTTCTAATAAATGTATTTAGGAAAACTGCTTATTGATGGGAAAAGTAATTGATGAAAATAAAGAAGGGAAACTGCCAGAAGACAGAAACTGACTCCTGTCCATGTTTTCACTTGTTCAATACAGGTTTATGTACACACGCACACCTCTCCTGGGAGGGACCTGTAACAAGCACTTTAAATTCCCCTTATATTTTATATTAAATTTCATTACCATAGACAACTCCAACAATACAGTGTATACAGACCATGCAGCAAACATTCCTTCCTTCCTTCCTTTATTCATTCATCTTCTTCTGTAAATTCTTCATCCTGATCTGCGTCGTGGTGAGTCCGAAGCCTAAGGACTAGATTAGTTCATAAATGAGGCCCAGTAGAGGACAGGGTTTGATCGATTAAAAGATATTAACCAATTAATCACACAATTTTCTAAAACTAATCAAGATTAATCACATTGTACCTTTTTAATGATGATATTTAAACGTCAAATAAAAGAAACAATGTAAGATAAACACAATGGAATTATATTGGTTTAGTGTCAATGAGTTTAAAAATATAACCATTAAATAAAGTTAAAATGCTGGCACTTCCTTATAATGTTGGTATGGACCAGATGTGTGTGAAATAAATGACAATCTGGTGAGAGGAAGCCATTCATTTTTACTTTATTATAATATCTCAGTGTAGATTTGGTGACTTTGCTGAGTCAAAGTTTCAGAGCGAGTTTAGCACTGGACACAGAAGCTTTAATAAAACAAACGCTACAAAGCAGCTCATGGCTCAAACATGGAAACAGGACCTGTGTGTGTGTGTGTGTGTGTGTGTAATTCTGAAGTCTCCATCTACAGTTTCTTGACAGCACCACTTTCTTTCAGACCCATAGCACTGAGTTGTCCTTTGACAGTGAAAGGATGGCTGTAGTGTAAAGCTTTCCCAGAGGAGCACAGTCTGTTTGTGCAGTAAATGTGTATAAACTGTCCATGACGTCATGATGCAAATCCAGTGTGAACTGAGTGTGTCCAGTACTTATGGTCTGCTGAGCTGAGTGGAGCAGTAGAGTCTCATCAACCCTCACCATGAAGAACACACTCTCCTTATTACTGCTGCTCCTCACCTTCAGCAGTGAGTTCCTCAACCTTTGATTCAGACTTTATCTTCATGTAATTACAATGTAATTAATAATACAATCTTTCTCTTGTTTCAACAGGTGTGAAATGTCAAAGTATGGAATCATTAGAAAGTGCAGTTCAGGTAAAACCTGGAGAAACTCTGAGTCTCTCCTGTAGAGGATCTGGATTTAACTTTGGAGGCTATGGCATGCACTGGATCAGACAGAAGTCTGGAAAACCACTGGAATGGATTGGGGCTATCTGGTATGATGCCAGTAAGACTATATATGCCAAACATGTGGAGGGACGTATTGAAATTACCAGAGACAATGCCAAGAGCATGGTGTATATGAAGTTGAGTGGTTTGACTGCGCAGGACTCATCTGTTTATTACTGTGCAAGAGACCACAGTGACACAAACAAGAGAGACAGCTGTACAAAAACTCTCCTCAGCAGATACAAGGGAACAGAACTTAAATATGCTTTTCAGCCAGTAGAGGGTGGTAGAACATTAAAAATACATTGAGACACTGCTCGAGTTTAACCTGAGAACTTCTTCCTTTCTTCTGCATGTATTTTAGAATATATTTTAATTTAATAACATTAATTGAATATAGTTAATTAATATAATCCCTTGCTGATGTCTCCCATGTGCAGTGTTAACAATGATTGTGAATTGTAGAGACATTTCTAAAAAAAACACAAAGAGCCTCAGCATTTTCAGAAAATGTTGAACTCTGCCCTGTAGTAGTCACACTTTCACTGACACCCTGGCACAGGACTGAACATATGTGGCCTTATATTTGAATGTTAAAATTGTTAATAACAATGCTTGATAGGCAGTGATTAGAGTGCTGAGAAAATAAAGCAGAGCCCAGAATCAGTGGATTTTGCTCTGCGCCACACATTTAGGAAAGTGGCCCACAACGTAATGGTTGTGATTGACTGTAATGGAACAACAGAACTGAGAAAGTGAGGTTATCCCTCTGAAACTGTAACTATGCAAATCCTCCTCTTGTCTTTATTAAGGGATGCTCTACAGCTCTGAGAGATCTTCAGAACCTCAGCCACAAGCTCCACCATGTTCAGCACATTGTTAATACTGCTGGCTCTCACTAATCTCCAGTGTACGTCTGAATTCTGGAGTAAGGAAGCGCTCTAGGATGGACGTGTCATTTATATCTTTAATGATTCTCTTATTTCCACAGGTTTCCAGAGTCAGACTCTCACTCAGTCTGAAGCTGTGGTCAAAAAACCTGGAGAGTCTCATAAACTGACCTGTACTGGTTCTGGATTCACCTTCAGTAGCTATCGGATGACGTGGATCAGACAGGCTCCTGGGAAAGGACTGGAATGCATATATTAGCACAGCAAGCACTCCAATCTACTATTCCCAGTCAGTCCAGGGAAGGTTCACAATTTCCAGATCAGACTCCAGCAGTCAGCTCTATTTACAGATGTCCAGTCTGAAGAGTGAAGACACTGCGGTGTATTACTGCGCTAGAGACTCACAGACCAAAATGCATTTTATTAAAATAATTATTTCTTATTTTTGCATTTTCATTCATAAAGTGGGGCGGCACGGTGGCGCAGCAGGTAGTGTCGCAGTCACACAGCTCCAGGGACCTGGATGTTGTGGGTTCGATTCCCGCTCCGGGAGACTGTCTGTGAGGAGTTGATGTGTTCTCACTGTGTTTGCATGGGTTTCCTCCGGGTGCTCCGGTTTTCTCCCACAGTCCAAAAACATACGTTGGTAGGTGGATTGGCGACTCAAAAGTGTCCGTGTCCGTAGGTGTGAGTGTGTGAGTGAATGTGTGTTGCCATGTGAAGGACTGGCGCCCCCTCCAGGGTGTATTCCCGCCTTGCGCCCAATGATTCCAGGTAGGCTCTAGACCCACCGCGACCCTGAACTGGAAAAGGGTTACAGATAATGAATGAATGAATGATTTATAATGTGTAACTCACATGATGTGAAAGTTCATTCCAGTCCTGGAATGAACCACTTTTACACCAAAGAACAGGTCCCCTCCAATGATATCTCCTCCTCAACCGTATATTACTGTGATCAATAAGGACACAGTGAAACACATCAACAAAAAACATTTTACTCAACATCCTCTTGCTGGTTTGATACAGGTCCCTGTAGTTATGACTTACTCATAATTTTTAGGAGGTATCATGTTTTCATGGTGGGTGGCACGCTGGTGCAGCAGGTAGTGTCGCAGTCACACAGTTATAGGAACCTGGAGGTTGTGGGTTCGATTCCCGCTCTGGGAGACTGTTTGTGAGGAGTTGGTGTGTTCTCGCCATGTCTGCGTGGGTTTCCTCCCACAGTCCAAAAACACACATTTGTAGGTGGATTGGCGACTCAAAAGTGTCCGTAGGTGTGAGTGAATGTGTGTCTGTGTTGCCCTGTGAAGGACTGGCGCCCCCTCCAGGGTGTATTCCTGCCTTGCGCCCAATGATTACAGGTAGTCTCTGGACCCACCGCGACCCTGAATTGGATAAACGGTTACAGATAATGAATGACTGAATGAATGTTTTCATGGTTCATCACATAGACTGAGCTGGTATCTCACTCACTCATGTTTAGAAGGTGGAAGACTTTCCACAAAGGACATTAATATCATCTGTATTAGGTACAGTACACGTGGGATTAATGTAGGATACCAGTTCAGCCCCCATGTTTTCAGATACGTTTATATGTGGGAGCAGTCGTGTCCCCCCTGTGTTTTGCAAGAGAAATATGTGACAGTTCTTTAAATAAATTCTAATAAAGCTTTTACCTCAACCTGTAGCAGTTACCATAATAATTTACCCATCACTAGGTACAGACTTTGTGATATCTACCAGGGGAATGAGCCTCTTATCATCAGTTCCTTAATCACTTATAAAACTTACATCAAGAGCCTCCTTTACCCAGACACTCCTCCACAGAGCAACATTTACATGAACTGAAGCTCTATGCAAATCTCCCACTGATTTTAAGTGTGTTGAGGTGTGGGGCGATAGTTTGCTCTTAGTGCACTTTACACTCACCATGTTCCCTACTTGTTTACTGCTCTTTCTATTAGCAGCTGTGTCCTGTGAGTGTTTATGAGAATATTTGAACCTTTTGTTCATAAGAGATGTGTTTCTTCTTAATGTAACAATAACCTGTATGTTCCACAGGTGTGGACTGTGTGGAGTTGACTCAGTCTGGATCTGTGGTTGTAAGCCCTGGTCAGTCCATGTCACTGACCTGTACAGTCTCCGGGTATTCAGTGACTGATAGCAGCTACTGTACGTACTGGATACGGCAGCCTGCAGGAAAAACTCTGGAGTAGGTTGGAGGAATATGTGGTTGGGGCAGCACTTACTTTAGTTACAAACTTAAAAGCAGGTTTTCAGCTTCCAGAGACACGTCCAGGAGCACAGTGACCTTAAGTGGCCAGAGTCTACAGACTGGAGACACAGCTGTGTATTACTGCGCTCGTGAAGCTGCACACAGTGAATCACATCAACACAAACCCTGTACAAAAACATCCTCCCTGTACAACAGCTTATAAAGTGATGCTGAAGTCAGTACCATGCAGAACCTGTAGGGGGCAAGCTTCACTAATAAATCCCAAAATATCATGGTATCAGTCACAATAATGTAGTTCATTAGATATATTTTAGCTGATAGTGATACAGTACACTAGCAAATGGGAGTGTGGGGGGGGGGGGGTGGTCTGATGTGTGTGTGGAAGTCACTATAGCAGACCAAATGTGTGAGTTTGAAACTGTGTACAGACTGAGTAAAAGTGCATAAGAAGACATATCATGCCCCTTGTTCTACAAGTTCACACAGTTCTGGGGTCTTAATTAAATGTCCCTGACATGCTTCTGTCAAAACACCACAAGGATAAAAACACAGCAAATGTTGTGATCAGCTGGTTGCAGCACCATTTGAGAACAATCCTATTTATTCCAAACACAAGGCACCCAGAGTGTGGAGCGAGGAGCGGAAATGCTGTTTTTTAGTAATTTCTGCCTTGTTCTGTTTGTTTCTTATTCTCATTTTCACCATGTTCAGTCAGTACTCACTTCCAGTCTCCCTCCATTAATATAGAAAGATGTCTGACGTTGTCCAAACACTCTCGTCAAATCCACCCTGACAGCTCTGAAAGCTCAATGACTATTTGAGGCTTTACAGTGTGACTCATAGCATCAGAATAACACTATTTTAGAAGAGATTAATTTCCTTTTGACTCATTATTGCAGTTTCTGTCCATTTCAAATTTCTTTGCAGCTATTAATGAATTACGTTTCGTATCAGAACATGCTTTTGGTCATTCCACTGTTGACTTAATTTAAACATTTATTATTATTCAAGATGCAGAATGAAAGCTACAGCTACAAACTCTCCAGTGGAATATACTTTTTTCTACTGTAAGGAAATTAGTTATGCCAGCCTCATACCATTAAAGATCCATTATCTCAAGAGCTCAAGAAAATGATTCTGTTATGTGGAGAAAGCCAGGTTCATTGACAAACATTAGCTGTGACTTTGAGAAAACCAATAAAAAAGGTTTTATCACAGGAAATAAATAAAGTGTTTGAATCCATGAATCTGTGCACTGTCATTCATTCTGCACTCCAGAAAACAACGCTGTCAAATGGGTTCTGAACTCAGCTGCTTCCCTAAAGTAACTTTCACTGGGTGGTTCTGGAGAAAAAACAGATACAATGTTCTCTCCACAAAAGAAATCATCTACTTTTAAATAAGACCAGCTCTATGCAAATTCCCAGCCTGGTGCTGCATATTTAAGCAGGTGGAGGTGAAGAACAACAGCTTTCACTCGTTCACCGTGTTTTCTACATCTCTCCTTCTGCTGCTGCTGGCTGCTGTGAGCTGTAAGTGTTTTTAGATTCACCCTAAAGTGACCTGTAAGTTCTTTATTATTATCTTAATGTCCTTTGTTTTTTGTAGAACACAGTCTCAATGGCAGTTTGCTCCACATGTTGTAAGCTCTACTAAAAAGGGCTACACCCAGGATCTCCCTTGTTTCTCACCTCATTAACCCTTACATTTCCCCTATGATTTACATTAACACTTCATTACCATTGAGACTGTTTTGTATCTCCCTCTGGTGGCAGAGAAAAGCTGTGTCTGTTGCTCTACCATTCATTCATGAAGCTGAAATGTTTGGCTGCACAGGACTCAGCTGTTTATTACTGTGCAGCAAAGTACAGTGACACAACCAAGAGAGCCACCTGAATCCCCCAGAACAATGGTTACAATAAGAGGTCAGCGGATCAATCCAAATATTGATAATATTGATACCAACGCTGGTATTGATATTGAGCAATACTCATGTAAAAAAATCAATACTCAAGTTTTTTTGACTGCTGCGCACACGGATTCATCATAGTCTACTCTCTGTCTGTAAGAGTAGCGCTGCGCTGTGTCACACAGCATGGAGCAGCGCACCCTCCGCCCTCTCATCTTTTGTTGTTGCACCGTCACTTGGCTCAGCGGCGCCAGCAAAACAGCCAATCAGGTAGAGGCTCGGCCTGGCCCGCCCACTCAGCGCTCTCCTCGAGTCGTCACGTCACAGTACGGAGAGAGACACCACTGCAGCATTGAAATGTCTGAGGAGGAGATTTAATTAGCTTTAAGTTATATTTTTTAATTAGCTTTACGTTTTATATATATATATATATTAGAGACATTTCTAAAAAACACAAAGAACATCTTTAAACAGCTTTTGCTCAATGTCACTTGAGCTCAACACACTCAGAGGAGAGTGGACAGTGGCTGAAGGTGCTGAACACTGTGAGTGTAGTTATTCTAAATAAGTGTGTACAGTGAGCAGGTGAGTGAGGTCATCCCTCTGAAACTGTAACTATGCAAATCCTCCTCTTGTCTTTATTAAGGGATGCTCTACAGCTCTGAGAGATCTTCAGAACCTGAGCCACAAGCCCCACTATGTTCAGCACATTGCTAGTACTGCTGGCTCTCTGTCAGGACAGAACAGAGAGCTGACAATTGCGGAACACAGTAAACAGTTTTTTTAATGACATTATCCAAAAGAGTAATCACAAGGCAGGCAAGGTTCAAAAACAGGGAGCAAACAGTACGTCAGAGGAAGCGAAAACCGTAGTCGAAAAATCAGGCACAGTTCAAAAACCGAAGAATACAGACAGTACCAAAAAGGGACAAGGCTGGAGACGTAAACCGGGATAACAGGCAAGAAGTAGGCAACAAGAAATTGTCAGACTGATAACAAGAGAATGCGTTGTAAGCTGGGATAAACCACTGCAATACTCGGCAGAGAACAGTTCCGTGATAGGGGTATAAATAGGGAAACAAACAGGTGTGTGTAATTAGAATTCAGGCGAGGGAGACCAGTGGGTAGTCATGTGACTGACGGGTGCATTCTGGGAATTGGAGTCCTGGGATGTAGGCGTGACAGTACCCCCCCGAAGGCACCAGAGGAGGCCTGGACGGCCACGACGACGACCACCCAGCGGAACGGAGGTACCGGAGCTAGGGACGACTGCACATGCGGAGGGCTGAGACTGACGTGGGTTTCTGGATCGAGACGTAGAAAGGGACGGGGCGGGATTGGAGACTGATCTTCTAAGGCGACCTCTGGGACGGGGAGCCGGCTTCTCAGGATAGCGAGAGTGAAACGCCAACACGAGACCCGGATCGTAGACATATCCTAAAAATGAAATGGTTTGCTGGTGGAATTCACATTTTTCTCCCTTAACATAAAGGTTATTCTCCTTTAAACGCTGAAGCACATGACTGACTTGGATTATGTATGTTTTGACATCTGGGGAGTAAATCAAGATGTCATCTATATATGCTATAACAAATTTGCCTAACATATCTCTGAATATGTCATTAATAAATTCCTGGTGATGAGGGATTGTTGAATGAAGTTTCCTTCGGCTCCAGAATCAGTTAATGCTGGAACGACAAGTGAAGTTCCTTGGCAGTACACTTTGACAGGTATGAGAAAGGATTTTGAAATTAACCCTTTTGTGGGTACACTCACCAAGTTAGCATGTGAAGTCCTCTCCGGATTTTGAGTCGGGACTCGCTGAGGACGTCGTGTACAATCACATCGAATATGATCAGATCCTCCACAGTATAAACATAATCCACCATGGAGACGACGAAGGCATTCCTCTTGAGAAAGCCGCATAGTGTCGCACTGCATAGGATCCGAAGGGAGACTAGGATAGGGAGCTTGACTGGAACTTTGTACCGGGCGGAAAGAAAACCAGGAACGGATTGTCGCTTGACAATGTTTTGTCTCTGATACAGCGTCCGGGGCCGTTTCTGCAGGAGCTGGTCTAGGCGGATGGATAAAGAGATTAACTGATCCAGGGATAATCCGTCATCTCGACAAGCCAGTTCAGTATGTATCTCTGGATTGAGACCATTCAGAAAAACATTAATTAATGCAGGTTCATTCCAACCACTTCCAGCCGCAATAGTCCAAAACTCTAACACATAAGCGGCTGCTGTTCGAGCTCCTTGCTTAAGTGTGAGAAGAATCTCACCACAAGAACGTCCCTCAGTAGCATGGTCAAATACCTCACGGAATGTAGTGACAAATTCGGGGTATGTGTTATTGACAATATTGTCCCAAATAGCGGTGGCCCACTCAAGTGCCTTACCAGACAGACGGGAGACCAGAAAAGCGATTTTTGCCTGATCGTTACTGGGAGGTGAATTCTCAAAAAATATAGAACATTGTAATAAAAATCTGCTACATTTAACCGAATCACCCTCAAAAATCTCCGGTTTACTGACAGGATAACGTGAAGTCGGATTAACAGACACTGTAGGAGGACTGGGGTTAGGGCTAGGAGTAGGAATACGGGCTATAAGGGCGTTCACACTCTCCAACACTTGTTTAAGTTGGAGCTGTTGACTCTGTGGTTGTTGAGCGAGAGAGTCGACAGATTGGGCCACACTAGCTAACATTTGCTGGTGTTGACCAAGCATATGGCCCTGACTAACACAGTAAGCAGTTTTTTAATGACGTTATCCAAAAGAGTAATCACAAGGCAAGCAAGGTTCAAAAACAGGGAGCAAACAGTACGTCAGAGGAAGCGAAAACCGTAGTCGAAAAATCAGACACAGTTCAAAAACCGAAGAACACAGACAGTACCAAAAGGGACAAGGCAGGAGACGTAAACCGGGATAACAGGCAAGAAGTAGGCAACAAGAAATCGTCAGACTGATAACAAGAGAATGCGTTGTAAGCTGCGATAAACCACTGCAATACTCGACAGAGAACAGTTCAGTGATAGGGGTATAAATAGGGAAGCAAACAGGTGTGTGTAATTAGAATTCAGGCGAGGGAGACCGGTGGGTAGTCATGTGACTGACGGGTGCATTCTGGGAATTGGAGTCCTGGGATGTAGGCGTGACACTCTCACTAATCTCCCATGTACATCTGATTTCTGGAGTAATGAAGCACTCTAGGATGGACGTGTCATTCATATCTTTAATGATTCTTTTATTTCCACAGGTTTCCAGAGTCAGACTCTCACTCAGTCTGAAGCTGTGGTCGAAAAACCTGGAGAGTCTCATAAACTGACCTGTACTGGTTCTGGATTCACCTTCAGTAGGTATGCTATGAATTGGATCAGACAATCTCCTGGGAAAGAACTGGAATGGATTGTGTATATTAGCACAGCAAGCACACCAATCTACTATTCCCAGTCAGTCCAGGGAAGGTTCACAATCTCCAGATCGGACTCCAGCAGTCAGCTGTATTTACAGATGTCCAGTTTGAAGAGTGAAGACACTGCGGTGTATTACTGCGCTAGAGACTCACAGTGGTAGAGAGCAGTGAGAGTGCTGTACAAAAACCCCTCCCCATTCATCTCCAGAGGAAAGCTGCTGTGAGACAGTCAGGGTTCAGAGCATTAAAGTGTTTACACAGAAATGTAAAGTACATGTATTAAAGTGAATGTTTATTGTTTTTATGTTCACCTGTAACATGCCATTGAAAGATGTGAAAGACAGATTTGCTTTGCCGTCCTGGAATAAAGTTCTTCTGCTCCAGCTTTTCTGCTCGAATGGTCTTCCTTCAAGTGAGGATTGTCTATGATTGCGATGCGTCTTATGGACCCAGCTTGTAACTCACTCACTCATATTTAGCGGGTTGAATATTTTCCACAAGGGGGAGCCATACACACTCAAATAGGATTTATTAGTTCAAAAGAGGAGGACTTAGTGACAGTATGGGCTTTGTGCCCCCACGCCTTGTTGTTACTCTGAGCTAATTCTTGAAATGTTTTTTCCAATAGAATTTTCAATGTACTAGTTTAGATATTGAATAATAATTTTCTCTACAGCACAGGGAGAGTTCAGCCAGCTCAGCTCATATAGAAACAGCCTTGTTTCTACACGAATATCATCTGTGTTAGATACAGTACATACCTCAACCTGGGGCTGTTATCATATTAATTCAATCACCACCAGCACAGACTTTGTGGGAACCAGTTTCTCATTTAACCTCTTGCACAACTTGAACCTGAGACCTCCTATTACCAAACACTCCTCCACAGAGCAGCAGATTTACATGAAGTGATGCTCTATGCAAATGTTCCCATTTATTTTAAGTGTGTTGAGGTGTGGAGCAATAGTTTGCTCTTGGTTCACTTTACACTCACCATGTTCTCTACTTGTTTACTGCTCTTTCTATTAGCAGCTGTGTCCTGTGAGTGTTTATGAGAAGATTTGAACCTTTTGTTCATAAGAGATGTGTTTCTTTTGAATGTAACAATAGCCTTTATGTTCCACAGGTGTGGACTGTGTGGAGTTGACTCAGTCTGGATCTGTGGTTGTAAGCCCTGGTCAGTCCATGTCACTGACCTGTAGTGGATATTCACTGACTGATGACAGCTACTGGACACACTGGATACGGCAGTCTGCAGGAAAAGCTCTGGAGTGGATTGGACAGATAGGCCGTCCTTGTAGAACTTACTACAGTGAGAAACTAAAAAGCAAGTTTCAAATTACTAGGGACACTCCCAGGAACACAGTGATCTTAAGTGGCAGGAGTCTACAGAGTGGAGACACAGCTGTGTATTACTGCACTTGTGAATGCCACAGTGAAACACATCAACACAAACCCTGTACAAAAACATCCTCTCTGAGAAACACACAAATACGTCAGACACTCAGTATCACACACAGCCAGTAGAGGGCAGTCATCACTGTTAAATGCAGCTCAGTTTGATCAGATCACACAGGGGGATTGTTAAGATCCAAAAGCATAAATCACTGATGGAGATGTAAATAAATGAATTCAGAGTGGTTTGATGTAAAACAGTTCATTGTAGAGGAACATGACCTGGATTTGTTGTGTATTGCGGTGGTGATAGGAACCAGGGCTCTCCATGTGTAATTGGCATCATGTAGTGATTATATTTAGTCAAATGTGAATATTATGTACTTTTCAAAATCATCTACAAGTGTCTGTTACATTGTGGGTATCCAGATACTTTAAGGTGCCCCCATCAGTGACACAGTGTGTTTTAATATCAATAGAAAAACATGAGAATAAATAGGATGCCCTGGAGCAGCTGCATATGAACCTAATGTCACCATGCCCAATGCTCCTCTGATCTGTTACATGAAGAAAAGAGTCCCTGTCTTTGCTAATTCGGGCTCATCACTTCAGAAACTGCACTATGTAACATCTGGAGGAAAACTGTAGGGGGAGCCCTGGTTAAAAAAAAGAAATCTCATGTGGTGTGGCTTTAAATGTTAGCCTCCACCTGGTGGCGATATTGTGTTTCAAGATGGATGTGATTAAGTGATAAAATATCTTAGTAAATACATGAAGATATTCTTCAAAAATCCCCCCATGAGCTGATCACTATGTTTTAAGAGAGGCTCTCTTCCTAGTTTACCCCTATCTTTCAGAATATATTGTAAATTTAACATTAACCCCTGATAAATCTTTAATTTCAGCTCATGAACACCATTAGAATGATGGGAGATGGTGGTGTTTATTGTGAGTGTCTTTATTCTAAATAAGTGTGTACAGTGAGCAGGTGAGTGAGGTCATCCCTCTGAAACTGTAACTATGCAAATCCTCCTCTTGTCTTTATTAAGGGACGATCTACAGCTCTGAGAGATCTTCAGAACCTCAGCCACAAGCTCCACCATGTTCAGCACATTGCTAATACTGCTGGCTCTCACTAATCTCCCATGTACGTCTGAATTCTGGAGTAAGGAAGCTCTCTAGGTGTCATTCATATCTTTAATGATTCTCTTATTTCCACAGGTTTCCAGAGTCAGACTCTCACTCAGTCTGAAACTGTGGTCAAAAAACCTGGAGAGTCTCATAAACTGACCTGTACTGGTTCTGGATTCACTTTCAGTGACTATCGAATGGCCTGGATCAGACAGGCTCCTGGGAAAGGACTGGAATGGATTGCGTATATTAGCACAGCAAGCACTCCAATCTACTATTCCCAGTCAGTCCAGGGAAGGTTCACAATCTCCAGATCGGACTCCAGCAGTCAGCTGTATTTACAGATGTCCAGTCTGAAGAGTGAAGACACTGCGGTGTATTAATGCGCTAGATACACACAGTGGTAGAGAGCAGTGAGAGTGCTGTACAAAAACCCCTCCCAATTCATCTCCAGAGGAAAGCTGGTGGGAGTCAGTCAGGTTTCAGGGAGTTTAAATATTTTCTTTAACACAAAAATGTAGCAAAACTCATGCATTATAATGAATTATTTTAAATTAACTCTTCCATCTATGAACAAATTATTTGAAAAGAAACAATTAGTTTTGCAGTCCTGGAACGAACCACTTGTATTTAAAACAGTACTTCCCCTCAAATGGTATCCCCTTAGCTGTGAAATACAGTGCTCGACAAGAAAACAGTGAAACACATCAACAGAAACCCTCTACACATTCATTAATGATTTCTTTGTAATTCTGTGTCACTGATCTCGAGATGTCAGTGATGGTTATATATCTCATGGACCCAGCTTACTCACAGAAACCCTAACACACTCATGTTTTGCAGTTTGAAGACTTTCCACAAGGGGGAGCAGGTAGCACTCAAATAGAACTTGTTACTTCAAAAAAACAGAACTTAGCTTCAGTGACCTGTGTGCTTTTAGTCTCAGTTGTTTGTTGTGACTCTGAGTAAATTCTCTAACAGATTTTCTAATAGTATTTACCATGTGCACCTTTGGATATTGAATATATTAAAGAAGAATGTTCTCTACAGCACAGAGAGAGTTCAACCAGCTCAGCTCAGACGGCTTCTTTCTACATGAATATCATCTCTGTTAGATAAAATAGATATGGTGTCATTGTAAGATTTCAGTTCAGTCGACATGTTTAAAGGTTCTGTTATGTTCATACGTGGGAACAGAAGTGTCTCTTTACGGTTGGAATGACAAAAGCCTAATAAATATGAGACGGGTTTCTGGGGCTTTTATCACAATAATTCAATCAATCACCCCTAGGCACAGACCTTGTGGGTTCAAATCAGAGATAGAGCATCTTATCAGTTCTTCATTTAACCTCTGTCACAACTTGAATCTGAGACCTCCTTTAACCACACACTCCTCCACAGAGCAGCAGATTTACATGAAGTGAAGCTCTATGCAAATGTTCCCATATATTTTAAGTGTGTTGAGGTGTGGAGTGATAGTTTGCTCTTGGTTCACCATGTTTCCTACTTGTTTAGTGCTCTTTCTATTAGCAGCTGTGTCCTGTGAGTGTTTATGAGACACACACCTGAAACCTCTGTTTATCATTGATGCACTTCTTCTAAATGTAACAATAACCTTTATGTTCCACAGGTGTGGATTGTGTGGAGTTGACTCAGTCTGGAAATGTGGTTGTAAGCCCTGGTCAGTCCATGTCACTGACCTGTACAGTCTACGGATATACACTGACTGATAGTGGTTACTGTGCAGGCTGGATCCGGCAGCCTGCAGGAAAAACACTGGAGTGGATTGGAGAGATATGTCCTAGCGGTAGCACTTTCTACAGTGAGAAACTTAAAAGCAGGTTTCAAGTTACTAGGGACACATCTAAGAACACGGTGTCCTTAAGTGGCCAGAGTGTACAGACTGGAGAAACAGCTGTGTATTACTGCGCTCTTCGCACACAGTGAAACACATCAACACAAACCCTGTACAAAAACATCCTCCTGTCACTAGAGGGAGTTAGAGAACAGTTTCAGTGGCACCTGGCTCCACATATTCTGACATCTACTGAACAAGGGTTACACTCAGCCCCTCCCTGGTGTCTCCCCTCAATAACACTTTACATTTACCTTATATTTTATATTAAATTTCATTACCAGAGAAACCCCCAACAATATGGTGTATACAGACCATGCAGCAGACATTCCTTCCTTCCTTTCTTCCTTCCTTTATTCATTCATCTTCTTCTGTAAATTCTTCATCCTGATCTGTGTCATGATGAGCCCGAAGCCTAAAGACCAGATTAATTCATAAATGAGGCCTTGTAGTGGACAAGCTTTGATTGATTAAAAGACATTAACTAATTAATCACACACTTTTCTAAAACTAATCAAGATTAATCACATTGTCCCTTTTTAATTATGATATTTAAACGTCAAATAAAAGAAACAATGTAAGATCAACACATTCATTCATTATCTGTAAGCACTTATCCAGTTCAGGGTCGTGGTGGGTCCAGAGCCTACCTGGAATCATTGGGCGCAAGGCGGGAATACACCCTGGAGGGGGCACCAGTCCTTCACAGGCCAACACAGACACACACACTTCCTCACACACTCACACCTATGGACACTTTTTAAGTCGCCAATCCACCTACCAACGTGTGTTTTTGGACTGTGGGAGGAAACCGGAGCACCTGGAGGAAACCCACGCAGACACAGGGAGGACACACCACACTCCTCACAGACAGTCACACGGAGTGGGAATCGAATCCACAACCTCCAGGCCCCTGGAGCTGTGTGACTGCGACATTACCTGCTGCGCCACCGTGCCGACCAAGATGGTTGGTAGGAAAAAGATTCACACACGGAATAATACTGAAGTCTCCATCTACAGTTTCTTCACAGCTCCACATCTTTTCAGACCCATAGCACTGAGTTGTTCTTTGACAGTGAAAGGATGGCTGTAGTGTAAAGCTTTCCCAGAGGAGCACAGTCTGTTAGTGCAGTAAATGTGTATAAACTGTCCATGACGTCATGATGCAAATCCAGTGTGAACTGAGTGTGTCCAGTACTTATGGTCTGCTGAGCTGAGTGGAGCAGTAGAGTCTCATCAACCCTCACCATGAAGAACACACTCTCCTTATTACTGCTGCTCCTCACCTCCAGCAGTGAGTTCCTCAACCTTTGATTCAGACTTTATCTTCATGTTATTACAATGTAATTAATAATACAATATTTCTATTGTTTCAACAGGTGTGAAATGTCAAAGTATGGAATCATTAGAAAGTGCAGTTCAGGTAAAACCTGGATAAACTCTGAGTCTCTCCTGTAGAGGATCTGGATTTAGTTTTGGAAGCTGGAACATGCATTGGGTCAGACAAAAGGCTGGAAAAACCCTGGAATGGATTGGGGAAATCTTTTTTGATTCAAGCGGGAGCACATTTGCCAAATCTGTAGAGGGATGTTTGGAAATCTTCAGAGAAAACTGTAAGAACATGCTGTACATGAAGCTGAGTAGCGTAACTGAGCAGGACTCAGCTGGTTATTACTGCGTGAAAAGCCACAGTGTGAGACAGCTGTACAAAAACTCTCCACACTGGGCACAATAAGGAACAGACTTGAAATGTGCTCTTCATTCAGTAGGAGGAATAGATCATTAAAAATAAAAGGAGTTATTATTCAAATACCCCCTCATGAGGTCATCTCTAAGTTGTAACTCTACATCCCAGTGACACTGTATTTTGAAGGAACTCTGTAGGTATTCTTCATTCTTTCAGAAACCTATCATTACTGACTACATTCATTCTACTGAACTGTCTACATACCTTCCACTGAAGCATTTATAAATATTCTACTGAAATATCAATGGTCTGCTACTGAGAATTTGTTGATATTTCTGTGGACTGTTTGTAGCACATCTACAGAAACAACACAGAGGGTAATGATAGTGTAGTAATGATGACTATGTGATTTAACATTGTTTTTTACATTTTACTGAGTGTCAGCTGATTGTCTATAAATACGTCTCTGTACTCTATAATAAAGACCTGAATATCTCCAGGAGGACACTCAAAATAAAGTGTTACCCTCCACGTTCATTACATACAAGCTGAGATGTTAAAGCCTAGTCAGTGATTCCTCAAGAACAGACAAAGATCCACTGCATCTTCAAACTGCTTATCAGTGGAAATCAACACATTCAGAGGAGAACACTAACTGATAAATATGTTCTTTCAGCTCATAAACACCATTAGAATGATGGGAGATGGTGGTGTATAATGTGAGTGTCTTTATTCTAAATAAGTGTGTACAGTGAGCAGGTGAGTGAGGTCATCCCTCTGAAACTGTAACTATGCAAATCCTCCTCATGTCTTTATTAAGGGATGCTCTACAGCTCTAAGAGATCTTCAGAACCTCAGCCACAAGATCCACCATGTTCAGCACATTGCTAATACTGCTGGCTCTCACTAATCTCCCATGTACGTCTGAATTCTGGAGTAAGAAAGCGCTGGCTCTCAATAATCTCCCATGTACATCTGAATTCTAGAGTAATGAAGCGCTCTAGGATGGACGTGTCATTCATATCTTTAATGATTCTCTTATTTCCACAGGTTTCCAGAGTCAGACTCTCACTCAGTCTGAAGCTGTGGTCAAAAAACCTGGAGAGTCTCATAAACTGACCTGTACTGGTTCTGGATTCACCTTCAGTAGCTATCAAATGGCCTGGATCAGACAGGCTCCTGGGAAAGGACTGGAATGGATTGCATATATTAGCACAGCAAACTCTCACATCTACTATTCCCAGTCAGTCCAGGGAAGGTTCACAATCTCCAGATCGGACTCAAGCAGTCAGCTGTATTTACAGATGTCCAGTCTGAAGAGTGAAGACACTGCAGTGTATTAATGCTCTAGAGACTCACAGTTGTAGAGAGCAGTGAGAGCGCTGTACAAAAACCCCTCCCCATCTCCAGAGGAAAGCTGGTGCGAGTCAGAGTTCCCTGAATGTAAACTTGACACTTTTTGCCATAAAAACTGCACCAAAATACATGCATTAAAATAATTATTTCTTATTTTTGCATTTTCATTCATAAAGTGTAGCTCACATGACGTGAAAGACCATTCCTGTCCTGGAATGAACCACTTTTACTCCAAAGAACAGGTCCCCTCCAATGGTATCTCCTCAACCGTATATTACTGTGATCGATAACGACACAGAGAAACACATCAACAAAAACATTTTACTCAACAGCCTCTTGCTGGTTTGATACAGGTCCCTGTAGTTATGACTTACTCATAATTTTTAGGAGGTTTCATATTTTCATGGTTCATCACATGGACTGAGCTGGTATCTCACTCACTCATGTTTAGCAGGTGGAAGACTTTCCACAAAGGACATCAATATCATCTGTATTAGGTACAGTACACGTGGGATTAGTGTAGGATACCAGTACAGCCCGCATGTTTTCGGATACGTTTATATGTGGGAGCAGTCGTTTCCCCCCTGTGTTTTGCACGAGAAATATATGCCAGTTCTTTAAATAAATTCTAATAAAGCTTTTACCTCAATCTGGAGCAGTTACCATAATAATTTACCCATCACTAGATATAGACTTTGTGAGATCTACCAGGGGAATGAGCCTCTTATCATCAGTTCCTCACTTAATCCCTTATACAACTTATATCTAGAGCCTCCTTAAACCAGACACTCCTCCACAGAGCAACATTTACATGAACTGAGGCTCTACGCAAATCTTCCCACTTATTTTAAGTGTGTTGAGGTGTGGAGCGATAGTTTGCGCTTGGTGCAATTTACACTCACCATGTTCCCTACTTGTTTACTGCTCTTTCTATTAGCAGCTGTGTCCTGTGAGTGTTTATGAGAAGATTTGAACCTTTTGTTCATAAGAGATGTGTTTCTTTTGAATGTAACTATAATCTTTATGTTCCACAGGTGTGGACTGTGTGGAGTTGACTCAGTCTGGATCTGTGGTTGTAAGCCCTGGTCAGTCCATGTCACTGACCTGTAAAGTTTCTGGATATTCACTGACTAGCACCTACTGTACACACTGGATACGGCAGCCTGCAGGAAAAACTCTGGAGTGGATTGGATATATTTGTTATGATGGTAGCACGGGCTACAGCAGTGCATTGAAAAGCAGGTTTGAAATTACCAGGGACACGTCCAGCAGCACACTCACCTTAAAGGGAAGGGATCTACAGACTGGAGACACAGCTGTGTATTACTGCGCTCGACAACCACAGTGAAACACATCAACACAAACCCTGTATAAAAACATCCTCCTGTAAGTGGGGGATCCACAAATACAGCTTTGCTCTGCCACCAGAGGGAGGTAGAGCACAGTCTCAATGGCAGTTTGCTCCACATGTTCTAAGCTCTACTGAACAAGGGCCAAACCCAGCACCTCTGTTGTGTCTCACCTCATTAACCCTTACATTTCCCCTATGATTTACATTAACACTTCATTACCAGAGACCAATCCAACAACATGGTGTATATGAAGCTGAAAGGTTTGGCTGCACAGGACTCAGCTTTTTATTACTGTGCAGCAAAATACAGTGACACAACCAAGAGAGCCACCTGAACCCCTCAGAACAATGGTTACAATTAGAGGTCAGCGGATCGATCCAAATATCAATAATATTGATACCAACCCTGGTATTGATATTGAGCAATACTTGTGTAAACAGATCAATACTCAATTTGTTTTTCTGTCTCCCGCACTGACTGCTGCACACACGGATTCATCAAAGTCTACTCTCTGTCTGTAAGAGTAGCGCTGCGCTGTGTCACACAGCACGGAGCAGCGCACTCTCCGCCCTCTCGTCTTTTGTTGTTGCATCGTCATGTGGCTCAGCGGCGCCAGCCAAACAGCCAATCAGGTAAAGGCTCGGCCTGGCCCGCCCACTCAGCGCTCTCCTCGAGTCGACACGTCACAGTACGGAGAGAGACACCACCACAGCATTGAAATGTCTGAGAGGAAGAGATTTAATTAGCTTTAAGTTATATTTTTTAATTAGCTTTACGTTATATATTTTCTACACTCTTTATTTAAGAAAAAATTTAGAGAAGTGCATTTAATGAAGAAATTCCTTATTTTTTGTATTATTTTATTGTACAGTGGTTTGTCAGTCCTCTACCTCAGGAGATTTTGTTTTAAATTGTGTTGAGTGATATTTCTTTACACTCTGTTTATTTAAGAAAAAACATAATTGCACAGAAGGGAAGAAAATTCCTTATTTTTTATTGTTTTTCCTAAGAACACTTCTATTTGAAAAAAGAAACAAGGAAAGAAAGAACTAGAAAATTAGTCTAGTGAGGAGAGAATTTTTATTTTATTTTTGTATTGTGGTTTCTCCTTTTCTACCTCAAAAAAGATTTATTTTCCTAATGTTAGAGCGAACTTTGTTTTGTTAATGTTCCATTGTTTCTAAATAAAAATGTTGATTGTGATAATAAAGTATTTTGTTATCACGTACAATGTTTGGCAAAATTCTATCCTAGGTTTTTTGGATCCTTTGGATCTATGAAGCTTAAATATTACAAAGTATCAGTATCGGTATCGGTGATATTGTTCCTGCATTTACTTGGTATCAAATTGATACCGAAATTCCTGGTATTGCCAACCTCTAGTTACAATAACGGAACATGTCTTAAATGTCCACTTCAACCAGTAGGGGGTGATAGAACATTAAAATACATTGAGATATTCCCCTAATGATTTGATCTCTATGTTTTAATTCAGGACCCCTGCCTAGTTTACACCTATCTTTCTGAATCTATTGTAAAGTTAATATAAACCCCTGCTAAGGTCTCACGTGTAATTCTGACAAACCAAGAAGGTGCAAGTAATTGATCAAAGACACATAAAAACTCTGCATAACTCACCCTCAATGGGGCTCAACACATTTAGAGGAGAACACTAACTGATAAATCTGTTCTTTCAGCTCATGAACACCATTAGATTGATGGGAGATGGTGGTGTATATTGTGGTTGTCTTTATTCTAAATAAGTGTGTACAGTGAGCAGGTGAGTGAGGTCATCCCTCTGAAACTGTAACTATGCAAATCCTCCTCTTGTCTTTATTAAGGGACGCTCTACAGCTCTGAGAGATCTTCAGAACCTCAGCCACAAGCTCCACCATGTTCAGCACATTGCTAATACTGGCTCTCACTAATCTCCCATGTACGTCTGAATTCTGGAGTAAGGAAGCGCTCTAGGGTGGACGTGTCATTCATATCTTTAATGATTCTCTTATTTCCACAGGTTTCCAGAGTCAGACTCTCACTGCTGTGTGTCAGTCAGAGTTCAGAAAGTTTACGTTTTTTTATTTATTTTACTACAAAATTACAGCAAATGACATTCATAAAAATAATAATTAGTTTCCTTTTATTTACATCTATAAAAATACCTCACTTAAACTGTGTGACGTGAACAACACTGAACTCTACAGAGCATGTCTCCTCAGATGGGGCAAGTAAAGAGAGTCTGTCCAAACACAGACTTATTGTTATTTTCAGCAGCTGTTGACTGTGTGGAGTTGACCAGGATTGAAGGTCACAAACAGTGGTCAGTCAATGTCACTGACCCCTGAATCTCTGGATATTCACCGACTGGTTGACGTTACCTCATACACTGTACACAGCACACACACATACACACACACACACACACACACACACAGAGACCACAGAGAGAGAGAGAGAGAGAGAGAGAGAGAGAGAGAGAGAGAGAGAGAGAGAGAGAGACAGAGAGAGAGAGAGAGACAGAGAGAGAGAGAGAGGGATACATTATAATCCAGCAATATACGTCACTCTAGGGATTCCTAATATTGTCTTATTGGTGTTTTTGTTAATTGTTAATGTATCTCTATGTTTCTGAACTCATCTGTGATCTATGTAAAGATTAATATAATGTAATATCTGAGCACATTACAATTTATGATCCTTTTCTTAACTTTGATCCCGCTGATTTCTTTTTAATAACTACTTTCACAGAGCGTTGGTGTCCTGCATGTGTTCTATTGGAATGGAATGGTTGTTAAAACTGAGAGTGTGACACAACCTGACCACATCGAATATCCTTCACCAGCCGCCACTGGACTATTACCATAATAATTCAAACACCACTTGGCCTCGCTCTTTCTATTAGCAGCTGTGTCCTGTGAGTGTTTATGCGAATATTGGAACCTTTTGTTCATAAGAGATGCGTTTCTTTTGAATATAACAATAACCTTCATGTTCCACAGGTGTGGACTGTGTGGCGATGACTCAGTCTGGATCTGTGGTTGTAAGCCCTGGTCAGTCCATGTCACTGACCTGTACAGTCTCTGGGTATTCAGTGACTGATGGCAGCTACTGTACAAGCTGGATCCGGCAGTCTGCAGGAAAAGCTCTGGAGTGGATTGGATATATATATGGTGGTGGTGAGATTTACTATAGTGATAAACTGAAAAGCAGGTTTCAAATTACTAGGGACACATCCAGGAGCACAGTAACCTTAAGTGGCCAGAATCTAGAGACTGGAGACACAGCTGTGTATTACTGCGCTCGTCGTACACAGTGAAACACATCAACACAAACCCTGTACAAAAACACCCTCTCATCCTTTTGAAAGTTGACATCAGTACCATACAGAACCTGTAGGGGGCGTCTTAACTAATAATTTCTATAGCATCATATCATCAGTTCCACATCAGTGACATTCACTTGATTTGTTTTAGCTGTTAATGATTCTGAACTATAACAAGACTGTACACGTCAGTAAGAGAGCTTGTGCTAAAAAGTAAACAGCATGCTCTCATCACCATTTGGTTGCTACGAAAATTAAGAATTGGCTTGCGCAGCATTTTGGAAAGTTCTGGATGCTCTAAAAAAAATAAAGATTAGGTTTGCGCCTATTTTTTGATTGCTATGGATGCTACGAGAATTAAGAATTGGCTCGCGCAGCTTTGTGGAACCTTCAGCACACGCTAAAAGGTAAACAGCATTCTCGCGTCATCATTTGGAATGCTCAGGTTACTACGAGAATTAAGAATTGGCTCGCGCAGCTTTGTGGAACCTTCAGCACACGCTAAAAGGTAAACAGCATTCTCACGTCATCATTTGGAATGCTCAGGTTACTACGAGAATTAAGAATTGGCTTGTGCAACTTTGTGGAACCTTCAGCACGCGCTAAAATATAAACAGCATGCTCGCGTCATCATTTGGAACGCTCAGGCAACTACGAGAATTAAGAATTGGCTTGCCCAACTTTGTGGAAACTTCAGCACATGCTAAAAAGTAAACAGCATGCTCGCGTCACCATTTTCTGTTGCTACGAGAATTAAGAATGGTCTCGCTCAGCATTTTGGAAAGTTCTGGGTGCTCTAAAAAAATAAAGCTTGAGGCACATTCTTGAACGCTACAGAGATTAGAGAATAGAGAGTGAGAGTAGAAACAAGGAGGTGCTCATTATATTCTGATGGGACGGTGTACATAGACATGACTTTGGAAATTGTTAGAAAATGACAACTTCTGCCCTGTAGTGGTCACCTATTCACAGACGCCCTGGCACAGGACTGAACATATCTGGTCTTATATTTAAATATTAAAATTCTTAACAACAATGCTTGATAAGCAATGATTAGAGCACTGAGAAACTAAAGCAGAGCCCAGGATCAGTCGATTAGGCTCTGCCTCACACATTTAGGAAAGTGGCCCAGACCATAATGGTTGTGATTGGCTGTAATGCAACAACAGAACTCAGAAAACTAATCATATTTCATTAATTGAAAAAAATAATACAGCATAAAATACTGGTCCAGTTATCTTCTGACATTCCCTGTGCACCACCTACCACTTCGAAGATATTTTCGCTGTTAAGTTTTATAAAAACACATATAAACACCTCTGTTGTCCACGCACTTATTATTTTCCAATCCCACCCACTTTCTTTGGTCTCCCTCAGTCACATGATAACACCAGTCTGGAAGATTGAAGACCAGCATCTGAGATGAGTAATGAGATACCAACCACCACATCTTTTCAAACACAGTGCTGCTGAACAGCTCAACATTCTTGGAGGAGGACACTAAGTACCCAGTTGTTATGTTGCCTAATGGACTCATGCATCACCAGCACTGTTCTGGGTGATAGGGGAGAGGGAGGGCTGTCTTACTAAATTCAAGAGAGCAAAGCCAGTTATGATTTCATGGACAACTGATCTGCAATTTTATGCAAATGCTCTGCATGGAGCTGCATATTTAAGCAGATGGAGGTGAAGAACAACAGCTTCCAGTCGTTCACCATGTTCTCTACATCTCTCCTTCTGCTGCTGCTGGCTGCTGTGAGCTGTGAGTGTTTTTAGATTCACCCTAAAGTGACGTGTAAGTTCTTTATTATTATCTTAATGTCCTTTGTTCATCAGGTGTGGACTGTGTGGAGTTGACTCAGCCTGGATCCATGGTCATAAGCCCTGGTCAGTCCATGTCACTGACCTGTAAAGTTTCTGGATATTCACTGACTAGCACCTACTGTACATTCTGGATACGGCAGCCTGCAGGAAAAACTCTGGAGTGGATTGGATGGATTTGTTATGATGGTGGCACGGGCTACAGCAGTGCATTGAAAAGTAGGTTTGAAATTACCAGGGACACGTCCAGCAGCACACTTACCTTAAAGGGACGGGATCTACAGACTGGAGACACAGCTGTGTATTACTGCGCTCGTGAACCACAGTGACACACTTCAACGCAAACCCTGTACAAAAACATCCTCCTGTAAGTGGGGGATCCACAAATACAGCTTTGCTCTGCCACCAGAGGGAGGTAGAGCACAGTCTCAATGGCAGTTTGCTCTACATGTTGTTAGCTCTACTAAAAAGGGCTACACCCAAGACCCCCCTTGTTTCTCACCTCATCAACCCTTACATTTCTCCTATGATTTACATTAACACTTCATTACCAGAGACCAATCCAACAACATGGTGTGTATGAAGCTGAAAGGTTTGGCTGCACAGGACTCAGCTGTTTATTACTGTGCAGCAAAATACAGTGACACAACCAAGAGAGCCACCTGAACCTCTCAGAACAATGGTTACAATTAGAGGTCAGCGGATCGATCCAAATATCGATAATATTGATACCAACGCTGGTATTGATATTGAGCAATACTCGTGTAAAAAGAGTAATACTCAATACTCAAGTTTTTTTTTCTATCTCCCGCACTGACTGCTGCGCACACGGATTCATCAAAGTCTACTCTCTGTCTGTAAGAGTAGCGCTGCACTGTGTCACACAGCATGGAGCAGCGCACCCTCACCCCTCTCGTCTTTTGTTGTTGCATCGTCATGTGGCTCAGCGGCGCCAGCCAAACAGACAATCAGGTAGAGGCTCGGCCTGGCCCGCCCACTCAGTGCTCTCCTCGAGTCGACATGTCACAGTACGGAGAGAGACACCACCACAGCATTGAAATGTCTGAGAGGAAGAGATTTAATTAGCTTTAAGTTATATTTTTTAATTAGCTTTACGTTATATATTTTTTACACTCTTTATTTAAGAAAAAACATGTAGAGAAGTACACTGAGTGGAGATTTTGTTTTAAATTTGGTCGAGTGATATTTCTTTACACATTGTTTATTTAAGAAAAACATAATTGCACAGAAGGGAAGAAAATTCCTTATTTTTTATGGTTTTTCCTAAGAACAATTCTATTTGAAAAAAGAAACAAAGAAAGAAAGAACTAGAAAAGAAGTCTAGTGAGGAGAGAATTTTTATTTTATTTTTATTGGATTCTCCTTTTCTACCTCAAAAAAGATTTATTTTCCTAATGTTAGGGCAAACTTTGTTTTGCTATTGTTCCATTGTTTCTAAACAAAAAATTTGATTGTGATAATAAAGTATTTTTTTGTCAGGTACAATGTTTGGCGAAATTCTATCCTAGGTCTTTTAGATCCTTTGGATTTATGAAGCTTAATTATTACAAAGTATCAGTATCGGTATCGGTGATACTGTCCCTGCATTTACTTGGTATCAAATCGATACCAATATTCCTGGTATTGCCCACCTCTAGTTACAATAACGGAACATGTCTTAAATGTCCACTTCAATCAGTAGGGGGTGATAGAATATTAAAATACATTGAGATATTCCCCTCACGGTTTGATCTCTATGTTTTAATTCAGGATCCCTGCCTAGTTTACACCTATCTTTCTGAATCTACTGTAAAGTTAATATAAACCCCTGCTGAGGTCTCACATGTGTAATTCTGACAAACCAAGAAGGTGAAAATAATTGATCAAAGACACATAAAAACTGTGCATAATTCACCTTCAATGGGGCTCAACACTTTTGTAGGTGAACACTAACTGCTAAAGATGTTCTTTCAGCTCATGAACACCATTAGATTGATGGGAGATGGTGGTGTATATTGTGGTTGTCTTTACTCTAAATAAGTGTGTACAGTGAGCAGGTGAGTGAGGTCATCCCTCTGACACTGTAACTATGCAAATCCTCCTCTTGTCTTTATTAAGGGACACTCTACAGCTCTGAGAGATCTCCAGAACCTCAGCCACAAGCTTCACCATGTTCAGCACATTGCTAATACTGCTGGCTCTCACTAATCTCCCATGTACGTCTGAATTCTGGAGTAAGGAAGTGCTCTAGGATGGACGTGTCATTCATATCTTTAATGATTCTCTTATTTCCACAAGTTTCCAGAGTCAGACTCTCACTCAGTCTGAAGCTGTGGTCAAAAAACCTGGAGAGTCTCATAAACTGACCTGTACTGGTTCTGGATTCACCTTCAGTAGTTATTATATGAATTGGATCAGACAGGCTCCTGGGAAAGGACTGGAATGGATTGCGTTTATTAGCACAGGAAGCACTCCAATCTACTATTCCCAGTCAGTCCAGGGAAGGTTCACAATCTCCAGATCGGACTCCAGCAGTCAGCTGTATTTACAGATGTCCAGTCTGAAGAGTGAAGACACTGCGGTGTATTACTGTGCTAGAGACTTACAGTGGTAGAGAGCAGTGAGAGCGCTGTACAAAAACCCCTCCCAATTCATCTCCAGAGGAAAGCTGCTGGGAGTCAGTCAGGGTTCAGAAAGTTTAAGGTTTTATTTTACTACAATATTATAGCAAACAACATTTATAGCAATAATAATTATTTAGTTTGTCACTTACATGTATAAAATATACTCACATGAAGTGTCCGGAGTAAATCACACTGAGCTCTAAAGAGCAGGTTTCCTCAGATGGGGCAACTATAGAGAGTCTGTCCAAACACAACTAACCCATAAAAAACATTATTTACCACAGACTTCTTGTTATTTTCAGCAGCTGTTGACTGTGTGGAGTTGACCAGGATTGAAGGTCACAAACAGTGGTCAGTCAATGTCACTGACCCCTGAATCTCTGGATATTCACTGACTGGGTAACATCACCTCATACACTGTACACAGCAGCTTCCAGAGACAGCTCTGAAGTGGATTAGAAGGGGTTGAGAAGGTAACCACAATTAATCAATAAGGCCACAGTGAAACACACATGTACACAGATGCACCCACACACACACACACTGTAGTGGAAATAGTTATGCACATGTTGCGGTGGCATATATATTACATATCTGTGTCAGCGATAATTAATTATTTTTGATTAATAATTAATTATTTAATTTATTTAGTTAAGCTCCAAGTGTGGGAGTAATTAAATAATATGTAGTATATAGAATAATTCGGTACAAGAAAAGTGCACACACAAATAACCAAGGATTGTTTTTTTTATCACATAACTGGTTTATTAAGTGTATATTAAATAATGAATATTGATTATACATTCATATAATGAAATGGATTACAGCGATACATGAGGGAACAATGAGATTAATATATGATCGAATATCTCTATGATAATTATCCTAAATTCTAAACAGGCTATAATTTATCCCAGCAAAGCATTCCACACCACTCATGAGCTATGAAGACATGAAACAATGTGACCTTACATATACCTGGAGATGGACTGGAGATAGCTGGGAGCATGTCGCTGACACATGTTGCGTTCCAGTGCGGCTTTCTTGAGCACTGCAGCCACGGGCCTTGTAGCACTGTAGCTGCTGGTGTTCCTTTTCTCCCCATTTTCAGTGACTCATCGACCCCTCCGTCAGAGCTGGTGGAGTTCTGAAGGTCTCTGTGGGAATTTTCTGTTATCGCTGATCTGCCTCCTTGTGAGAGACACGTCCATGCAGGTCTCTCATGGGCCTTTTTCTCAGAAGGTCATTCTGAGGTTGCGTATGGCCATCTCCGTTGCTGAGCTCTTGTCCTCACTTTGAGGGTCAGAGGTCTGAGGTCTCCTTCATGCTCTGGGTGCCTTTGAAATTTTCTGGAGTTAAACTATACTTTTCTACAAAAGATAAAATTAAAATAGAACTTCTGTTCTATCTGGACCATGCTTGAGGGGCCCAAGACTGTTTAAAAGAGCCATGAGAGGCTGATGCCTGAGGGACGCCTGCAGAGCTAGAGAGCTCTCTGACTACCCAATCTGAGAAGCATTGTCTGCTGGAAGCAGGAGAGAAATGTTCTTCAGAAAAACTTTTTCCTCTCCAAAATTTCTCAAAAATGTGTAAAGAGAGAATTTCGCAAAACAGGTGTGAAAAGAGTGAGCGTCATTTGGCGCCACTGGGTTTTTAATCAGAGTTTAGAAACTCCGCCTTGAATACCTGATTGGTCCTCAGAGATTGAGGATTGGAGCATATCTTGCTCCTGATTGGCTGTTTCCTGTACCTTGGTAGTGACATCACATAAATCTTATGACACTTGAAAAACCAAAGACTTGAAGACGATCCCAGAATTCTGAATTATACTTTTGCAATATAAGAGATTGTGTTAACACAAGTGTATTCAGACAAACAATGTTTTACATAATTCTTAACTGAATATCACACAGAGTATGTGGATACCTTGGTTCCTACATAAGTTCATATAAAAAGGTGATTTAAAATATATGTAAATTAATTCCACCCATTTTGATTTGTCTAAAAAGGGAATTTATTTCACACAGTGGTACACATAGGCAACTTGTTCATCAGGTAAAATAAAAAAATAAGGAACCTGTGATTTTTTTGTTTAACAGACTTTCAAAATGTGTGAGAAGACAGTTTTAATCAAGGTGGAGCCTGTGTGTCTCTTTGCATTCTGAAAGATTCTTCTCTTGACTCTGTTTCGTAAACTGTCCTGAAAAGGGCCTGTAGTGTCAGTTTTATGACTTTCTCTGGGTAATCTCACACTCCATCTGGTTTGTGTGGCTTGGAGGTGTCTCTGAAAATGGAGAAAGGTCTTTCTGCATATAAAGATAACTTCGGCATATTAAGCCCCCAAAAAGTATAATTTATTTTATGAAAAATTAATAATCTGTTCATCTCCGCTACAAAACACACACACAGACCAGAGAGAAAGCGAGCGAGAGAGAGAGAGAGAGAGAGAGAGAGAGAGAGAGAGAGAGAGAGAGAGAGAGAGAGAGAGAGAGATAGAGAGAGAGATACATTAAAATCCAGCAATATACGTCAATCTAGAAATTCCTAATATTGTCTTATTGGTGTTTTTGCTAATTGTTAATATATCTCTATGTTTCTGAACTTATCTGTGATCTATTTAATTATTAATATAATGTAATATCTGAGCACATTACAATTTATGATCCTTTTTTTAACTATGAACCTGCTGATTTCTTTTTAATAACTACTTTCACAGAGCGTTGGTGTCCTGCATGTGTTCTATTGGAATTGGATGGTTGTTGAAACTGAGAGTGTGACACAACCTGACCACATCAAATATCCTTCACCAGCTGCCACTGGGCTATTACCATAATAATTCAAACACCACTTGGCCCCGATCATGTGGAATCAAACCAGGGATAGAGCCTCTTATCAGTTCATCAGAACTCTATCTGAGACCTCAGTTTATCAGACACTCCTCCACAGAGCAGCAGATTTACATGAAGTGAAGCTCTATGCAAATCCTCTCATTTATTTTAAGTGTTTTGAGGTGTGGAGTGATACCTTGCTCTTGGTTCACTTTACACTCACCATGTTCCCTACTTGTTTACTGCTCTTTCTATTAGCAGCTGTGTCCTGTGAGTGTTTATGGGAATTTTTGAAACTTTTGTTCATTAGAGATGTATTTCTTCTAAATGTAACAATAACCTTTATGTTCCACAGGTGTGGACTGTGTGGAGTTGACTCAGTCTGGATCTGTGGTTGTAAGCCCTGGTCAGTCCATGTCACTGACCTGTACAGTATCTGGATATTCACTGACGGATAGCAGCTACTGTACAAACTGGATACGGCAGCCTGCAGGAAAAGCTCTGGAGTGGATTGGAGTGCTATGTGGTGATGGTGGCACTGCCTACAGTGAGAAACTAAAAAGCAGGTTTTGAGTTACTAGAGTCACATCCAAGAGCACAGTGTCCTTAGGTGGCCAGAGTCTACAGACTGGAGACACAGCTGTGTATTACTGCGCTGGTGAAGACCACAGTGACACACTTCAACACAAACCCTGTACAAAAACATCCTCTCTGAGAAAGACTTATGAACACATATCAGACTCTAAGAATCACATACAGCCAACAAAGGGCAACCTTCACTATTAAATCCAGTTGTGTTAGGTGTCCTTAGCATTCATACTATGAAGCTGTAGAGCTGTGATCTCTGCAGTGAAGGAGTGACATTTCTGATCCAGAACTAATCACTCAATATCAGTATCAGACCTCAGTAACACCACTGTGTTAGAAATCAAATACTGGCAGCAATGTTCCAATACTGTATAGCCTTCCCAGGAGAACAGATTCACTGTGGAGATTATAGAAACTGTGTATGTGCATTTGAACAGCAGTGTTAGTGAGGAGAGCATCTTGAAGAAGCTGAATTCACTGCATGGTCTCTACAAACAGCTGCAGAAATTTCTAGAGTCTTAGAGACTGCTTAAATTGCCTGCTTCTCAAAGTCCAAATGAACCCAAACACACTGGATAATACTGAGATCTGGTCTCTGTTTAATCCAGTTCACTGTTTCTTTTCTTAATTCTTCACAGCCCCACATCCTTTCAGACCCATAGCACTGAGATGTCCTATGACAGCGAAAGGACAGAACTCAGAAAACTAATCATATTTCATTACCTTTAAAAATAAATACGTCATAATATAGTGGTCCAGTTATGTGCTGACATTCCCTGTGCACCACTTACCGCTTTGAACATATTTTTGTTGTTATTTTTTTATAAATACACATATAAACACCTCTGTTGTCCACACACCAATTATTACCCAATCCCACCCACTTTCTTTGGTCTCCCTCAGTCACATGATAACACCAGTCTGGAAGGATGAAGACCAGCAACTGAGACGAGTAACAAGATACCAACCACCACATCTTTTCAACCACAGTGCTGCTGAACAGCTCAACATTCTTGGAGGAGGATTCCAAGTACCCAGTTGTTAAGTTGCCTAATGGACTCCTGCATCACCAGCACTGTTCTGGGTGGGCTGGCTTTTTGCGAATTTTATGCAAATATCTGGCCTGGTGCTGCATATTTAAGCAGGTGGAGGTGAAGAACAACAGCTACCACTCGTTCACCATGTTCTCTACATCTCTCCTTCTGCTGCTGCTGGCTGCTGTGAGCTGTGAGTGTTTTTAGATTCACCCTAAAGTGACCTGTAAGTTCTTTATTATTATCTTAATGCCCATTGTTCCACAGGTGTGGACTGTTTGGAGTTGACTCAGCCTGGATCCATGGTCATAAGCCCTGGTCAGTCCATGACACTGACCTGTACAGTCTCTGGATATTCACTGACTGATGGCAGCTACTGTACAGATTGGATACGGCAGCCTGCAGGAAAAGCTCTGGAGTGGATTGGAGAGATATGTCGTGGTGGTGGCACTGTCTACACTGAGAAACTAAAAAGCAGGTTTCAAATTACAAGGGACACATCTAAGAACACAGTGTTCTTAAGTGGCCAGAGTGTACAGACTGGAGACACAGCTGTGTATTACTGCGCTCTTCGCACACAGTGAAACACATCAACACAAACCCTGTACAAAAACATCCTCCTGTAAGTGGGGGAACAACAGATAAAGCTTTGCTCTGTCACTAGAGGGAGTTAGAGAACAGTCTCAGTGACACCTGGCTCCACATATTCTGAGATCTACTGAACAAGGGTCACACTCAGCCCCTCCCTGGTGTCTCCCCTCAATAACACTTTACATTTACCTAATATTTTATATTAAATTTCTTTATCAGAGAAAACTCTAAAAATACGCTGTATTCAGACCATGCAGCAGACATTCCTTCCTTCCTTCCTTCCTTTATTCATTCATCTTCTTCTGCAAATTCTTCATCCTGATCTGCGTCGTGGTGAAAGATATTAACTAATTAATCATACAATTATTTGGAACTAATGAAGATTAATCACATTGTCCTTTTTTTAATGATGATATTTAAAGGTCAAATAAAAGAAACAATGTAAGATCAACACAATGGAATTATATTTGTTTAGTGTCAATGAGTTTAAAAATATAACCATAAAATACAGTTAAAATGCTGGCACTTCCTTATAATGTTGGTAGGGAAAAGATGTGTCTGAAATAAATGACAATCTGGTGAGAGGAAGCCATTCATTTTTACTTTATTATAATATCTCAGTGTAGATTTGGTGACTTTGCTGAGTCAAAGTTTCAGAGCGAATTTAGCACTGGACACAGAAGCTTTAATAAAACAAACGCTACACAGCAGCTCATGGCTCAAACATGGAAACAGGAGCTCTGTGTGTGTGTGTGTGTGTGTGTGTGTGTGTGTGTGTGTGTGTAATACTGAATTCTCCATCTACATTTTCTTGACAGCACCAATTTCTTTCAGACCCATAGCACTGAGTTGTCCTTTGACAGTGAAAGGATGGCTGTAGCGTAAAGCTTTCCCAGAGGAGCACAGTCTGTTAGTGCAGTAAATGTGTATAAACTGTCCATGACGTCATGATGCAAATCCAGTGTGAACTGAGTGTGTCCAGTACTTATGGTCTGCTGAGCTGAGTGGAGCAGTAGAGTCTCATCAACTCTCACCATGAAGAACAGACTCTCCTTATTACTGCTGCTCCTCACCTTCAGCAGTGAGTTCCTCAACCTTTGATTCAGACTTTATCTTCATGTAATTACAATGTAATTAATAATATAATATTTCTCTTGTTTCAACAGGTGTGAAATGTCAAAGTATGGAATCATTAGAAAGTGCAGTTCAGGTAAAACCTGGAGAAACTCTGAGTCTCTCCTGTAGAGGATCTGGATTCACTTTTAGCAGCTATGACAAGCACTGGATCAGACAGAAGGCTGGAAAACCACTGAAATGGATGGGATACAGTGGCAGATATGCAGCATCTCTTCAAGGACGAACTGAAATCACCTATGATAATTCCAAAAGCATGGTGCATCTGAAACTGTCCAGAGTGACAGTAGAGTACTCAGCTGTGTATTACTGTGTGCGAGAGTCACTCTGATGAATATCAGTGGAAACACTGTACAAAAACCTGCAGGTGGTAAAAAGACGGTAAAGACCCACCACAGGGGGCAGAAGAGGATAAGAAATGAACAGCAGAATGAGCAGGGGCAGAGTCTCTCCTGTAAATGATCTGGAGTCACTTTTAGCAGCTCTCACAAACACTGGATCAGACAGAAGGCTGGAGAACCATTGGATTGGATGAGACTTATCTGTTGTGAAGCCAGACAAACAATATTTGCCGAACCTTTGGAGGGCCTTACTGAAATCACAAGAGACAACTCCAACAGCAGTTTAGCAGGTGGAAAACTTTCTACATAAATATCATCTGTATTAGACACCAAACATGTAGTGTTAAAGTAGGATATCGGCTCAGCCGACGAGTTTAAACATTCAGTTTTGTTCATTTAAGGGAAGAGTAATGGGTTGCGTGAGAAAAACTAAATAATGTGTCAAAGACTTTTAAACAACTGGTTTTTATCTGAACCTGGGGCTGTTACAATAACAATTTGAACATGATTCTGCACAGACCTTGTGGGATCTATACAGTGGAGAGAGCTTCTTATCATCAGCTCCTCATTTAACCCCTTGGACAGTTAAGGACCTCCTTTTACCCGCCCCTCCTCCACAGAGTAACAGATTTACATGAAGTCATACTCTATGCAAATGTTCACATTTATTTAAAGTGTGTTGATATGAAGAGCAACATTTTGTTGTTGGTGCGCTTTAACACTCACCATGTTCCCTACTTGTCTGTTCCTCTTTCTATTAGCAGCTGTGTCCTGTGAGTGTTTATGAGGAGATATAGATCTCAAACTTTTGTTTATCATATGAGAGTTTCTTCAAAATTTTACATTGACTTTCATGTTCAACAGGTGTGGACTGTGTGGAGTTGACTCAGTCTGGATCTGTGGTTGTAAGCCCTGGTCAGTCCATGTCACTGACCTGTACAGTCTCTGGATATTCACTGACTGATCGCAGCTACTGTACAGACTGGGTATGGCAGCCTGCAGGAAAAACTCTGGAGTGGATTGGATGTATTTGTGGTGATGGGAACTTTTACCACAGTAGTAAACAAAAAGGCAGGTACAAAGTGACTAAAGACTCAAGGACAGTGACCTTAAATGGTCAGAGTCTACAGACTGGATACACAGCTGTGTATTACTGCGCTCGTGAAACACAAGCACAGTGAAACACATCAACACAAACCCTGTACAAAAACATTCTCTCAGGAATACACTATTAAAAATATATAAGACACTCAGTACCACATACAGCCAGTAGAGGGTAGTCTTCACTATCAAATCCAGCTTTATCTGTGCAGCAACTGTGCTGTTGAACTGTATCAATGCATAATATTTGTTATTAGTTGGAGTGGTGTTTCTGATGCAGAACTAATCATTGAACATTTGTACCTCATTACACTTTGGTGATTTCCATCAAATCCTCACAGCAGTGTTCCAACACCTAGAGGAAAACATTCTTAGAAGAGCAGGTTTGTACAAACAGGGTCTCTACAAACTGCTGCACATGCAGTGTATGATTATTCGATATCCAGCAGGGGCAATAGAAATTCATTCATTCAGTCGTTCAGCTTCTTAACAGCTTCACTCTGATCAGGGTCATGGTGGGTGCGAATCTATGGACAACATGAGGTCACAAATGAGGGCCTGTAGTGGACACCCAATGGATTGGGGAAATCTTTTTTGATTCAAGCGGGAGCACATTTGCCAAATCTGTAGAGGGACGTTTGGAAATTTCAGAAAAAAACTATAAGAACATGCTGTACATGAAGCTGAGTAGCGTAACTGAGCAGGACTCAGCTGGTTATTACTGTGTGAAAAGCCACAGTGTGAGACAGCTGTACACAAACTCTCCACACTGGGCACAATAAGGAGCAGACTTGAAATGTGCTCTTCATTCAGTAGGAGAAATAGAACATTAAAATAAAAGGAGGTATTATTCAAATACACCCTCATGAGGTCATCTCTAAGTTGTAACTCTACATCCCAGTGACACTGTATTTTGAAGGAACTCTGTAGGTATTCTTCATTCTTTCAGAAACCTATCATTACTGACTACATTCATTCTACTGAACTGTCTACATACCTTCCACTGAAGCATTCATAAATATTCTACTGAAATATCAATGGTCTGCTACTGACAGTTTGTTGATGTTTCTGTTGACTGTTTGTAGCACATCTACAGAAATAACACTGAGAGGGTAATGATAGTCTAGTAATGATGACTATGTGATTTAACATTGTTTTTTTACATTTTACTGAGTGTCAGCTGAATGTCTATAAATACGTCTCTGTACTCTATAATAAAGACCTGAATATCTCCAGGAGGACATTCAAAATAAAGTGTTACCCTCCACGTTCATTACGTACAAGCTGAGATGGTGAAGCCTAGTCAGTGATTCCTCAAGAATAGACAAAGTTCCACCGCATCTTCAAACTGCTTATCAGTGGAGATTAACACATTCGGAGGAGAACACTAACTACTAAATCTGTTCTTTCAGCTCATGAACACCATTAGAATGATGGGAGATGGTGGTGTATAGTGTGGTTGGCTTTATTCTAAATAAGTGTGTACAGTGAGCAGGTGAGTGAGGTCATCACTCTGAAACTGTAACTATGCAAATCCTCCTCTTGTCTTTATTAAGGGACGCTCTACAGCTCTGAGAGATCTCCAGAACCTCAGCCACAAGGTCCACCATGTTCAGCACATTGCTAATACTGCTGGCTCTCACTAATCTCCCATGTACGTCTGAATTCTGGAGTAATGAAGAGCTCTAGGATGGACGTGTCATTCATATCTTTAATGATTATCTTATTTCCACAGATTTCCAGAGTCAGACTCTCACTCAGTCTGAAGCTGTGTTTAAAAACCTGGAGAGTCTCATAAACTGACCTGTACTGGTTCTGGATTCACCTTCAGTAGCTATCAAATGGCCTGGATCAGACAGGCTCCTGGGAAAGGACTGGAATGGATTGCATTTATTAGCACAGGGAGCAGCCCAATCTACTATTCCCAGTCAGTCCAGGGAAGGTTCACAATATAACGATCGGACTCCAGCAGTCAGCTTTATTTACAGATGTCCAGTCTGAAGAGTGAAGACACTGCGGTGTATTACTGCGCTAGAGACTCACAGTGGTAGAGAGCAGTGAGAGCGCTGTACAAAAACCCCTCCACATTCATCTCCAGAGGAAAGCTGGTGGGAGTCAGATAGGGTTCAGAGGATATAGCCTTGTTTGCCACTACAAACATGTACTAAATTGATTATTTATTATTTTTACATTTAAAAATAATACATTATATATAAATAATGTAATTACTTGGGACACATCCAGGAGCACAGTGACCTTAAGTGGCCAGAGTCTACAGACTGGAGACACAGCTGTGTATTACTGCGCTCGTGAAGCCGTACACAGTGAAACACATCAACACAAACCCTGTACAAAAACATCCTCCTGTAAGTGGAGGAGCAACAGATAAAACTTTGCTCTGTCACTAGAGGGAGTTAGAGAACAGTCTCAGTGGCACCCGGCTCCACATATTCTGAGATCTACTGAACAAGGGTCACACTCAGCCCCTCCATAACAGTTTATATTTACATAATATTTAATAATAAATTTCGTCACCAGAGAAAACTCCAACAATACGGTGTATACAGACCATTCAGCAGGCATTCCTTCCTTCCATCATTCTTTCATTCCTTCTTACTTCCTTCCTTCCTTTATTCATTCATCTTCTTCTGTTAATTCTTCATCCTGATCTGCGTCGTGGTGAGTCTGAAGCCTAAGGATCAGATTAATTCATAAATGAGGCCCTGTAGTGGACAGGCTTTGATTGATTAAAAGACATTAACCAATTAATCACACAATTTTCTAAAACTAATAAACATTAATGATGATATTTAAGGAAGTGCCAGCGAGCAGGTGAGTGAGGTCATACCTCTGAAACTGTAACTATACAAATCCTCCTCTTGTCTTTATTAAGGGATGCTCTACAGCTCTGAGAGATCTTCAGAACCTCAGCCACAAGCTCCACCATGTTCAGCACATTGTTAATACTGCTGGCTCTCACTAATCTCCCATGTACGTCTGAATTCTGGAGTAAGGAAGCACTCTAGGATGGACGTGTCATTCATATCTTTAATGATTCTCTTATTTCCACAGATTTCCAGAGTCAGACTCTCACTCAGTCTGAAGCTGTGGTCAAAAAACCTGGAGAGTCTCATAAACTGACCTGTACTGGTTCTGGATTCACCTTCAGTAGCTATGCTATGGCCTGAATTAGACAAGCTCCTGGGAAAGGGCTGGAATGGATTGCGTTAATTGACACATCCAGCTCTCCAATCTACTATTCCCAGTCAGTCCAGGGAAGGTTCACAATCTCCAGATCGGACTCCAGCAGTCAGCTGTATTTACAGATGTCCAGTCTGAAGAGTGAAGACACTGCGGTGTATTACTGCGCTAGAGACTCACAGTGGTAGAGAGCAGTGAGAGCGCTGTACAAAAACCCCTCCCCGTTCATCTCCAGAGGAAAGCTGGTGGGAGTCAGATAGGGTTCAGAGGATATAGCCTTGTTTGTCACTACAAACATGTACTGAATTGATTATTTATTATTTTTACAATTTCCTCTATAGCCTCCTCCAGCCCCCACCCACAAATGATATCACATTAATAATGTATCACTGCTTTCAACAAGGACACAATGAAACAAATCAACAGAAACACTGCCTCTCTGGAACGATCCTTGTGATCCTTGTTTGCCACTGATTTCATGACTCTATGGTTCTGATGCATCTCATGGATTGAGCTTGTAACTCACTCAGTCATGTTTAACAGTGGACGCCTCTTCAAAAGTGTTTCAGTGGCACTGTGCTTTTTGCCCCAATTCTTGTTCCTCTGAGTTAATTCTCCAAATGTATTTCTAATAGCGTTTACCATGTACCAATCTGGATGTTGAATATATTAAAGAAAGGTCTCTACAGCACAGAGAGAGTTCAACCAGCTCAGCTCAGCAGCCTTGTATCTACATGCTATCATCAGTGTTAAATAAAATAGATGTGGTGTTAATGTAGGGAATCATTTCAGCCGACATGATTAAAGGTTCAGTTAAGTTCATATGTGGGAACAGTAGTGTCTCCTTATGGTTGGAATTAGAGAAACAACAACAGCAAACAAATATATAGGTTTCTGTATAAACTCTAAATTTTGTACAGAAACATGAATGAATTAATCACTTTGTGTAAATCTGTTGCTCTGTGGAGGAATGTCTGGTAAAAGGAGGTTGTAGATGCACGTTGTACAAGGGAATAAGTGAACTGATGATAAGAGGCTCTATTCCTTATTTGATCCCACAATGTCATTTAACCTGTCACGGGGACGTAAAGGGTGGACTAACGGAGGTGGACACACTCGTTACAACACAGATAATTTATTATAGAAATAACAAAACAAACAGACTTGAGGAGAAACACGAAATAACACGACGTAGAAGATAGGAAAAGAGCACGAAACAACACTACAGGACTGGGGCATGAAACGTGTAAGAGAACGACAAACAACAAACGAAACAAACAACAAATGACCGATGACAGGAAGTGACAACAATGGAACTTAAATACATGAACAAACAAGAGACACCTGACACAGATAACGAGAGAAAATGACAAGGAGGCGGAACAAAGGCGGGACAAAGGCAGAGACATGGACAATAACAGACAGACAGAGCCACATGGCGGGGGAAAACAAACAAGAAAGGGCCAGGATGTGACAGATGCCCCCCCCCCCAAGACGCGCAACTCCCGGAGAGCGAAAAAGCTAGACTCCCCAGGAGCTGGCGCAGGAGGGGCCAGGAGAACAAAACAAAAACGAAACTAGAAGACTCATGATAAGACAGGAAATGGAACTGGTGACAAGGGACTCGACTTAAACGGACACTGGACAGGACTAGAAAGAAGAGACGGGAATCGAGAGAAGACAGAGGACAAATTCGGAGACAGAACAGGAGCAGACACACATGACTAGACAGGGTGTTGGACATTTGACTGAACACTAGAGTGAAATGGCGACAGGACAGGTGATGGGACTGGGAACTGGAAATGGATAGGAGACTGGACAGAGGGTTTAAATGGTGACTGGACAGGACTAACAGGGAACTGGACTGGACTTGGCAGAGGAACAGGGACCATGACGCTTACCGGGACAGATATTGAACACCGTAACAGGGACAGGAACCGAAACAAAAGCAGACACAGGTACAGGGACGAAAATAGAAACAGGAACAATGACAGGGACAGACATGGGAATTAATACAAGTGAAAGGTGCCCAGGACTGGCAAAAGTCTGTGGGACTGTCCAAGGTGCCAGCCTGGGCACAGTTCTGGGGATCGGCCCCGAAGTCCGGAGCCACAGTCACGGGTTCAGAAGAGGCCGGAGCCACAGTCACGGATTCAGAAGCGGCCGGAGCCACAGTCACGGATTCAGAAGCGGCCGGAGCCACAGTCACGGATTCAGAAGTGGCTGAAGACGCTGTTTTCACGAGGACAGAAGCGGCTGGAGGTGTCGCTTTCACGAGGACAGGAGCGGCTGGAGGCGGCGCTTTCACGGAGACAGGAGCGGCGGGTTCCGCGTTCACAGAGACAGGAGCGGCGGGCGCCGCGTTCACGGAGACAGGTGCGGCGGGCAGCGCGTTCACAGAGAAAGGAGCGGCGGGCGCAACGTTCACGGAGACAGGAGCGGCGGGCGCCGCGTTCACGGAGACAGGAGCGGCGGGCACCGCTTTCACGGTCTTCCTTCATGGAGACCTCCAGACTTGCCAAGAGGCTTGCAATCTCCTCCTGGAGGTCAGGAGGGACAGCAGTGACGTCCACGGAGGCAGGGGGCCCTGCAGCGACGTCATGGACTGGAGCTGTTAAGGGTTTAGGGGGTCTGATGGGCGCACTCTTGAGGCATCTTGAGGGATGCGCCCCTGTTAGCCTCATCTCCGTTGTCCTGAGGTTGGAGGCTAACAGCCCCTACCCTTAACCCATCCCCAAAAATTCCCCCGGACCTGAGGGGGTAATCCACCAGTGAGGGGGAGACTCCAGCCCGCTTCTTTCGGCGACTCCTACGATTCCCACTGGAGCAATCACTCGATTCCTGAATCGAGTCCTCCTTAAGGCGCTGAGCCGCTCTGGCATGTACGTGCTGGAGCCGATGACTCCATTCTGAGGCCGCTCTTAAAGCCTCCTCCACAGGCTCTTTAGGGCCAGAGCGAAATGGAGTCCGGCGAATTGCACAGTTCGTAAAAGGGTAGTCCGTGCTAGCTGCGTCCTTTTGTGAATCGGTCATTATGTCACGGGGACGTAAAGGGTGGACTAACGGAGGCGGACACACTCGCTACAACACAGATAATTTATTATAGAAATAACAAAACAAACGGACTTGAGTAGAAACACGAAATAGCACGACTTAGAAGATAGGAAAAGAGCACGAAACAACACTACAGGACTGGGGCATGAAACGTGTAAGAGAATGACAAACAACAAACGAAACAAACAACAAATGACCGATGACAGGAAGTGACAACAACGGAACTTAAATACATGAACAAACAAGAGACACCTGACACAGATAACGAGGGAAAATGACAAGGAGGCGGAACAAAAGCGGGACAAAGGCGGATACATGGACAATAACAGACAGACAGAGTCACATGGCGGGGGAAAACAAACAAGAAAGGGCCAGGATGTGACATAACCTCTAGCACAATTTGAACCCGAGACTTCCTTTAACCAGACACTCCTCCACAGAGCAGCAGATTTACATGAAGTGATGCTCTATGCAAATGTTCCTATTTATTTTAAGAGTGTTGAGGTGTGGAGCGATAGTTTGCGCTTGGTGCACTTTACACTCACCATGTTCTGTACTTGTTTACTGCTCTTTCTATTAGCAGCTGTGTCCTGTGACTGTTTATGAGATTTGAACCTTTTGTTCATAAGAGATGTGTTTCTTTTGAATGTAACAATAACCTTTATGTTCCACAGGTGTGGACTGTGTGGAGTTGACTCAGTCTGGATCTGTGGTTGTAAGCCCTGGTCAGTCCATGTCACTGACCTGTAAAGTTTCTGGATATTCACTGACTGATGGCAACTACTGGACACACTGGATACGGCAGCCTGCAGGAAAAGCTCTGGAGTGGATTGGAGAGATAGGCAGTGCTGGTACAACTTACTACAGCGAGAAACTAAAAAGCAGGTTTGAAATTACTAGGGACACTTCCAGGAGCACAGTATCCTTGAGTGGCAGGAGTCTACAGACTGGAGACACAGCTGTGTATTACTGCACTTGTGAACGCCACAGTGAAACACATCAATACAAACCCTGTACAAAAACATCCTCCTGTAAGTGGTGGAGCAACAGATACAGCTTTGCTCTGCCACAGGAGGGAGGTAGAGCACAGCCTCACCACCTACCTTGTTTCTCGCCTCATTAACCCTTACATTTCCCTATGCTTTACATAAACATTTCATTACCAGAGGCCAATCTAACAATATGGTGTGTATGAAGCTGAGAGGTTTGACTGCACATGACTCAGCTGTTTATTACTGTGCAGCAAAATACAGTGACACAACCAAGGGAGCCACCTGAACCCCTCAGAACAATGGTTACAATAAGGGAACATGTCTTAAATGTCCACTTCTACCGGTAGGGGGTAATAGAACAATAACATACATTGAGATGTTCCCCTCATGAGTTGATCTCTATGTTTTTTTACTCAGAATCCCTACCTAACCCCTGCTGAGGTCTCACATGTTTAATTCTGACTGAGAAGGTGAAGTCTAGCAAGTGGTTGATAAAACACACATTAAAAGTGACCACATCTTCAAACTCACCATCACTGGACGTCAACACATTTGGAGAAGAACACTAACTACTAAATCTGTTCTTTCAGCTCATGAACACCATTAGAATGATGGGAGATGGTGGTGTATATTGTGGTTGTCTTTATTCTAAATAAGTGTGTACAGTGAGCAGGTGAGTGAGGTCATCCCTCTGAAACTGTAACTATGCAAATCCTCCTCTTGTCTTTATTAAGGGACACTCTACAGCTCTGAGAGATCTTCAGAACCTCAGCCACAAGCTCCACCATGTTCAGCACATTGCTATTACTGCTGGCTCTCACTGATCTCCCATGTACGTCTGAATTCTGGAGTAAGGAAGCGCTCTAGGATGGACGTGTCATTCATATATTTAATGATTCTCTTATTTCCACAGGTTTCCAGAGTCAGACTCTCACTCAGTCTGAAGCTGTGGCCAAAAAACCTGGAGAGTCTCATAAACTGACCTGTACTGGTTCTGGATTCACCTTCCATATAGCTATGCTATGAACTGGATCAGACAGGCTCCTAGGAAAAAGCTGGAATGGATTGCGTATATTGACACATCCAGCTCTCCAATCAGCTATTCCCAGTCAGCCCAGGGAAGGTTCACAATCTCCAGATCAGACTCCAGCAGTCAGCTGTATTTACAGATGTCCAGTCTGAAAAGTGAAGACACTGCAGTGTATTACTGCGCTAGAGACTCACAGTGGTAGAGAGCAGTGAGAGCGCTGTAGAAAAACCCCTCCCCATTCATCTCCAGAGGAAAGCTGCTGTGAGTCAGTCAGGGTTCAGAGCATTAAAGTGTTTACACAGAAATGTAATAAACTACATGTATTAAAGTGAATATTTATTGTTTATATGTTCATCTATAACATTAAACTTGAATAACATGACAGACAGATTTGCTTTGAAGTCCTGTAATAAATTCTTGTACTCCAAACAGGTTTTCTCCTCAAAAGGTATCCCCTCATATGATTTTATGATTGAGCATGATTGTGATGCATCTCATGGAGTCAGCTTGTAACTCACTCACTCATGTTTAGCTGGTTGAAGGTTTTCCACAAGGTGGAGCCATACTCACTGAAATATATTGTGTTAGTTCAAAAGGGCAGTACTTAGTACATCAGTGACACTATGGGCTTCGGGTTCCCACATGCCGTTGTTTCTCTAATGCATTTCTCTATTTTTTTTTTCTAATACAAAATGCAGTGTACTACTTTAGATATTCAATATATTGCAGAAGCATGCACTCTACAGCACAGAGAGAGTTCAACCAGCTCAGCTCAACAGCCATATTTCTACATGAATATCATCTGTATTAGATACAATACATACCTCAACCTGGGGCTGTTACCATAATAATTCAATCACCATCAGCACAGACCTTGTGGAATCTAGTTCCTCATTTAACCTCTTGCACAATTTGAACCTGAGACCTCCTTTTACCAGACACTCCTCCACAGAGCAGCAGATTTACATGAAGTGATGCTCTATGCAAATGTTCCCATTTATTTTAAGTATGTTGAGGTGTGGAGCGATAGTTTGCTCTTGGTTCACTTTACACTCACCATGTTCCCAACTTGTTTACTGCTCTTTCTATTAGCAGCTGTGTCCTGTGAGTGTTTATGAGAAGGTTTGAATCTTTTGTTCATAAGAGATGTGTTTCTTCTAAATGTAACAATAACCTTTATGTTCCACAGGTGTGGACTGTGTGGCGTTGACTCAGTCTGGATCTGTGGTTGTAAGCCCTGGTCAGTCCATGTCACTGACCTGTATAGTCTCTGGATATTCACTGACTGATGGCAACTACTGGACACACTGGATACGGCAGCCTGCAGGAAAAACTCTGGAGTGGATTGGAGAGATAGACAGTGTTGGTGACACTTACTACAGTGAGAAACTAAAAAGCAGGTTTCAAATTACTAGGGACACTTCTAGGAGCACAGTGTCCTTAAGTGGCAGGAGTCTACAGACTGGAGACACAGCTGTGTATTACTGCGCTAGTGAATGCCACAGTGAAACACATCAACGCAAACCCTGTACAAAAACATCCTCATGTATGTGGGGAACCAACTGCCACCACAGGGAGATAGAGAAAAGTCTCAAATGCCACTGGCTCCACATGTTCTAAACTACTGAATAGAAAGACAAAAACTCAGCCTCCTCCTACTGGCTCACTATATTTACTCTTACATTTATCCAGTATTATTCAATGCATGAAGAAGTTTGACCCTGTGTAAAAACTCCCAACAGAAGAGTCCCATTTTTTTCTCACTGCTGAGTGACTATTTCAGGCTTTTCACTGTGACTCACATCAGCAGAGTGACAGTGTGTTTCAGCAGAGATATTTTTCCTCTTGATTCATTAAAGTCACTTCTTTCAGGTTCAACAAACAAATCTCATGTAGTGAAGCTTTAAATGTGTCCAGTTTAGTATCAGAACCTGCTTTCGATCATTCCACTCTTCACTTCACTCAGACATTTATCATTATTCAAGAAGCAGAATGAAAATTACATCTCTCCAGGGGAAAATATTATTGTCTTTCATAAACAAATAAATTATGTCCATTTCTGATGAAAGCAAAGATCTGTTATCTTGAGATCTCAAGAAAATGATTCAGTTATGTGGAGAAAGCCAGGTTCTTTGAGAAACATTAGCTGTGATTGTGAGAAAACCAATAAAATAAATGTTTTATCACAGGAAATAAATAAGGTGTTTGAATCCAGTGTACCAATCTGTACACTGTCATTCATTCTCCACTCCAGAAAACAAAGCTGCCAAGGGGTTCTTCCCTAAAGAACCTTTGACTGGATCATTCTAGAGTCAATAGAGTTGAACCATTCTCTCAAAAAAGCCATCTACTTTTAAAGAAGACCAGCTCTATGCAAATGCTCTGCCTGGTGCTGCATATTTAAGCAGGTGGAGGTGAAGAACCACAGCTTCCACTCGTTCATCATGTTCTCTACATCTCTCCTTCTGCTGCTGCTGGCTGCTGTGAGCTGTGAGTGTTTTTAGATTCACCCTAAAGTAACCTGTAAGTTCTTTATTATTATCTTAATGCCCTTTGTTCCACAGGTGTGGACTGTGTGGAGTTAACTCAGTCTGGATCTGTGGTTGTAAGCCCTGGTCAGTCCATGTCACTGACCTGTACAGTCTCTGGATATACACTGACTGATGGCAGATACTGTTCAGACTGGATACGGCAGTCTGCAGGAAAAACTCTGGAGTTGATTGGAATAATTTGTTCTGATGGTAGCACTGCCTACAGTGACAAACTGAAAAGCAGGTTTGAAATTACCAGGGACACGTCCAGCAGCACATTCACCTTAAAAGGACGGGATCTACAGACTGAAGACACAGCTGTGTATTACTGCGCTCGACAACCACAGTGAAACACTTCAACACAAACCCTGTACAAAAACATCCTCTCTTTGGATTTGATGTAGTCAGTACCACACACAACCTCTAGAGGGCTTCACTAATAAATCAAGCACAGTTCAAACAGCTGTCAACTGAATTCATCCTCTGTGGCTAGTGGAAACAAAGCATGGAATCAAGGAATGTATGAAACAGCCTAATATCACCAGCCTGGGGATCAGTGGAACTGTACTCTCTGGAGAGAAGCACCACCTTCTTATACCTCTGAGATGAGTTGGAGTGGTGTTTGTGACCCAGAATGATTAATCTAACATGAGGATCTGACCTCACTAATGTTTGTGTCTAATGCCATCAAATATTCACAGCCATGATCTAAAATTAAACATTAATCTTTCCCAGAAGAGTAGACAGTGTGACTGCAGTAAAAGTGGGAGCAGCTCCCTATGAACAGCCTTAATTTTGAAGTAACTTATCACCACAACTAGTCTATATCCATTTTTTTTAAACTGCAACTATACTAAAAGTAAACATGTGTATAGGTATATTTTATTAGTTACATATTTCTATCAGACTTATTATTGTAATGAATTATAAAATCAATTATAACTCAATAATCTCAAACCCAACCTGGTATCATGATGAAAATGAACATATTTTACTGAAAGATCAATGGTAAATTGAGTGGGAAAAGATGTAGATATCTCACAACCCAGAGTGCAAAAGCAGTCTTAAAATTGTCCCTAATCATAATAGTAAACCTAAACCTATATTTAAACCTAACCCAAATTCTAAACATACCCTACAGAGTCCGGAAAGTTAGAACAACGGTGTTTTCTATGTTTATCCCTAACAAAAAAAGAAAAAAAAAATACTCTGCTGTTTTCATGTCTCTTCACAAACTACACAAACTGCAAGTTCTGCTGAAGCAAGTGTCCCCTACATAAAAATGACCACAATTTAGCAAATATAGCTAAACTTTATGCATAAGCTAAGAATATTTTATTATACTTTTGTTAGGGGTATCTCGGTCAAAGGTTTAATTACAAGTACCCTCCAAATGTACTTAGACATTTTTGTATAATTGTTCGTATATGTGAAGTGTACTTACATGTAATGGAGTTTAGTTTATCATGGATAAGTACATAAAAAATTAACTGAAAGCATGTTTGTTAATTTTTTGTTCAAACAAAACATACTAATAGCACACTTGATTAAACATTTTTTTTGGAAGGGATCTGACAAAAGCGATGCAAATCTGTCTAGGCTCCTCTTCCTGAAAACTACAAATCCCAGCAGCAAGAGTTCAGACAGAAGAACAGTGTTCACTTCAACACACTATCATGGAGTGTGTGTCTGTGTTACTGCTGCTGCTATTTCCATCATGTGAGCTTGACTTATATATGAACATATTTCATTCTTGATTAACATCTCATTGCTTTCTTCATCGCTCTGTTTGTCTGTGTATTCATATTTGTATTTTGACAGGGGTCAGTTCTATTGAGCTGCATCAGCCTGATTTCCTTACCCTTCGTCCGGATCAGACCCTGATCATCAGCTGTAATGTCTCCTACTCCATTACCAGCTACCACACTGCTTGGATCCGGCAGCCTGCGGGAAAAGGTCTGGAATGGATTGGACTTGTTTACGCAGGTGGAGACATCCCCTACAAAGAGGCTCTGAGAAAAAAGTTCAGTATCTTCAGAGACACTGGGACAAACACAGTAACATTAAGAGGAAAGGGTCTGGAGACTGGAGACACAGCTGTGTATTACTGCGCAAGAGTCTCACAGTGACTGTAACTGTTCTGAAGATTACACAAAAACATAGAGAACAGAACAAATGATGCAAACTGATGGAGCTTATAACAAATACACTGATGAAAAAAAGTTCTTCTCGCTTGCCATTTACAAACTATGTAATATTTAGGTTATTTTTTTGTTTAATAAAATGACAATTTTCATTTTAATTCGATGCAACAGTTACTATAAAATGACTAAATGTTTCACAAAAACCATTTAAAACCTATTTGTACCCATAATATATTATATTTAGACAAAAGTTCATGAACTCATTTTTAATCACAGAAATGAGTGATTGATTTAACTGCAGCTGAATCAGTGGCCACACCCAAATACATGACAACATGCTGTGACATAAACTGTGCCCCATTCACTATATAATGCACTGTATTTTGGTTCCACCATTTTATAGTAGTGACAGAAAACATAGGAGACAGTTTTCAATGCACTCAAGCAATCCCAAAAGCACCACATATATTAGTCTACATCCCATGTACACTACCAGATTCCTATAATCCACTGCATTGTTTGGTAAAACCCTGTATGAGGTAGTGTCCAAAATGTTTCATTACCCTCCTGAATTCTGTTCCCTACAGTAGTGCACTCTATAGTGAGTGATATAGGGAATAAGTAATAGGGAGCCATTTTGAATACAGCAGTACTGAGATTTTGATCTACTATTTCATCATAAGTGGGCATCTTTCTCACTTGAAGCAGCTCTCGCTCTCTCTCCCTGATGGAATAGAAGAGTAAAGGTACAGTAAGCATACAGAGCCCCTAGAAAGAGAGAAAGGACTTAGAGGACTCCATGGACCACAGGACCCCAGCTCTGGTTGCAGAAAGTGGCGAGAAGTGGAGAGTGTGGTTAGCACCTAGTGGCATCTTATGAATAGAGAGCAGCAATTAGCCCTGGGAGAAGCTCTTTGGCTCATTTGATGCTGGGGCTCACTGGTCCCATGGTCCATGGGGCTCTTTATGTCGAGGAGTAGACGAGGAGGAGCAAAAAGTGAGGCCTATGCCACATCAGACTATTAGTTAACACTACTAGTGTTGATTTAACACTGGTGAACTTACTGTGCAGGATCTGTTTGCAAATGCTGTCATGCAAATCGTGCTACATCCCATAAAAACACCTGCTGAGTTCTTGAGAAAAGAGAATTCTCCTGAATTCAGCTTTCACACAAACAATGTCCTCCTCACTGTTCCAGCTACTTCTGCTGCTAACAGCTGCAGCTAGTAAGCTTCCCACCATCCTTCACTGAGCATTAGCCGCTCTTAAAACACAAATATGCTACTGATGCTAATTTCATTAACATCCTAACAGGTGTGGAGTGTATTGAGCTGGATCAGCCGGCCGCTGTGGTGGTTAACCTTGGGGAGTCCTTCTCCATCTCCTGTAAGGTCACAGGGTACAACAAGCTGCACCCACTGGATTCGACACTCAGCAGGAAAAGCTCCAGAATGGATCGGATGGTTCTGCAGCACAAGCAACACTGGACCCTCAGGGTTACTAAGGGGCAAGATCCATTTCACAGTGAACACAGTCAGCAATACTCTGTTTTTACAAGGCAGCAACCTACAGCCTGAGGACACAGCTGTGTATTACTGCACTCGAAATCCACACACTGCTAATAACAGCCCAGAGACCTGTACAGTAACCCCTTTCACTCAAAAGACATTAGATACCTCAGAAGATCAGTGTCTGACACCAAGCACTAACTCATTTAAATAGTTATTAAATGCAGGGCTATTTCCCACACTGTTAGTTCAGTCCCAGAAGTTGGTGAAATTGCCACACTCAAAAGTAAACCCTGAATTTAGTTAGGGAACATAATTGTACCATATTCTATTTTAACTGTAGATTTTAAAGTAGTGTTGATTTCATACACCTCATTTCAACTCCAGGAGTTATGTTATTTTATTTTACAGAGTTCTATAATGAAGGCTGACTAATATCAAAATTTCCTTCTAGAGAAGAGAATGTAATACAAATGTTGGGGACACAAAAGGACAGAAAAAAATATTTATTTCTGTTGCTTGGATTAGTCAGAGACAAACTAGTACAGAGAATGTACAAATTTCAGTGTAAAAATGTCTGCCCTCATGTGGGTGACCCAATTTCTGGAGCATAAAGAGGTTTATTCAAGGATTCCAAGGGAATTTGGTTTTGAGTGTATTGAAAAGAGTATCGGATCGAGATTAGTTAAACAAGTAGTTAATTAATTAATGAATGAATGAATGAATTAAATCCAAATCCTGCTTGACACAGACTATCCGGCTCTTGAGATGTGAAATAATACTGCACAAAGATTTTCCAGGCAGAGCCACTAGGGGTCAATGCAGTAACTTCAGGGATATGAAACTCAGACTGAATAAAGTATGAAGAAAGATTCCTGTATGCAAATGTTCTCTTGTGGCTTTAGATTTAAAATAAGGATGAGACTATTCATCTGTTCAGAGAAGATCCCACAGGTCCATCATCATCATGTTCTCTGCATCTCTACTGCTCCTGCTTTCAGCAGCTTACTGTGAGTTATTCAGTAAATAATATATTTCATTTTAATGATATCCAATTTTAACACAATAAAAAGTAGATTTTTGCAGCTGTGTGAACAAGATATAATTTTCCTACTTTTAAATTATTTCTACTGGCCTTGTCATTTTTCAGAGATGTTTGATACAATGTAAGCAGAATTTTTCTAAATCTATATCATGAGAGAAATAGACATGCAGTGTTTGTATTTCTGATCCACAGGTGTCCACTGTGAAGAACTGACTCAACCTGCTTCTATGGTCATCCGTCCAGACCAGGTTCTAATCATCAACTGCAAGGTCTCGTATTCAGTTACTAGCTATTGGTCAGCTTGGATCCGACAGCGTTCAGGAAAAGCACTGGAGTGGATCGGATATATTGATAGCAGTGGGGGCACAGGTTACAGTGATAAACTGAAAAACAAGTTCACTATCTCTAGAGACACTGGGACAAACACAATAACTTTACGAGGACAGAGTCTGGACACTGGGGACACAGCTGTGTATTACTGCGCCAGATACACACAGTGCTGCTGTCTAATGCACATGGTGTACAAAAACCCTTACAGTGCAGATCTGTAGTTTCCCTGGACTAAGAACCAGCCAAATAGGTCCCACTTTATTCTGTGTGACTGATAACTGTGTAACTACACTCTTACAAAACACACAACAATGACTTACAAGAACATAATTACATGTTCTTACACAAACAAAACGAATGTTAAAGCATGTCTAATTACTTTAGTGGTTCTTCAGTTATGCTTCTGTAACAGCAAATAAATTCACATTTGCTCCATGTGTGACTGCACAGTTTTTAGGGAAGAGATATTTAGAATAATATTAAATACAGTTTGGTATGATACAATGGCTACATATTTGGGAGGTTTGTTCACTGTTGCCTTCTTCAATGTAAGGAATTTATTATGATGCAAGAGGAAAGTTAGTGAATTGTATTCATGTTTGATTTTATTTATTGATTTAGTTTTTTTTAAATAATGCTCATTTTTAACATTTTCATTTAAACTTCTAATAGTTTAAATCAGGGGTAACTAATTAAAATTCATTAAGGCCCACTTAGAGAAAAATTCCCAAGCCAAGGTCTGGAATATTATGTATAACTTGCATATGATCAGTGTCTATTTCCTGTGTATTTGAAGTTTTCTTGTAGTTATAGCAACATTTTATGTAGTTAACAGCTGAATGTTAAATCAAATTACATTTTCAATTACATTTCAACATATTTCCAAAATATTTATAAATAATTATAAATAACACATACACTAAATAAAAAAGCCTTTCCTCATATCAACTAAAATGCACAAATAAAAAAAAAAATCATATTTTTAGATTTTTAATGTTTAGTTAAATATTGCATATTTAATTTTACTGCTTTTCCATAACCAACATGCTAATTGGTTTATATTGCTGGAGGGTGGGACTTCATCCGTTAACAGCAATCTGACAGGCTCTTGTTGCTGAAGGCAGGACTTTATCCATAAACAGAATCCCTGTTCAGCGTCATGAGAATATTTCAAACGGTTTCCTTCTTATTAAAGTTTCTGGTTTTACTTCAAACAACACTGTTCAGACCTGGACCACCTATTCGTGTCCCTTGGTTTAAATGATTCATTCAGGTGATTAATTTAGTCATTTTATAAATAAGTGAAAAATGTGATAGAGTACTACTACAGAAAAGGTATATGCTTAATGTCACGCCCTTGTTCTGTCTTGTCTGTTGTCCCTGCCATGTGCTCACTTAGCACATGGCTGTTTATTATTGTTCATGTCTCCGCCCTAGTCCCGCCTTTGTTCCTCCTCCTCGTCCGTGTCTCATTTGTAACCCTGCCCCCTCGTTATCTGTTTCAGGTGTCCCTTGTCTGTGTGGTGTAGAGTTCCCTTGTCTCTCTTCCTTGTGTTGAACATTCCACATTTGCTTGTCTGTCTTGACTGTTTCTTGATTTGATTCACATCCCTGGTCTGTCTGTTTCTTCCATGTACTTTGTGAGTTGTTTGGTTTGTTTATTTGTATTATTCTGTTTAGTTCTGTGTTCTAGTTTAGTTTGTTTAGTTCTGTGTTCTAGTTTCATTCTGTGTTCTAGTTTAGCCTCTGTAGCTCTCTCTGTCTGTTTAGCTCTCTCTCTGTCCAGTTCTCTCTTTCTGTCCATGTCTCTCTGTCTAGGTCAGACATTTGGTATTTGCTGCATTTAATTTTACACTGTATATTGGGGTATTTGATTTAATGACAAGAACTTTCAGGTGTTGATTCATGCAGTAGGTGTTTGTTCATTGAGGAATATCTGTTGTATGCACATTACCAACAATATGTGGTGCTAATGACCAGCAAATGATCTAAAGCAGAGCCCTGTACCATATCTTAACACTAAACTAATACAACAAAGAAATAAACTCACAGCCAGGTTTACTTTAGATTTTATTGAATGCTTTAACAAACTTTTTCAGCATTTGCCATGTCTCACCATGATCACTTTCACTCGCCTCCCTCTTGCTGTATTTTATTAAATTTACAATAATCTTGCTGAAAAATAGTCCAGTGTATCTGATGCAAACCACCTCATGGAATGCACTTCAAATTTACTCATTCCCTCACTCACATATATACAGACACGTTTAGAAACTGATCTGGGTTACACTACTGCCCCCTACTCCATGACTTAAGTAGCTTTGCCTCTTACAGGTCACTACAGATAAACAAATACCAGCTTCCTCCCACTACACCTCTCTCTATTAAAGGGTGGAGAACAGAGAAGATCCCACAGCTCCAGTTTCAACCCACACTTCAACACCAATCATGTTCTCTACATCTCTACTGCTCCTGCTGGCAGCTGCTTCCTGTCAGTTCCTCAGTAAACAACACTCAGCACTATTGAGATTATGTTCATGTCCAAGATGATGAATTTAATCACTTTGTATTTCTCTGTATTTCTGATCCACAGGTGTCCACTGTGAAGAACTGACCCAGCCTGCTTCTGTGGTGGTCCGTCCAGACCAGGCTCTGACCATCAACTGCAAGGTCTCATATGCAGTTTCTAGCTATTGGACAGCTTGGATCCGACAGCCTTCAGGGAAAGCTCTGGAGTGGATTGGATATATATATGGCAGTGGGAACACAGTTTACAGTGATAAACTGAAAAGCAAGTTCACTAGGTCTGTAGATTCAGGGACAAACACAGTAACTTTACGAGGACAGAGTCTGGACACTGGGGACACAGCTGTGTATTACTGCGCCAGATACTCAGTGACACAAAGTAATGCACACGGTGTACAAAAACCCTCACAGTGCAGTACACATGTTCAGCTAGCTTCCCTGGACAAAGAACTAGCCAAATATTTCATGCTGTGTTAACAGTGATGATATAATTACATGTGCTTACACAACTAATATTAATGTTAACACGTGTAATAACCTTTGTTTTACAGTTATTCTTCTGTAACAGTGAATAAATATTTTCTTCCTCTAAATGGCTTATCATATGAAACTTTAACAGTAGAAAACCAAAGCACATGTTAAAAGTAAAGCATTCCAAAGCCTGCAATGTCTAGTCTGCAGAATTTCATTTTACACTGTAGAAATAAACATGGAAATTTCAAATTTACTGTATGAGAAGAGAGTGCAAATGTTGATTCATACAGTGATGATGTGGTGTGTACCATTACCATAAATACAACATTAGGTGGTTCAGCAAATGATGTAAAGAGGAGCTACCAGGTGTTAAGAGTAAACTGAGGACTCACCTCCACAAAGAAACAAACACAGCTGAATTCCCTTTTAGAATTTAATCCTAAAGTAATTAATCTAACTTCACTCGTTGAATTACTTTTTTAAAACAAATAAAATCCTCTAACCACATGACACTGAACGTTAGGCTTCACATTGCTTTTGCCATTTGTGGCTGTAGAAAACACTAAGTTTAATGGAGTATGATGATTGTTGGTGGGTTGTGTCTGTGTTGGATTATTCAGCACCTTGGCATCATGAAAATTGAAAAAAAAAGTGCATACAGGTGTACAGTGGTCACATGGCAGCCTAGGGTTTGATTCCCAGCTCGGGCAGCAATATCTCACTACATGTAATAAAAGACTGCTAACACTGCGTTAGCCTAACATTACAAAGTTGCTCTGAGTAAAATTGTCTCACAAATGTCATATGTAATGAAGCATCAACTGCCAAAGTTTGGGAACACTTTTAATGTCAGCTCCATAGACAGTGTTTAATGTTAAAATAGAGCTACGATGCATGTGTATGCAGATATATGCAAACCCTCCACCTCCTTCTGTTATATAAGGAAGGTCTGTGTGTGTTGGTGAGGAGGAGAGCATCTTCACAAACCAATGATGATCTCCTCAGTGTTTCTGATGCTGTTAATAGCAGCTGCATGTGGTAAGTCTCTCTGGCGTCTCAAACTAAAAACAGCAGCTAGAGATCCAGCTGTTTCCAGTGGCTGTGTTTATTGATAGATAAAGTGCACTTTAAATGATTCAACGCCATGCACTGTTCTTCTTCTTCTCAGGTGGGGTGGACAGTGTGGAGCTCACCCAGCCATCCTCAGTGGTCATAAAACCCGGAGAATCATTCTCCATCTCCTGTAAGGTCTCAGAGTCCAGCTACTGCATTAACTGGATACGGCAGCCTGCTGGAAAAGCTCTGGAATGGCTCGGATATCTGTGCAATGATGGGAGGACAAATACTAAAGACTCACATGTATACTCACATGAAGGACACTTCCATCAGCACGGTGTACTTACGAGGCCAGAACTTTCAGCCTCAGGACACAGCTGTGTATTACTGTGCTGAGAGTGACAGTGTTTAAAACAGACAGCAGACCTGAACAAAAACACCCTCCACTACTCTCAGCAAACACAACATACTGTTTTCCATCTCTCACACAATGCATACTTTTCATTACATTATATTTATTTTAAACTTAGTTTTACTTCTAATGTCATTGGAAATTATTATAAAATCTATTGATATTCACACAACACTTTTTCTACACCACTGTTGCCTCAAGGTGCACATCCCCCAAAGACCCCTGTACACACTGTATATTAAACAGTTTATTATTTCACTGATATTTTATATTAATTGTTGTTTCCCAACAACTAAAATCCCATTACATATCTCAGAAGATCAGTGTCTGACACCATGCATTAACTCTTCTAGGGTTAGAGGAGAATTTGACACATATAACAACAGACGGTAAAACAAAGTAAACCCTGAATATATTCAGTGATGGATATTTAAGCATTGTACCTGTTCAAATAAAATCTCATTTTAAACCCCTCAGAGTAGTGAACATCCTGATTGGTGGATCCAATTAGAGGACCAGTCGTTTTAGCTAATGATTCATCTTCCCGTAATGTAACAACTGTTATACTGACACACAGTGGGTGGATTTTTGGGAGATTCCGTACTAAATTCATTTTAAACATGGCTGCTCTCATGTGAGGCACCCACTTTATGGAGCATATAGTGGTTCATTCAAAAACGACACTGCAATTATTTTTGAGTGTATAGAAGAAATATACAAATGATATAATAATGTTTGTAATATAATGTTTGTTATATACTTGTGATATAAAAATAACATATTACATTAAATGATCTGTGTATAATGAGCTGGGGTTCTCAGGTTCTTCACTGGGGAACTGAACTGAGGTCTTCTGTGTGGAAAGCAGTGGTGTTACCCACTATACCGACACTTATCGTCTGGGAAAAACTTTGCATGTACAAAAGTGTCATGGTCCAGTTGCAGTGGTAAACAGCTTATGATCAGTCGCTGAGATGTGCATGAAATAATATCAAGATTATTATAACAACTATTAATATTCATAATCAGGGTGAAAGCCAAGCTCAGTCTAGACAGGGGTCCACAGCTCCAGTGCTGAAGGGCCAGTGTTAAGCGAAGTTTGTTGATCCCCTGCTAACACACACCCAGTAAACCTCCCAAACCCTGCTGGACACAGACTCTCCAGCTGTTGAGATGAGAAAGGATTCTGCAAAAAATATTTTCCATCCAGAGCCACTAGGGGTCAGTGCAGTAACTTCAGGGATATGAAACTCAGACTGAATAAAGTATGAAGAAAGATTCCTGTATGCAAATGTTCTCTTGTGGCTTTAGATTTAAAATAAGGATGAGACTATTCATCTGTTCAGAGAAGATCCCACAGGTCCATCGTCATCATGTTCTCTGTGTCTCTACTGCTCCTGCTTTCAGCAGCTTGCTGTGAGTTATTCAGTAAATAATATATTTCAATTTAATGATATCCAGTTTTAACACAATAAAGAGTAGATGTTTGCCGCTGTGGGAAAAAAATATGAATTTCCAACTTTTAAATTATTTCTACTGGCCTGGTCACTTTTCAGAGATGTTTGATACAATGTAAACAGCAGTTTTCTAAATCTATATCATGAGAAAAATAGACATGCAGTGTTTGTATTTCTGATCCACAGGTGTCCACTGTGAAGAACTGACCCAACCTGCTTCTATGGTCATCCGTCCAGACCAGGCTCTGATCATCGACTGCAAGGTCTCGTTTTCAGTCACTGGCTATTGGACTGCTTGGATCCGACAGCCTTCAGGAAAAGCTCTGGAGTAGATTGGACATTTCTATGTTGGTGGGAGCCCAGATTACAATGATAAACTGAAAAGCAAATTCAGTATCTCTGGGGATTCAGGGACGAAGACAATAACATTACGAGGACAGAGTCTGGACATTGGAGACACAGCTGTGTATTACTGCGCCAGAGACTCACAGTGACACAAACTAATGCACACGGTGTACAAAAACCCTCACAGTGCACCACGCATATAATCAACTATAGTTTCACTAAGAGAATTAGCCCAATGGGATCTCCTTTATAAAGCGTCATGAATGATGCTGTAATTACACCTTATTGACACACACAAACACATTTAACGATGGAAGTACAGCTGATATATTCACTGTCACAGACCAATCACATTGATACAGGTGTTTGAATCAACTTCAGGTTTTACTGCTGTCTTCAGAATTACTGCATATTTAAATGTAATTATACAAATAAATATTGAAGATAGAATATATTTACTTGATTTGTGCAGCAGTAATTCATCTGTATCAGTGAATAATTCACCATTAATGTGCTGTTACCAGACACTTCAAAGAGCAGGTCCAGAATTGGGAGATGTGCTTATTGTACTGTTTTTTTTTATTTAAGGAAACAGTTATGATGTGAGAGAAATATCTAGGAACTTCTGATTAATGTTCATTATTAACTCCATCATTTCAGCTGTAATATTTGAAATGTACTGTTCAAGCTTGTTTTATTAACAACCAGAAAAAATGTCATTCGTATTACAAACAATAGCATTAATTAAATATAATATAATGAGTGTATTTAGGAAGTGGTGATCAAATCATGAGGCTGATAATATTCCAAAAATGCACTATGGAGTATGTTATTTTTTGTATTACAACTTTATATGTAATCAATAAAAACAGCCATGTACTATGCTGTATGAAGGTGTAACAGTACGTTTTAATGTAAAAATTGATTACTTTTCACACTGCTGAAGTAAATATTGAATTTAATTTATTTTTTATAATGTGACAAGAGATGGCAAGTGTTGCTTTGTACAGTTAATGAGTTTAGTCAGTGATGATAATCTGTACACTACCATTACTACAGCCATAGGTGGCACTAAAGTCCAACAAATGATCTAAAGCTGAGCCACTGGAAATTAACAGAAAATTAAGGGCTCAAATCAAAATAAGATGTAAACTCACAGCTCAGAAAATAATTGTTATTTCACACAACACTTTTTGTCATCTACTGTTGCCTCAAGGCAACACCCCCAAAGTCCCCTGCATGCATTATATATTAAACAGTTCATCATTTCACTGATATATAATAGTAGTTGTGATATTTGAAACTCATTAATGCTGCCAAGACTCATAATTACACACAGCTTACATCAGGATAATTATTTAGACAGCAATGTTTTGTAATATATAATGGCATGACCAATGTCTGCTGAGTGAGGAGGCGTATCATAAATGTGAGAAACCTGTATTATCAAATCTATATTGTGGTGTACTGTCTACAGTTGAGCGAGTATATGAAGAAACTAATACAATTTATTAAAAGTGGACCATGGCCCATCATTGCTTTCCCTTTCTCTCTCCACCCTTCAACTTGTTGCTGTATTTCTTCAAATATTACAATAATCTTATTGAGAAATACACACTCACTAAATCACTCACTCACTCATGAACATACTCATACATGTTTATTAACTGCTCTGTATGTTTATACTTATATCAGCTGACAAAATAAATACAGAGCAGGGGTTCTTTATCTGTTCTGCTTTAAACTACTGCCCCCTACACGTCTTTAATAGTTCTGCCTCTCACAGGTCACTACAGATAAACAAATTCCAGCTCCCTCCCACTACACCTCTCTGTATTTAGGCGCCGAGAACAGAGAAGATCCCACAGCTCCAGCTTCAACCCACACACCAACCATGTTCTCTACATCTCTACTGCTCATACTGGCAGCTGCTTCCTGTCAGTTCCTCAGTAAACAACACTCAACACTATTGAGATTATGTTCATGTCCAAGATGATGAATCTGATCACTTTGTATCTCTGTGTATTTCTGATCCACAGGTGTCCAATGTGAAGTACTGACCCAGCCTGCTTCTGTGGTGGTCCGTCCAGACCAGGCTCTGGCCACTGACTGCAAGGTCTCGTATGCAGTTTCTAGCTATTGGACAGCTTGGATCCGACAGCCTTCAGGGAAAGCTCTGGAGTGGATTGGATATATACTTGGCAGTGGGAACACATTTTACAGTGATAAACTGAAAAGCAAGTTCACTATGTTTGTAGATTCAGGGACAAACACTGTAACATTACGAGGACAGAGTCTGGACACTGGGGACACAGCTGTGTATTACTGCGCCAGATACACACAGTGACACAAAGTAATGCACACGGTGTACAAAAACCCTCACAGTGCAGTTCACATGTCCAGCTAGTTTCCCTGGACAAAGAACTAGCCAAATATTTTATACTTTGTCAACAATGATGATATAATTACATGTGCATACACAACTAATAATAATAATAATAATAATAAATTGAATTTTTAAAGCGCTTTTCAGTAACCCAAAGACGCTGTTTACAATCAGATGAACACATATAGACAATCACATCCACAATCAAACAAAACAAGAGGACAAATTACACTACATAACACACAACGCTACAAAACAGGAACAAGGGTAAAAACAAACAAGGGCTAATCAAGAAACATAGAGATTAAATGCAGCCGAAAACAGGTGTGTTTTAAGTTTGGATTTGAATAGTGATAGAGATGTTGACTGCTGAATTTCTGGAGGAAGGGAGTTCCAGAAGCAAGGGGCATGTCTGGAGAAGGCTCAGTCTCCAAGACTACGCAGCTTAGAAGGGGGAGTGGTGAGTAAACCAGTTGAGGAAGATCTGAGATTAGGTGTGTATGGTTGAAGAAGGTCCGATAAGTAAGAGGGAGCTAGGTTATTGAGAGCTTTGTAGGTGAGAAGGAAGATTTTGAACTGAATACGATATTTAACAGGAAGCCAGTGGAGGTTGTGGAGAACTGGGGTGATGTGGTGGTGGGACCGGGTGTGGGTGAGGAGAAGGGCAGCAGAGTTCTGGACCATTTGGAGTTTATGTAGTAGTGAGGAGCTAATGCCAGAAAGAAGAGAGTTACAATAGTCAAGACGGCTGGAGATGAATGCATGAATGAGGCGTTCAGAAGCAGACTGGGAAAGAGAAGGACAGATTTTAGCAATGTTGCGAAGGGGAAAGAATAAGGTTTTTATGATGGAACTAACATGGGAATGAAACGTAAGTGAAGAGTCAAGGGTGACACCAAGATTTCGGACCACAGTGGAGGGCGACAGGGTGACATCATCAATCGAGAGTGTGAGGGAGCCAGTTTTATTGAGGGTAGATTTGGAGCCAATGAGGATTAGGTCAGTTTTATTACTATTAAGCATCAGTGAATGTTGTGTCATCCAGTGCCTGATTTTTGAGAGACATAGTTCAAATTTGGAGAGTGTTGGGTCGTTGAAAGAATTAGTCCGGAGGTAAATCTGTGTGTCATCAGCGTAACAGTGAAAATCAAGATTGAAATGACGGATAATATGGCCGAGGGGAAGTATATAGACAATAAACAGTAATGGGCCAAGGACAGAGCCTTGTGGGACCCCTTGTGAGATGGATGAAATGGTTGAACTATGTCCAGAAAGTGTGACAAATTGTTTTCGATCTGTTACGTAAGATATAAACCAGTCAAGGGCAGAACCAGTGACACCCAGCTCATGCAGTATTAATGTTAACACGTGTAATCACCTTTGTTTTACAGTTATACTTCTGTAACAGTAAATAAATATTTTCTGCCTCTAAATGGCTTATGATATTAAAATTTAACATTAGAACACCAAAACACATGTTAAAAGAAAAGCATTCCAAAGCCTACAATGTCTAGTCTGCAGAATTTCATTTTACACTGTAGAAATAAACATGGAAATTTCAAATTTACTGTATGAGAAGAGAGTGCAAATGTTGATTCATACAGTGATGATGATCTGTTGTGTTTCCATTACAATAAATACAACATTAGGTGGCGCTACAGTTCAGCAAATGAGCTACCAGGTGTTAACAGTAAACTGAGGACTCACCTCCACAAAGAAATAAACACAGCTGAATTCCCTTTTAGAATTTAATCCTAAAGTAATTAATCTAACTTCACTCTTTGAATTATTTTTTTAAAACAAATAAAAACATCTGGCCACATGACACTGGACGTTAGGCTTCACATTGCCTTTGCCATTTGTGGCTGTAGAAACATGTTTAAAACACTACGTTTAGTGGAGTATGATGATTGTTGGTGGGTTGTGTCTGTGTTGGATTATTCATATGAACTTTGGCATCATGAAACATTTTTAAAAAGTGCATACAGGTGTACAGTGGTCACATGGCAGCCTAGGGTTTGATTCCCAGCTCGGCCAGCAATATCTCACTACATGTAATAAAAGACTGTTAACACTGTATTAGCCTAACATTACAAAGTTGCTCTGAGTAAAACTGTCTCACAAATGTCATATGTAATGAAGCATCAACTGCAAAAGTTTGGGAACACGTTTAATTTTAGCACCAAATGTATGTAATGTAAAAATGGAGATAAGATGCATGTGTATGCAGATATATGCAAACCCTTCACCTCTTTCTGTTATATAAGGAAGGTCTGTGTGTGTTGGTGAGGAGGAGAAGAGCATCTTCACAAACCAATGATGATTTCCTCAGTGTTTCTGATGCTGTTAATAGCAGCTGCATGTGGTAAGTCTGTGTGGCGTCTCAAATTAAAAACAGCAGCTGGAGATCCAGCTGTTTCCAGTGGCTGTGTGTATTGATAGATACAGAGCACTGTAAATAATTCAACACTATGCACTGTTCTTCTTCTTCTCAGGTGGGGTGGACAGTGTGGAGCTTACCCAGTCGTCCTCAGTGGTCATAAAACCTGGAGAATCATTCTCCATCTCCTGTAAGATCTCCGAGTCCAGCTACTGCATTCATTGGATACGGCAGCCTGCTGGAAAAGCTCTGGAATGGCTCAGATATCTGTGTAACAGTGGTAGCACTAATACTAAAGACTCAGTGAAGAGCAAGATCAGTTTCAGCCAGGACACTTCCATCAGCACAGTGAACTTACGAGGCCAGAACTTTCAGCCTCAGGATACAGCTGTGTATTACTGTGCTGAGAGTCACATTGTTTAAAACAGACAGCAGACCTGAACAAAAACACCCTCCACTACTCTCAGCAAGCACAACACACTCTGTTCCATCTTTCACACAATGCATAATCTCCATTACATTATATTTAATTTAAACCTAGTTTTATTGCTAAATTAATTGATTTTCACACAACACTTTGTCTACACCACAGTTTCCTCAAGGTGCACATCCCCCTGTACACACTGTATATTACACAGTCTATTATTTCAATGACCTTTGGTAATAATTGTTATGTTTCCCATCAGCTATAATCCCAGATTTTTAGCCAAGCTGGATCTCTAAATGATATTTTGTTAACTTGCATACAGTGGCCTGGATTTTTGGGAGATTCTGTACTAAATTCATTTTAAACATGGCTGCTCTTATGTGGGACACACACTTTATGGAGCATGTAGAGATTTATTTAAGGACAACACTGCAATTATTTTTGAGTGTATAGTAGACATATACAAATGATATAGTAACGTTTGTTATATATTTGTGAAATACATATTTCATTGAATGATCTGTGGATAATGAGCTGGGGTTCTCAGGCTCTCCACTGGGGAACTGAACTGAGGTCTTCTGTGTGGAAAGCAGTGTTACCCACTAACTGTCTGCAAAAAACTTTGCATGTACAAAAGTGTCATGGTGCAGATGCAGTGGTAAACAGCTGATGATCAGTCGCTGAGATGTGCATGAAATAAAATCAAGATTACTATAACAACTAATAATATTCATAATCAGGGTGAAAGCCAAGCTCAGTGTAGACAGGGGTCCACAGCTCCAGTCCTGAAGGGCCAGTGTTAAGCGAAGTTTGTTGATCCCCTGCTAACACACACCCAGTAAGCCTCCCAAACCCTGCTGGACACAGACTCTCCAGCTGTTGAGATGAGAAAGGATTCTGCACAAAAAATTTTCAGCCAGAGCCACTAGGGGTCAGTGCAGTAACTTCAGGGATATGAAACTCAGACTGAATAAAGTATGAAGAAAGATTCCTGTATGCAAATGTTCACTTGTGGCTTTAGATTTAAAACAAGGATGAGACTATTCATCTGTTCAGAGAAGATCCCACAGGTCCATCATCATCATGTTCTCTTTGTCTCTACTGCTCCTGCTTTCAGCAGCTTGCTGTGAGTTATTCAGTAAATAATATATTTCATTTTAATGATATCCAGTTTTAACACAATAAAGAGTAGATTTTTGCAGCTGTGGGAAAAAAATATGAATTTCCAACTTTTAAATTATTTCTACTGGCCTGGTCATTTTTCAGAGATGTTTGATACAATGTAAACGACAGTTTTCTAAATCTATATCATGAGAAGAATAGACATGCAGTGTTTGTTTTTCTGATCCACAGGTGTCCACTGTGAAGAACTGACCCAACCTGTTTCTGTGGTCATCCGTCCAGACCAGGCTCTGATCATCGACTGCAAGGTCTCGTATTCAGTCACTGGCTATTGGACAGGTTGGATCCGACAGCCTTCAGGAAAAGCTCTGGAGTGGATTGGACATTTCTATGTTGGTGGGAGCCCAGTTTACAATGATAAACTGAAAAGCAAGTTCAGTATCTCTGGGGATTCAGGGACGAAGACAATAACATTACGAGGACAGAGTCTGGACACTGGGGACACAGCTGTGTATTACTGCGCCAGAGACTCACAGTGACACAAACTAATGCACCCGCTGTACAAAAACCCTCACAGTGCACCACACATATAATCAACTATAGTTTCACTAAGAGAATTAGCCCAATGGGATCTTCTTTATAAAGCGTCATGAATGATGGTGTAATTACACCTTATTGACACACACAAACACATTTAACGATGGAAGTACAGCTGATATATTCACTGTCACAGATCAATCACATTGATACAGGTGTTTGAATCAACTTCAGGTTTTACTGCAGTCTTCAGAATTACTGCATATTTAAATGTAATTATACACAAATAAATATTGAAGATAGAATATATTTACTTGATTTGTGTATCAGTAATTCATCTGTGTCAGTGAATAATTCACCATTAATGTGCTGTTACCAGACACTTCAAAGAGCAGGTCCAGAATTGGGAGATGTGCTTATTGTACTGTTTTTTTTTTTTATTTAAGGAAACAGTTATGATGTGAGATAAAAGTCTAGGAACTTCTAATTAATGTTCATTATTAACTCCATCATTTCAGGTGTAATATTTGAAATGTACTGTTCAAGCTTGTTTTATTAACAACCAGAAAAAATGTCATTCGTATTACAAACAATAGCATTAATTAAATATAATATAATGAGTGTATTAAGGAAGTGGTGATCAAATCATGAGGCTGATAATATTCCAAAAATGCACTATGGAGTATGTTATTTTCTTACTACAACTTTATATGTAATCAATAAAAACAGACATGTACTATGCTGTATGAATGTGTAACAGTATGTTTAATGTAAAAAAAGGATTTACTTTCACGCTGCTGAAGTAAATATTGAATTTTATTTTTTTTTATGTATTGTGACAAGAGATGGCAAGTGTTGCTTTGTACAGTTAATGAGTTTAGTCAGTGATGATAATCTGTACACTACCATTTCTACAGCCATAGGTGGCACTAAAGTCCAGCAAATGATCTAAAGCTGAGCCATTGGAAATTAACAGAAAATTAAGGGCTCAAATCAAAATAAGAAATAAACTCACAGCTCAGAAAATAATTGTTATTTCACACAACACTTTTTGTCATCTACTGTTTCCTCAAGGCAACACCCCCAAAGTCCCCTGCATGCATTATATATTAAACACTTCATCATTTCACTGATATACAATAGCAGTTGTGATATTTGAAACTCATTAATGCTGCCAAGACTATTAATAATTACACACAGCTTACATCAGGATAATTATTTAGACAGCAATGTTTTGTAATATATAATGGCATGACAAATGTCTGCTGAGTGAGGAGGCGTATCATAAATGTGAGAAACCTGTATTATCAAATCTATATTGTGGTGTACTGTCTACAGTTGAGTGAGTATATGAAGAAACTAATACAATTTATTAAAAGTGGACCATGGCCCATTATTGCAGTAACTTCAGGGATATGAAACTCAGTCTGAATAAAGTATGAAGAAAGATTCCTCTATGCAAATGTTCACTTGTGGCTTTAGATTTAAAATAAGGATGAGACTATTCATCTGTTCAGAGAAGATCCCACAGGTCCATCGTCATCATGTTCTCTGCGTCTCTACTGCTCCTGCTTTCAGCAGTTTGCTGTGAGTTATTCAGTAAAGAATATCCATCCATCCATCCATTATCCACCGCTTATCCGGATCCGGGTCGCGGGGGAAGCAGTCGGAGCAAAGAAACCCAGACCTCCCTCTCCCCAGCCACTGCCTCCAGCTCCTCCGGGGGTATACCGAGGCATTCCCAGGCCAGTCGAGACATGTAGTCTCTCCAGCGTGTTCTTGGTCTGCCCCGGGGCCTCCTCCCCGTCACCAGGAAGGCGTCCAGGAGGCATCCGAACCAGATGCCGGAACCACCTCAACTGGCTCCTCTCGACATGGAGGAGCAGCGGCTCCACTCAGAGCATCTCCCGGATGTCAGAGCTCCTAACCCTGTCTCTAAGGGTCCAGACACCCTGCGGAGAAAACTCATTTCAGCCAATTGTACCCGTGATCTCGTTCTTTCGGTCACCACTCAAAGCTTGTGACCATAGGTGAGGGTTGGGACGTAGATTGAACGGTAAATCGAGAGCTTTGCTTTTCTGCTCAGCTCTCTCTTCACCACAATGGACCGGTACAGAGCCCGCATTACTGCTGATGCTGCCCCGATCCGCCTGTTAATCTCACGCTCCATCTTTCCCTCACTCGTGAACAAGACCCCGAGGTATTTAAACTCCTCCACTCGAGGCAGGATCTCACTTCCAACCTGGAGAGAGCACTCCACCCTTTTCTGACTGAGTACCATGGACTCGGACTTGGAGGTGCTGATCCTCATCCCTACTGCTTCACACTCAGCTGCAAACTGGTCCAGCAAGAGGAGGTCCCAGCTCGATGAAGCCAACAAGACCACATCATCCGCAAAAAGCAGACATGGAATCCTGAGACCACCAAAACGGACACCCTCCGCCACTTGGCTACGCCGAGAAATTCTGTCCATAAAAATTATGAACAGAACCGGTGACAACGGCCAGCCCTGATGGAGTCCAAATCCAACTGGAAACTAGTCGAACTTACTGCCAGCCATACGAACCAGACTCCTGCTCTGTTTATACAGGGACTGGATGGCTCGTAGCAAAGAGCGCAGTACCCCATACTCCCTGAGCACCCCCCACAGAATACCCCGAGGGAGACGGTCGAGTGCCTTCTCCAGATCCACAAAACACATGTAGACTAGTTGAGCGAACTCCCATGCCCCCTCCGGGATCCTAGCGAGGGTAAAGAGCTGGTCATGTGTTCCATGACCGGGGCGGAATCCGCATTGTTCCTCCTGGATCCGAGGTTCAACTATCAGTCGGACTCTCTTCTCCAGTACCCCCGCATAGACCTTACCGGGGAGGCTGAGGAGTGTGATCCCCCTATAGTTGGAACACACCCTCCGATCCCCCTTTTTAAAAAGGGGAACCAAAACCCCAGTCTGCCAGTCCAGAGGCACTGCCCCCGACGTCCACGCGATGGTGCAAAGACGTGTCAGCCAGGACAGTCTCACAACATCCAGAGCCTTGAGGAACCCAGGGCAAACTTCATCCACCCCCGGAGCCCTACCGCCAAGGAGTTTCCCTATCACCTCAGCCCCAGTGATAGACGAGCCCCCCCTGGGGTCCCCAAACTCTGCTTCCTCGGCGGAGATGTGCTGGTGGGATTGAGAAGATCCTCGAAGTATTCTTTCCACCGCCTAATGATGTCCCCAGTCGAGGTCAACAGTTCCCCACCCCCACCATATACAGTGTTGGTGGAAAACCGCTTTCCCCTCCTGAGTCACCTGATGGTTTGCCAGAAACTTCTCGGAGCCGACCGAAAGTCGTTTTCCATGTTCTCACCGAACTCCTCCCACACCAGAGTTTTTGCCTCAGCGACAGCCGAACCCGCGAGCCGCTTGGCTCCCCGGTACCTGTCGGCTGCCTCCGGAGTCCTCCGAGCCAACCAGGCTCGATAGGACTCTTTCTTCAGCTTGACAGCCCCCCTCACCCGGGGTGTCCACCACCGAGTGCGGGGATTGCCACCCTGACAGACACCGACAACCTTGCAGCCACAGCTCCGTTCAGCCGCCTCAACAATGGAGGTCCGGAACATGGCCCACTCGGACTCAATGTCACCAGCCTCCCCCGGGACACAGTCGAAGTTCTGCCAGATGTGCGAGTTGAAGATCTTTCTGACAGGTTCCTCTGCCAAATGTTCCCAGCAAACCCTCAGCACGCGTTTGGTCCTGCCAAGTCTGTCCGGCATCCTCCCCCGCCATCTGATCCAACTCACCACAAGGTGGTGATCAGTTGACAGCTCAGCACCTCTCTTCACCCGAGTGTCCAGAACATATGGCCGCAGGTCCGATGATACGACTATAAGGTCGATCATCAAAACGCGGCCTAGGGTATCCTGATGCCAGGTGTACTTGTGGACACCCTTATGCTCGAACATGATGTTCATAATGGACAAACTGTGACGAGCACAGAAGTCCAATAACTGAACACCACTCGGGTTCAGATCAGCGGGGCCGTTCCTCCCAATCACGCCCCTCCAGGTCTCACTGTCATTACCCACGTGAGCGTTGAAGTCCCCCAGCAGAACAATGGAGTCCCCAGAATGAGCGTTCTCCAGCACCCCCTCTAGGGTCCCCAAGAAGGCATGGTATTCTGAACTGCTGTTCGGTGCATAAGCACAAACAACAGTCAGAGCCCGTTCCCCAACCTGAAAGTGCAGGGAAATAACCCTCTCGTCCACAGGGGTAAACCCCAACATACAGGCGCTAAGCCGGGGGGCTATGAGTAAGCCCACTCCTGCCTTACGCCTCTCACCCTGGGCAACTCCAGAGTGAAAGAGCATCCAACCCCTCTCAAGGAGATTGGTTCCAGAACCCATACTTTGTGTCGAGGTGAGCCCAACTATATCTAGCCGGTATCTCTCAACCTCGCGCACCAGTTTCAGTAACCGAGGATCAGAAAGCCAGGGCCCCCGACCCTGGCTGCCACCCAATCCGCAATGCACCAGACCCGAATTACTACCTCTCTAAAAAAACTATGGAGTGGATCAGATATACCTATGTTGGTGGGAGTGATTATTTCAATGATAAACTGAAAACCAAGTTCAGCATCTCTGGGGATTCAGGGACGAACACAATGACATTACAAGGACAGAATCTGGACACTGGGGACACAGCTGTGTATTACTGCACCAGAGGCTCAAAGTGACACAATTTAATGCACATGGTGTACAAAAACCCTCACAGTGCAGTACACATAAGCTTAACTAGTTTCACTGGACAAAGAACCAGCCAAACAGGTCCCACTTTATACTGTCATTGATAAATGGGTATCTACACCCTTACAGAACATATAACAATGAGTTCATAATGTTTTTATACAACCATTATTAATTTTATAACATGTGTAATCACCTTAGTTGTTCTACAGTTAAGCTTCAGTAATAAGTTTATAGTTGCTACATGTGTTTAGTTAATGTGTGACTGCACAGTTATTAGAGGAGATATTTTTTCAAATACTATTAAATACAATCCGGATCATGATACAACAACTACTTATTTGTTCATCATTGCCTTGTTTGATGTAAAGAATTCAATTTGATGGAGGAAAAGTCTGGAATTAGAAGGAAAGTGTAGGAAGTGTATTCATAATTGTTTTTAGTTGCATTTTTTCAGTAATGCTTATATTTAACATTTTCATTTAAGCTTCTATTAGTTCAAATGATCAGTTCACATATTTCATTTAGTCAATTAATAAAAACGTGGAAAAACATGTGATAAAGTAATGTTATAGAAAACATGCATACTCTAATGAACACCTGGGATGTTGATGATCAAACCATGAGGCAGTTAATGAACAGCACTTTTCTGGATGTTTTAATTATGTAATAACAATATAACTATTGAAGAACTTAGAAGACCCATGCATTTTATGTGTGTAGTGAGGTACTCTATTTTATTTGCAATTTAATAACATATTTTGCCCTTAATATATATACAGTCTAGTGTAGTTGATGCAAACCACCTCATGGAATGGTTTTGAAACTCACTCACTGCCACTTACTCACATACATACTTATGCACATTTAAGGACTGCTCCATATCTTGACACTTATCAGGTGAAGAATAAAACAGAGTGGAGACTCCTAACGTGTTCTAAACTACTGCTCTCTATTCCATGCTTTAAATAGTTTTGCCTCACACAGATCACTGCAGATAAGCAAATACCAGCTTCCTCCTACTACACCTCTCTCTTTTTTAAAGTGTGGAGAACAGAGAAGATCCCACAGCTCCAGCTTCAACCCACACTTCAACACCAACCATGTTCTCTACATCTCTACTGCTCCTGCTGGCAGCTGCTTCCTGTCAGTTCCTCAATAAACAACACTCAACACTATTGAGATTATTTTCATGTCCAAAATGATGAATCTCATCACTTTGTATTTCTGTGTATTTCTTATCCACAGGTGTCCACTGTGTAGAACTGACCCAGCCTGCTTCTGTGGTGGTCCGTCCAGACCAGGCTCTGACCATCGACTGCAAGGTCTCGTATTCAGTTTCTAGCTATACTACAGGTTGGGTCCGGCAGCCTTCAGGAAAAGCTCTGGAATGGATTGGATATATCAGCAGTAGTGGGGGCACAGCTTACAATAACAAACTAAAAAGCAAGTTCACTATCTCTAGAGACACTGGGACAAACACAATAACATTACGAGGACAGAGTCTGGACACTGGGGACACAGCTGTGTATTACTGCGCGGGTGAGACACAGTGACACAGACTAATAAACACGGTGTACAAAAACCCTCACAGTGCAGTGCACAAACTATTTTCCCTGGACCATGAACTACTTTATATTTTGTCATCATTTTTCTAATTACTTTTTTACAACACATACAAGAAGTTTGATGTTATTACATGTTTTTACAGAACTAATATTAATGTTCAAACGTGTCATCACCTTAGTTGTTCTACAGTTATATATCTGCAACATCAAATAAATATTTGTTGCTCCTAAGTTACTTATGATATTATAAATAAACCATCCCAAAGCCTGTAGTGTTTCATTTCACACGGCAGAAGCAAATACTAAATTTTGAAATTTGCTAATGACAAGACACTGCAAATGTTGATACAAAGAGTCCGGGTTTGTTCAGTGATCAAAATCAGTTGTGTGTATACATTACCATTATTACAACTACAGGTGGCGCTAAAATCCAGCAAATGATATAAAGCAGAGCAAGCAGACCTTCATGGTAAACTAAGGGCAAACCCCAAGAATGAAGTAAACTTGCAGCACAGTTTCCTTTAGATTGTACTGAATAATTTATTAAATAATTGTGAACTGAACTGTGGATGTATTTTAACTGAATGTCCACTTCATATCCAACATACTTCCAGGGAATCCAGAATTGGAATCAGGAACAACACTCCACTGCTCATAGATAATAATCCCAACTGTTTGAAATTTTAACAAGGGTGAATAATATTTTACTATTTTAATATTTTTAATTACATTAAGTTTGATTCATTTTACATTTCAAATGATTAATGTTAATTATTATATAATTATAATAAATACACTATAATGGAAATTAACATTTTAAGTGAATTAATATAAAAGAAAAATAAATCTTCTGGGTTAAACAGAGTAGGTTTTTACACAAATTGTTTGGCACACATTTCATTTGAAGTTTAGTTACACTGTGTTTATTACCATTTGTGCCTATAGAAGCAAGTATAAAATAATAGAGGGGTGTATAATGGGATGTTGGTAGGATGGTGGTTGTTGGGCTATTTGTCTGAACTATGGGATTATAATTTATTAAAAGTGCATAGAGTAGTACAGGGGTCACATGGCAGCCTGAGGGTTGACTCCCAGCTCGGGCAGGAATATCTCACTACATACAGAACAAGACCAAACCCCTAATATTGCATTAGCCATCAGTTTTAAACTTGCTCTAGGTAAAATTGTTCAATGAATGTGAGGAATGTAATGCAGCAGCAACTCTGTTATTTGGGAGTCCAGTGTGTTTAATGTAAACATGGCGAAATGATACACGTGTATGCAGATATATGCAAATCCTCCACCTCCTCTTCTTATATAAGGAAGGTCTGTGTGTGTTGGTGAGGAGGAGAACAGCATCTTCACAAACCAATGATGATCTCCTCAGTGTTTCTGATGCTGTTAATAGCAGCTGCATGTGGTAAATCTGTGTGACATCTCAAATTAAAAACAGCAGCTAGAGATCCAGCTGTTTCCAGTGGCTGTGTGTATTGATAGATACAGTGCACTGTAAATGATTCAACACCATGCACTGTTGTTCTTCTTCTCAGGTGGGGTGGACAGTGTGGAGCTCACACAGCCATCCTCAGTGGTCATAAAACCCGGAGAATCCTTCTCCATCTCCTGTAAAATCTCAGAGTCCAGCTACTGCATTAACTGGATACGGCAGCCTGCTGGAAAAGCTCTGGAATGGCTCGGGTATCTTTGTAACAGTGGTAGCACTAATACTAAAGACTCAGTGAAGAGCAAGATCAGTTTCATTCAGGACACTTCCATCAGCATGGTGTACTTACGAGGCCAGAACTTTCAGCCTCAGGACACAGCTGTTTATTACTGCGGCAGAGAGTCACAGTGTTTAAAACAGACAGCAGACCTGAACAAAAACACCCTCCACTACTCTCAGCAACACAACACACTCTGTTCCATCTCTCACACTTCATGTGGTTATTAGGCCTGGGGGGTCTTTGACAATCTCCTGTAAGATTTCAGGATATTCCTTGAGTGACACCTCTAAAGCGCCTTCATGGATACGTCAAACTGAAGGAAAAGGTCTTCATTGGTATGATCCATGCTGGTGGAAGCACAGACTACAAAGATTCCCTCAAGGCAAAGCTCAGTATCTCCAGAGAAATGACCAGCAGCACTGTGTTTCTGAACGGACAGAACCTGGACACCGCAGGCACAGCTGTGTATTACTGCGCTCGCTACACACCACCCGTACAATAACGTATGACAACAACAACACCAGAGTTTGCTGAACTCAATATTCAGTAGAGTTTTACAGTCTCTGAAAAATTCTTATGAAACCTGTGTTGGGTCCAGTTTTTAGAATATTCTGAAACTACCACAAAAACTGTCTTTCAAAGTGTGTGATTAGCTCCAACACACACACACACACACACACAAAATCCCAGACTATTCATTTCTGCTTTTCATTTTTGTATGTGTTTTCATATATTTATATTTATTCATTTCCCAATCTGAATGTAAGCAGAATATGAACTTCTTTGTTCAGTAACTGAGGTGTATTTCACATATAACAATAAAACTTATGAATAAACCAAATAGTTTCTGAAGTATTCTTTGGAAAATCTGTCCAATAAATCTAATATTCTGAATATTCCCAACTGATGACTCGAAGCAGATGTACTTAGAAAATAAGAAGTAATAATTATTAAACTGAGAAATTATCACTAATGAGAACACAGGAAGGAAATAAAGTGAAAGCATGAGACACAGGATTATCTGAGAACACAAACACAAGCAGCTTTTATGTATATTTCATATATTATATATCTATTATGTAGTGGTACTCTCCTTTAATGTTGCTGTATCCTTGTTTCTTGTCTTTCAGAAAAGGATTAAAAAAAAAAAAAGTTTTATTTTTACTTATATTCTGTGTTCAGATTTTATTTTTACAAACAGTTTCATTCTTAATTTATCCAAAAGGTAGAAACTTTTATTAAAATGCAGATGTCACATTTAAGCTTTGCTTTTTGTTTGTAAATAAACAGGAAATACAAAAATATAAGCCGCCAATCAGCTATCAGTGAGTTCAGATTCACTGTGGTCTTCAGTGTTTTAAACAACTAATCACCAGCGAGATGTTCACAAGGACTAAACTTCTGAAGTATGACCTATATGCAAAATAAGAGCCCTGCACTCAGATATATTTGTGGATAATACACACAGACATAATCACACACACACACTTGTACAAACACACTGCAGGAAATATGCTTCAGTGTACATTTTCAGGCACTTTTAGAGCAATCTTGGACTGGACAGTTCTACTCTTGCTGGCCACTTCACCGTGTAAGTGGACACTCATCGCTGCTGTCAAAGAAAAAAACTGAAATGGGATGTAAAAGCTTTGTTAATAATAATATTACTACATCAAGCCGTTTTAGACTATTGTTATTCGACCATGTTGGTGGTAGTGAGGTCAAAATGTGATTAATAAATATGCTTCTTCTTCTCAGATGTCCATGGCATCAGTCTGAGCTCGTCTCCTGATCAGGTGAAGTCTCCTGGACAATCAGTGAAGATTTCCTGTCAAATCTCTGGCTATGACCTCAGTGGCTGGGGAACTGGTTGGATCAGACAACCTCCAGGAAAAGCCATGGAGTGGATTGGGATCATCTGGGGTGGTGGATCTATAGACTCTGGCTCTTCCTTTAAGAATCGCTTCACAATATCCAGAGACACCAGCAGCAACGTGCTTTTCTTAGACATCAGCAGCTTGGAGACTGGGGACACGGCTGTTTATTACTGCGCCAGACAGACACAGTGGTACAGCTGTGTGAGAGCACTGTACAAAAACTTATGAAAATCTGTCTTAGTCCAGATCGAGTTTTTGTTAAAGCTGGAACTTTCCTCCAAGATTCATTAATATCATTAATTATTAACGACAACAATGTTTATGTTTTCAGGTCTCATTTGAGTTGGAAAATTTATCTCCAATATTTACATAGGAATTAATCAATGTGTAAGTGTCAGTGGCCCCTTGTTTTTGTTTAATGTTCCAGTAGGTGGCACCACACTTTCAAAAAAGAAAGAGACAGGATGTGGCTGAGTTCTCAGGTATTAAGACAGAGTGAGGAAAGATTGATTTGTGATAGAGAACTGTTTGGTTCAAACTTTCACTAACAGCAAGTGTGAGGTACCAGCTGCAGGGAACTGAGAGTAAAATGACATCATGTAGAGAATCCAAGCTTGTGTCTGTGTCTGTAACAGCTCTAACACCTTACCATCGAAGCTGAATTCACTGATTATACATGAAGTATCTACAAATGTTTGGGCACATTGTTACAGTCTGTTACAGGAAGTTAAATGTATGCACATATGTAGGTGTATTTTTTCCTGAAAATGTTGCTTCTTACATCTGTTGAAAACAAACAGTGGGTGTTCTAACATGTTCTGTGTTAAGCTACTGACCCCTACTGTACATTTTAATTAGCTTAGCTTCTCATGGGTCATTATATTAACAAATACCAGCTTCCTCCCACTGGAAATATGTGTATTTAGGAGATTAGACTCTCTCTATTAAAGTATGGAGAACAGAGAAGACCCCACAGCTCAAGCTTCAACCCACACTTCAACACCAATCATGTTCTCTACATCTCTACTGCTCCTGCTGGCAGCTACTTCCTGTCAGTTCCTCAGTAAACAACACTCAACAATATTGAGGTTTTGTTTATGTCAAAGATGATGAATCTAATCACTTTGTATTTCTGTGTATTTCTGATCCACAGGTGTCCACTGTTATGAACTGACCCAGCCTGCTTCTGTGGTGGTCCGTCCAGACCAGGCTCTGACCATTGACTGCAAGGTCTCGTATTCAGTATCTTGGACAGCGTGGATCAGGCAGCCTTCAGGAAAATCTCTGGAGTGGATCGGACGTATTGATAGCACTGGGGGCACTCACTTCACTGATGAACTAAAAAATAAGTACACTATCTCTAGAGACACTGGAACAAACACAATAACATTACGAGGACAGAGTCTGGACACTGGGGACACAGCTGTGTATTACTGCGCAAGAGAGAGAGACTCACAGTGACACAAACTAATGCAAAAACCCACAGCCGAGTCAAGTTCCTCACTATTTTATACTTTTCCAATTCACCCAGACGTTAAAGAACGTGGGTCGTGGTCAAAGTGCTGCTAAAACAACAGACTCTGAAGACTGAGACTATAGTGTTGATCATTTTATAAGATTCAGGACACAGTTCTGCCACCATTAAAGAGAGACAACCCGATAGACATCTACAGCCAACTTCACAAAAGGATACGACTGACTATATCCCCAAAGACCAAGGTCCAGTATTTGCCAAATGCTGTAAATGTAAGTGTAGGTAGTACTTCATCAGTGGTGTCTTCAGGACTTTTGGTTATTAAAAAAATTATTGTATCTCAGTTAATTGCTGCTGTGTTATTTTACATTATATACAATCACTGCATCAGGTCTTGACTCCAGCTTCTTTAATTCTATTTATTTCATTGTGTTGAATATTTGTTTTAATGTATTTACTGGTTATGAGTTACAAACACCTACAACTGTAGTCATTGCTTTAGTATTCCAAATGCTGAGACAATAGTCTGTTCACATCCAACTGAGATTGTCCCTCAGTCACAGCAACAGTCTGTAATATCTCACAAAGCTCTGACAATTTTAAAAGAACCCCAGTTTAAAAGTCAATTGTTATTCCAGCAGGGGGCGCAATTCACTAAAAAATCTCCACTGTTCTCTCAATGAAACTGCAGCTGTTTTTCATAACACTGATGTAGTGGAGTATAGACCTAAGATATATTTGGACAGATTGAAATGAAGAAATGAAAAGTTTTGAATTAAAACTTTTCCAGTCTGAATAGGACCGTTCCTCTGCGACCAAGCCACATTCCAGTGGATTGTTTGTACCTGCGGGGTTGAAGAACTTTACAACCGCGCGCACACACATAAGCTAAAACATCAAAGAACCCTTTAAAGTAACACATGGCCCCAACAACCCCCTTCTCTCTTTTAACTAACAGGAACTGTCGAGATAACCAATTTTTATAATGCTCTTAAGAGACAGGAACCTCAAACAAAAGGAAGGGTTATAATCCTGCTTGAGACAAAGTGGCACCTCAATGTCTCGTTATCTTCCACGGGAATCAACAGATGTTCAGAGGGGGTGACCTCGAATTGAACCCCATTGACTCATCTAAGCGACAACCTACACATGGACTAACAGCGACCCCAAATGGACACTGGCGAAACTACGCCTCGCTCGGAGTCGCCGGAAACCATAGCGGAAAATAGTCGAACTCTGATTATTTGTGTATAAACAGATGTATTAATGTCACTTTCTGTACCCTCAGATGAATGCCTACCTCCTAATGAAATGTTGTATATTGTGGATCGTTTCTATCATGAAAAAAAATCCTACCTCTGAATAAGAGAAAACGGATTAATATTCCTTTCTAGCGTATCGTCATAAATGGGACCTAAAAATGAAACCTTATGTAAATGTTTGATATTAATAATCCAGTGTACCCATTGTTATATGTTGATAACAGGTATAAGAATTTCGATACGCGAAATTCATATTCTTTATGTGTGAATCAATGATTCAAACCCCCTTCGACTCTCTCCCCCTAGCGAGAGTCACGTGAGACTGAATTTGTGTCCAATCAGAAAGAGGACTCCTCCCGTTAAGGCGTGACCGCGCCAGCCTTGAAAACACAGAGCAGCCCAACGCAGTTCAGTTCGAAGTTCAACAGAGTTACGAGAATTCAGTCCCGAGAGCTCGACAGAAGTAACGAACCACGAAAGAAAGCGGAAAAGAGAGGACGCCGACGACAACAACAACGAGGAGATCCGAGAAAATCTCAGACTTCAGAAAAAGCTTACGAGAGACGTCTCGAAATTAGCTAAGAGTATGAAGTTTTACTAAGACGTCGAGTAATTTGAATATCTTCTTTTCTTTTAATCGTGTTTATGTCTTATAACCCAATCTAAGTTTAATCTCACGACTGATCGAAGCAGGTGAACTTATTCGTGGCCAGAGTAAGGAAACACTGCCGAGATACCAAAAATAGTCTCAGAATAAGTAAGTTTATTGAAGCGATTTTCAGTTCTGGAACTGCAGCAACCAGCGAACCTTTCGTCTAAGACATCCATATTTTGGACTCTCCCACTCTGGACCGAAGGCCGAAGAGAGGATCCTGCCGCCTGCGTCATCACACTCCGGGTACGCCCGAGACAACTCAATCAACGAAGAAAGACCTCCACGCTAACTCAGCCTGGATGCTTCTGCGGTAAGAACCGCGAGACTAAGTGAGACGCCTCCACTCCCAGGACTTCAAAGAGCCTCTGCATCCAAACGAGTGGTGAAAATCGACGAAAAAGTAAGCTAAACTTCAGCATTTCCAGAGCTGAAAACCGATTTAAGTTCTTGATAAATTTTATATTAATTAAACCTTAGCTAGTAACTTTAGCCACAAGTCAGAAGCGCCTAGCTCACCTTTAAGCTCGAATCAGTTCCCCCTGCCGGACACCGTGAGATTACAAGGTTGTGCTATGTTAATTAAATACTTCTCTTTATTAATAAAACTCTCATTATTTGAAATCACAGTGTTTGCAATTTGTTTTATATTTTCCTGAAAATCCTGACGTACTCATTTAGCATGATTATTATTCATTCTCAAACTAATTATTAATGTTTTAATTGCTTAAGCCAATTATAAATCGTAATTAATCTCATTAAGTCAAATATCAGAGATTGGAAGAGTTTGAATAAGGTCAAGGCTATAAAACAAATTATAAAAATATATGTATATGTTACACTACACTGACTCGTCATGCAAATGTTGTCACATCTCTTCTGCATAAACAGAGTAAACTGAGCAGATCTCCAGGTTTCTGCTGACTTTGACCAACTCTGTGTCCATCAACATAATGATCATCACCTACTTTCTGCTGCTGCTCGCTGCAGGACGTGAGTCAAATGTTTCTCTCTCTGTGAAGATCCATATGAATGCATTTGAACAATGAAATAAAAATGTAATCTGCTGCTCCTCTCTGCCTCTGTTTAGGTGTCCAACCTCAGGTCGTCCTCGCACAGTCTGAACAGTCAGTAACACTGGCTCCAGGTGGATCCCACAAACTGACCTGTGCCTGCAGTGGGATTAATTTGGGTAGCACTAATATGCACTGGATTCGTCAGGCTCCTGGGAAAGGACTGGAGTGGATCATTTATTATTATTCTGACAGTGGCAAAAGCTCAGCTCAGTCAGTTCAGGGTTTACTGCGTCCAAGGACAGCTCCAATTTCTACCTGCACATGACTCAACTGAAGGCTGAAGACACTGCAGTGTATTACTGTGTTAGAGGCGCACAGTGGTGGAACTCATACAGACAGCTGTACACAAACCCTGCAAGTGAAGAACAAAGCAGACGTGTTCAGAAATAAAACAGTAGGAAACAAACACATGGGTCATGGGTGCTATTTCTGAAGCTGTTGTTGTTGCACCAAATACACTGCTCTGTGCACACACACACACACACACACACACACACACGCGCGCACACACACACACACAAACACCATATCAACACCAGATTATATATATTTCTTTTTTTTTTTTTTTGATTGTTTGTTTTGTTTGTTTTTTTTTTCTAAAATGTTTGTACGAGTAACAGTTTAACTCAAGCCTCCTTCTGGAAGGAAATCTTAGGAATGCACAGATGGAATCTGAGAAGAAAGAGACAGGATGTGGCTGAGTTCCCAGGTATTAAGACAGAGTGAGGAAAGATTGATTTGTGATAGAGAACTGTTTGGTTCAAACTTTCACTGACAGCAAGTGTGAGGTACCAGCTGCAGGGAACTGAGAGTAAAATGACATCATGTAGAGAATCCAAGCTTGTGTCTGTGTCTGTAACAGCTCTAACACCTTACCATTAAAGCTGAATTCACTGATTATACATGAGGTATCTACAAATGTTTGGGCACATTCTACAGTCTGTTACAGGAAGTTAAATGTATGCACATATGTAGGTGTAATTTTTCCTGAAAGTGTTGCTTTTTACATCTGTTCAAAACAACCAGTGACCCCTCTCATGGGAAATCTGTGTATTTAGGAGATCAGACTTTCTCTGTTGAAGTGTGGAGAACAGAGAAGATCCCACAGCTCCAGCTTCAACCCACACTTCAACACCAACCATGTTCTCTACATATCTACTGCTCCTGCTGGCAGCTTCTTCCTGTCAGTTCCTCAGTAAAAAACACTCAACATAATTGAGATTATGTTCATGTCCAAGATGATGAATCTAATCACTTTGGTTTTCTGTGTATTTCTGATCCACAGGTGTCCACTCTGAAGAACTGACCCAGCCTGCTTCTGTGGTGGTCCGTCCAGACCAGGTTATGAACATCGACTGCAAGGACTCGTATGCAGTTACTACCACGTATTACAGTGATAAACTGAAAAGCATTTTCACTATGTCTGTAGACTCAGGGACAAACACATTAACATTACAAGGGCAGAATCTGGACACTGGGGACACAGCTGTGTATTACTGCGCCAGATACACCCAGTGACACAAACTAATGCACACGCTGTACAAAAACCCTCACAGTGCACCACACATATAATCAACTATAGTTTCACTAAAAGAATTAGCCCAATGTGATCTCCTTTATAAAGTTTCATGAATGATTGTGTAATTACACTTTAACGACACACACAAACACGTTCAATGATGGAAGTACAGCGGATATATTCACTGTCACAGATCAATCACATTGATACAGGTGTTTGAATCAACTTCAGGTTTTACTGCAGTCTTCAGAATTACTGCATATTTAAATGTAATTATACAAATAAATATTGAAGATAAACTATATTTACTTGATTTGTACAGCAATAATCAATCTGTATCAGTGAATAATTCACTATTAATGTGCTGTTAACAGACACTTCAAAGAGCAGGTCCAGAATTGGGAGATGTGCTTATTTAATTAAAAAAAAAACAGTTATGACTTGAATAAAATGTCTAGGAACATCTGATTAATGTTCATTATTAACTTCATCATTTCAGGTGTAATATTTGAAATTTACTGTATATGCTTGTTTTATAAGTAAGGAGAGAAAAATAATTCTTATTATAAACAATGGCCTTAATTAAACATGATATAATGAGTGTATTTAGGAAGTGGTGATCAAATCATGAGGCTGATAATATTCCAAAAATGCACTATGGAGTATGTTATTTTTCTTATTACAACTTTATATGTAATCAATAAAAACAGACATGTACTATGCTGTATGAAGGTGTAACAGTACGTTTATGTTGCTTTGTACAGTTAATGAGTTTAGTCATTGATCATAATCTGTACACTACCATTACCTCAGCCATAGGTGGCACTAAAGTCCAACAAATGATGTAAAGCTGAGCCACTGGAAATTAACAGAAAATTAAGGGCTCAAATAAAAATAATAATTCAACTCACAGCTCAGAAAATAATTGTATTTTCACACAACACTTTTTGTCATCTACTGTTTCCTCAAGGCAACACTCCCAAAGTCCCCTGCATGCATTATATATTAAACAGTTCATCATTTCACTGATATAATAATAATAATAATAATAATAATAATAATAATAATATATTTTTATTTGAAAACACCTTTCAATAAACCCAAGGACACTGTACAATATCTAATAAAAATAAAACATAAAAAAATAAAAATAAAAAAGTTAAAAAAGTAAGTAAAAGGTAAATGCACATACAAACATAAAATAACCATAGAGACATATACATAGTATCATCCATATGCTAGTTTAAAAAGATGAGTTTTGAGTCTGGTTTAAAAACATCTACAGATGTACAAGCTCGCAGTTCATCAGGAAGACTATTTCACAGCTTTGGACCCACAACACAAAATGCTCTATTTCCAATGGTGCTTAGCTTAAAATGTGGGACCTCAAGCAAATGGAGGCTTGAGGACCAAAGGGTACGCACTGGAGAGTATGGTTGAAGTAAACTACTTAGATAAGAAGGGGCAAGGTCATACAAGGATTTAAACACCAACACAAGCAATTTGTACTGTATACGAAACTTCACTGGACGCCAATGAAGACGACTTATGACTAGAGTAATATGCTCCCAAGATTTTGTATGGGTCAGCACCCTAGCAGCAGAATTCTGCACATACTGCAACCTGCTCAAAGCCCGAGCAGGGAGGCCACACAACAGAGCATTGCAGTAGTCGAGTCAGGAAGTTACAAATGCATGGACTATGGTCTCGGCAGCAGTGAAAGAAAGAAAAGGGCGAATCCTAGAGATATTTTTAAGATGATAGAAGGCTGTCCTACATGTGTTGTTAATATGTGATTCAAATGATAATGTAGAATCAAAAATTACTCCAGGATTTCTCACTAGTGTTGAGGTAGAGACAACAAAACCAGGGATACAAACAGTAGTGTCACTAAGCCTCCTGACTGTTGTAGGAGAAGCAATTATGATGGCTTCAGATTTTTTATTATTTAAGCTCAGGAAGTTCTTGATCATCCAAGCCCTCACATCGGTTAAGCATTTCAGCAAGGCACTAGGTGGCAAGCTGAGAGAAGGTTTTTTACAAATATATATCTGGACATCATCAGCAAAACAGTGAAACTGCAGCCCATGATGTCTAATGATGTCACCAAGAGGAAGGATGTACAAAATAAAAAGCAGGGGCCCAAGAACAGAGCCCTGGGGGACACCATGTGACAAGCAGCATGAGTCAGATCGAAAACTTCCCATTGAAACAAACTGCTGCCTACCAGAAAGATACGATTTAAACCAAGCTAATGCAGTACCAGTTACACCAACCATGTTTTTGAGCCGAGTAAGTAAAAGGCTATGACACACTGTATCAAATGCTGCAGTAAGGTCCAATAGTACAAGAAGACTCAGCAGTCCTTGGTCAGCTGACATCAGCAAGTCATTGACAACCCTAACAAGAGCAGTTTCAGTGCTGTGATTCCTCCTAAAACCTGATTGGAAGACCTCAAACAGATCACATGATTGAATATGTTCTGTTAACTGAGTAGCTACTGTTCGCTCCAACAGTTTAGCAAGGAAAGGGAGATTAGAGGTGGGCCTATAATCTGTGAGGTTCTCAGGATCTAAGCCAGGCTTCTTGAGAACTGGAGTAATAGCTGCCAGTTTCAAAAAGGCTGGGACCATTCCTGAAATAAGTGAAGCATTGATAATTTTGGTAATAAGAGGACAGATAAATGGAGAACAGGCTTTCACCTGCTGTGTAGGAAAAGGGTCTAACTGACATGAAGTTGCCCTAGAGAAATTAATAATCTGTGAAACAAGCTGTTGATTTACAGTATTGAAGGTGGAAAAATAGCTGCTGCTGAACTGAGGAGATAGTTGTGGAATGTTTAGCCTGGTTGCAGAGGGCTGGAACTGTGAGTAAATTGTAAGTACTTTATGATTGAAAAAGTCCATGAACCGAGAGCAGAGTTCAGCTGAAGGAACCATAGGGAAACTTTTCACAGGGCTCAATAGCTTATTAACAGTACAAAAGAGAGCTCTAGGGTTACTGTGGGCACCATGAATAACATCAGAATAATAGAGTGTTTTAGCTTCCTGTAGTTTTTCCTTATAAAACAAGACATGATCACTGTAAGTAAGGGCATGCACAGTCAGGCCAGTTCTGTTTGAGAGCTGTTCAAGCTGGTGACCAGCAGCTTTCAGCTTGTGCAGCTCAGCAGTGTACCAGGTAGCAGGCTGAGAAAATGTAACCAAGCGTGTTCTTAGAGGTGCCAGGTGGTTTAAAATATGTGACAATGTTTCGTCATAGTGGGTCACTAGCAAATCAGGATCTAAGCAATCAGGTATCGGGCTCTGACTGAGCATCTCCATAACAGCAGGAGGACTGATATTTTTAACGCTCCGGAATGTAAACTGGCGTGATTGACGCTGCCCTCGTAGTTGACATGATAGCGGAAAGTCAAAGAACACAGCTTTATGGTCAGATACACACAGATCAATGCCTCTCACATTAAAAGGGGTTTTACCCATAGAGCAAACAATGTCCAAGGTGTGGCCCTTGTTATGTGTAGGGAAATCAACGTGCTGAGAAATATCAAAGCTCTGTAAAACAGTAAGAAATTCTTTAGCAAACAAACAGTTACCAGAATTGATATGAATATTAAAGTCACCCAGCAGCAACAGATCAGAATAAACAGGAATAAGTGTGGGGATTAGCTCAGAAAACTCTGCCATAAAAACAGATGAGGTTTTTGGGGGACGATAGATAAGCAGAACCAATATAGGTTTAACAGCAGAGACCAACAGCGCCAAACACTCAAACGATGTCATATTTGGGATTAAAACTGTTTTAACTTTGAGGCCAGGGCTGTACACCACTGCAAGTCCTCCTCCTCGACCAGTTAAAAGAGGTTTATCAACGTATTGATAATGTGGAGGCAGAGTCTGATTGAGCGCGAAATACTCATTGGGCTGCTGCCAGGTTTCCGTGAGACAGAGCAGGTCAATGTCATGTTCCTGGATAATATCTGCGACAAACATTGCCTTATTATTTAAGGAACGAACATTAAACAGAGCACATTTAAGATTATGATCAGTGCTCGGAGCGTGTAGAGATGTTGTAGACACGTAACATAGGTTCCGGTTATTTGCATGATCAGTTGAGCCTGCCGTTGCCTGGGAAGATTTACGGTGACACGATGACCACAGCGAGGGAATATTGTTGGGGTGCTGATAAGAGTTATAAGTCCGACCAAGACCCCGATGACAATATTTAGGTCGTCACAAAATACCAAGGTGACGATGGATCAATAGAGGAGCAGGAGTTTTACACTGTGCATTTCGGAGCGTAAAAAGTTCACCAAAAGAGTACCTTATCCTCCTTGTCGTCATGATAAGGCCACAATGGAAGTTGCAGCCGTAACAGCCCAGTAGAAGCCAGAGAAATAAACCCAAAATAATCCACATAGCACGGGCAACACAGGTGCTCTCGTGGCCGATGTTAAGCACAGTCACAGACGCTAAACTCTAAGAGAGCTCAGAGCCACAAGGAGAAATCCACAAGGCTCATATTACAGTAAATCCAGTACAAAGTTCAATACAGTGTGTTGGGTTCTGCAGCACTTTTGCACACAGCGGGCAGAAAAACCGAATACAAACTTTAGAACTAATAAAAACTTTATCACGGGGGGAGAAGCGGCAGCCGAACGCGCCAGCGTATCTCTCGCAACCCGGAAGTATATACAATAGCAGTTGTAATATTAATTATAATAATATTAATAATAATAATATTAATCATTAATGCTGCCGAGACTCATAATTATATACAGCTTACATCAGGATAATTATTTAGACAGCAATATTTTGTAATATATAATGGCATGACAAATGTCTGCTCAGTGAGGAGGCATATCATAAATGTGAGAAACCTGTATTATCAAATCTATATTGTGGTGTACTCTGTTCAGATGAGCGAGTATATGAAGACACTAATACAATTCATTAAAAGTGGACCATGGCCCGTCATTGCTTTCCCTTTCTCCCTCCACCCTTCAACTTGTTGCTGTATTTCTTCAAATGCTACAATAATCTTATTGATAAATATACACTCACTAAATCACTCAGTCACTCATTAAAATACTCATACAAGTTTAGGAACTGCTCTGTATGTTTATACTTATATCAGCTGACAAAATAAATACAGAGCAGAAGTTTTTACCTGTTCTGCTTTAAACTACTGCCCCCTACTCCACGTCTTTAATAGTTCTGCCTCTCACAGGTCACTACAGATAAACAAATACCAGCTCCCTCCCACTACACCTCTCTGTATTTAGGCGTCGAGAACAGAGAAGATTCCACAGCTCCAGCTTCAACCCACACTTCAACACCAACCATGTTCTCTACATCTCTACTGCTCCTGCTGGCAGCTGCTTCCTGTCAGTTCCTCAGTAAACAACACTCAACACTATTGAGATTATGTTCATGTCCAAGATGATGAATCTAATCACTTTGTATCTCTGTGTATTTCTGATCCACAGGTGTCCACTGTGAAGAACTGACCCAGCCTGCTTCTGTGGTGGTCCGTCCAGACCAGGCTCTGACCTTCAAATGCAAGGTCTCGTATTCAGTTACTAGTGAGTACACAGGTTGAATCCGACAACCTTCAGGCAAAGCTCTGGAGTGGATCGGAAGGATCAGTAACAGTGGGAGCACAGCTTACAGTGATAAACTAAAGAACAAGTTCACTATCTCTAGAGACACTGGGACAAACACAATAACATTACGAGGACAGAGTCTGGACACTGGGGACACAGCTGTGTATTACTGTGCGAGGAAATCACAGTGACACACACTAATGAACACGGTGTACAAAAACCCTCACAGTGCAGTACACATATCAACTTTTTTCCCTGGACAAAGAACTACTTCATTCTGTGTCATTAATATTTTGGTAATTACATATTTATGACACATATACGAAGGATGATTATAATTACATGTTCTTACAAAACTAATATTAATGGTAGAATGTGTGTCATCCAATTAGTTGCTCTACAGTTATACTTCTGTAACCGTGAATAAATATGGCTTATGATTTTAAAAGTAAAGAGTAAAAATGGAAAGTAAAAAGTAATAATGAAATCATCCTAAAGCCTGTGGTGTGCGGTGTTACATTAAAATATACACACTGTCTATTATATGTCTATCAGTTATAATTTCAGTGACCTTTTATAGCTATTGTGATATTTTCCATCAACAACACTCCCAGATTCTTGACAAAGCGGGCTCTATGAAGGGCTTCAATTAATTTGAATACAACAATTTCATACAGCTACACAGTACTTTAAAGGCCTCAAAGGGTCACTCTTTCTTTATTTTTCACAGCCGTTCACCACAAGAACTTTAAAAAATGATATGAGGAAAAATGTAATTTCCTGGGATTTATACAAAACTGATAAAGCCCACTTACAAAATTATAATTTCCCCCTGATATTATTAAGAACTACACATAATTGAATTAATATTATGTACATGATGATGATGTGAGGTGCTAATGAATGCTAATGATGTGAGATTTAGTCACAATGTAGCTCTGTAGCTGTGTGAAAGTGGAAACACTGTTATGCAAATCAAACACACTATAAACACTTAAGCCAGACTTAAACTGATCAGTGAGTGGTTCGTCTCAGTTCAGGTACCACACCAACCATGTTCTCAGCAGCTGCTAATCTTCTGCTGTTGCTTATAGCTGTATACTGTAAGTATCTGCAACATAGTGGCTGTACATGTATGATATTGGGATCATTTTCTAGTTCTAATCCAATACTGAATAACTTCTTGACTGGTGTCCACAGGTGTGGAGTGTATTGAACTGGATCAGCCGGCTGCTGTGGCAGTTAAACCTGGGGAATCCTTCTCTATCGCCTGTAAGATCACTGGATACTCAGCTGTAGGTGGAGGCTACACCAACTGGATTCGACACTCAGCAGGAAAAGCTCCAGAATGGATCGGATGGTTCTATATATAATGGTTCTAAAAGGGACCATTGACTCTTTAAAGAGCAAGATCAGTTTCAGTGGAGACTCCTCCAGCAATGCAGTGGTGTTAAAGGGCAGTAACTTCCAGCCTGAGGACACAGCTGTGTATTACTGCGCTCGAAATCCACACACTGCTATAAACAGCCCAGAGACCTGTACAATAACACCCTTTACTCAAGAGACATTAGATATCTCAGAAGATCAGTGTTTGACACCAAGGATTAACTCCTCTAGGATTAGAAGAGGATTTGACACATATTACAGCACATGGTCTGACCACCCTTTGTCTGTTTCATCCATCCATCCTACCTGGAATCATCGGGCGCAAGGCGGGAATACACCCTGGAGGGGACGCCAGTCCTTCACAGGGCAACACAGACACACACACACATACGGACACTTTCAAGTCGCCAATCCACCTGCAACGTGTGTTTTTGGACTGTGGGAGGAAACCGGAGCACCCGGAGGAAACCCACACAGACACGGGGAGAACACACCAACTCCTCACAGACAGTCACCCGGAGCGGGAATCGAACCCACAACCTCCAGGCCCCTGGAGCTGTGTGACTGCGACACTACCTGTTGCGCCACTGTGCCGCCCTTTGTCTGTTTCATCTTCAGTTAAAATGGAGATTAAACACAATTCTTAAAGTATTAGGAACAGAAACAGAAAGTCACACACAATAACGGATCGTCCAGTGTTTGTCTTCATTATGGTCTCCATTATTTTCAGAATACATCAGGTTTTTAAATAATTCTAATAAGATGTTTTCCTCCAGTCCCAGTTCAGTCCCAGAAATCGCTGACTTTTTCCATTTCCCACACTCCAAAGTAAACCCTACATATAATCAGTGATGACAATTCTAACATTGGACTTGCTTAGGAATGTCAGATAATTGAAAGTCCTGATGTGGGATCCATTTAAAGAAGTAGTCATCTTTCTCTAATCACTCTTTTTCACGTCATGTAACAACCATTGTTCTGACACCTAGTGCCCTGGATTTGTCAGAGGTTCTGAACCAAATTCAATTTAGACATGTCTGCCTTTATGTGAAGGACCCACTCTATGGAACATGTTTTTACAAGAACGACAAGGCAATTAGATTTTGCCCCCCCCCCCAAAAAAAAAAAAAAAACAACAAAAAAACAATAATATAAATTATATAATAATCACATTCATAATATAACATGTTGTATTTCAGTGATAAAAATGTCACATATTTCATTGAATGATCTGTGGATAATGAGCTGGGGTTCTCAGGTTCTCTCTGGGGAACTGAACTGAGGTCTTCTGTGTGGAAAGCAGTGGTGTTACCCACTATATTGACTCTTATCCTCTGGAAAAAAAAAAAAAAAAAAAAAAAAAAAAAAAAAAAACTTTGAGTGTAGAAATGTGTCATGGTCCAGTTGCAGTGGTAAGCGGCTGATGATCAGTCACTGAGATGTGTATGAAATAATATCAAGACTACTAAAACAACTAATAATATTCATAATGAGAATGAAAACCAAGCTCAGTCTAGACAGGGGCCAACAACTCTAGTTCTGGAGGGCCGGTGTTAAGCTAAGTTTGCTGATCCCTGCTCCTTCTAATCTCTGCTGGGCACAGACTCTCCGGCTCCTGAGATGTTGCACCCCAGATGTTTTCCAGCCAGAGCCACTAGGGGTCAGTGCAGTATCTTCAGGGATATGAAACTCAGACTGAATAAAGTATGAAGAAAGATTCCTGTATGCAAATGTTCACTTGTGGCTTTAGATTTAAAATAAAGATGAGACTATGCATCTGTTCAGAGAAGATCCCACAGGTCCATCGTCATCATGTTCTCTGTGTCTCTACTGCTCCTGCTTTCAGCAGCTTACTGTGAGTTATTCAGTAAAGAATATATTTCATTTTAATGATTCCAGTTTTAACACAACAAAGAGTAGATTTTTGCAGCTGTGGGAACAAGATATATATGTCCTACTTTTAAATTATTTCTACTGGTCATTTTTCAGAGATGTTTGATACAATGTAAACGACAGTTTTCTAAATCTATATCGTGAGAAAAATAGACATGCAGTGTTTTTTATTTCTGATCCACAGGTGTCCACTGTGAAGAACTGACCCAACCTGCTTCTGTGGTCATCCGTCCAGACCAGGTTCTGACCATCGACTGCAAGGTCTCATATTCAGTTACTAGCTATTGGACAGGTTGGATCCGACAGCATTCAGGAAAAGCTCTGGAGTGGATAGGACATACCTCTGTTGGTGGGAGTGAATATTACAGTGATAAACTGAAAAGCAAGTTCAGCATCTCTGGGGATTCAGGGACAAACACAATGACATTACGAGGACAGAATCTGGACACTGGGGACAAAGCTGTGTATTACTGCGCCAGAGGCTCACAGTGACACAGTCTAATACACATGGCGTACAAAAACCCTCAGAGTGCAGTACACATAAGCTTAACTAGTTTCACTGGACAAAGAACCAGCCAAACAGGTCACTCTTTATACTGTCACTGATAAACGTGTATCTACACCCTTACAGAACATACAACAATGAGTTCATAATGTTGTTACACAACCACTGTTAATGTTATAACATGTGTATAACAGGTTTTTAAATAATTCTAATAAGATGTTTTCCTCCAGTCCCAGTTCAGTCCCAGAAATCGCTGACTTTTTCCATTTCCCACACTCCAAAATAAACCCTACATATAATCAGTGATGACAATTCTAACATTGTACTTGCTTAGGAATGTCAGATAATTGAAAGTCCTGAATATTATCATAATGTTGTTACACAACCACTGTTAATGTTATAACATGTGTAATCACCTTAGTTGTTCTACAGTTATGCTTCAGTAATAAGTTTATAGTTGCTACATGTGTTTAGTTAATGTGTGACTGCACAGTTATTAGAGGAGATATGTTTCAAATACTATTAAATACAATCAGGATCATGATACAATAACTACTTATTTGTTCATCTTTGCCTTGTTTGATGTAAAAAAAAATAATTTTGATGGAGGAAAAATGAGGAATTAGAAGGAACGTGTAGGAAGTGTATTCATAATTGTTTTTAATGACATTTTTTTTTTTCAGTAATGCTTATATTTAACATTTTCTTTTAAGGTTCTATTAGTTCAAATAATCAGTTCACATTTTTCATATTTGCAAATATTTGTTTTATTTTTAAAAATTTATTTGTTTGAACAGTATAAAAACAAGAAATAATTAAATTGTCTACAAAAGTAGAAAGTAAAATAATATGCAGGGAATGTAAATATACAAGAAAGGCTTGTGTGAAGCATGTTCCCGCTGAGAAATAAAAATGAACCTGTTGATTCATAAAGAAAGGGCTTGGTGAGTGATGATCATCTGTTGTGTGCACATTACCAACAACAGGTGGCACTAAAGACCAGCAAATGATCCAAAGCAGTACCACCAGATCATAACAGTAAACTGAGGACTCACCACAACAAAGAAATGAACTCGCAGCCCAGTTCAATTTAACTTTTACTGAATGCTTTGATTAACTGAACTTTTTCAGCATTTGCCATAGCTCACCACTGTGATCACGTTCACTCTCCAACCCTCCACATGCTCCACTTCATTGTACATTACAATTAAAGAAATATACATTAAAATATCACTTCCATACATAGTTATGAACGTATAGCGACTGCTCCATCTGTTGTCACTTATATCAGGTGAAAACAAATAGAGTGGAGACTCCTAACATGTTCTATTTTAAGCTACAGCCCCCTATTCCCTGTTTTATGCTTTGCCTCTCACAGGTCACTACAGATAAGCAAATACCAGCTCCCTCCCACTATACCACTTTGTATTTAAATAGCTGTGTAAGATCCCAGAGCCTGAGCTTCAACCCAACACCAACCATGTTCTCTACATCTCTACTGCTCCTGCTGGCAGCTGTTTCCTGTCAGTTCCTCAGTAAACAACATCAACATTATTGAGAATATGTTCATGTCCAAGATGATGAATCTAATCACTTTGTATCTCTGTGTATGTCTGATCCACAGGTGTCCACTGTGAAGAACTGACCCAGCCTGCTTCTGTGGTGGTCCGTCCAGACCAGGCTCTGACTATCGACTGCAAGGTCTCGTATTCAGTTTCTAGCTATTGGACAAGTTGGATCCGACAGCCTTCAAGAAAATCTCTGGAGTGTATTGGATCTATACATGGCAGTGGGATCACAGCTTACACTGATAAACTGAAAAGCAAGTTCACTATGTCTGTAGATTCAAAAACAAACACATTAGCTTTACAAGGACAGAGTCTGGACACTGGGGACACAGCTGTGTATTACTGCGCAAGAGACTCACAGTGACACAAACTAATGAACATGGTGTACAAAAACCCTCACAGTGCAGTACACATGTCACCTTTTTTTCCCTGGACAAATAACTACTTCATATTGTGTCATTAATATATTTCTAATTACTTATTTACAACACATATAACAAGTTTGATGTTATTACATGTTTTTACAGAACTAATATTAATGTTCAAACATGTCATCACCTTAGTTGTTCTATAGTTATATATCTGCAACATCAAATACATATTTATTGCCCCTAAGTTACTTATAATATTATAAATAAACCATCCCAAAGCCTATAGTTTTACATTTCACATAGCAATGTATGTATTGAATTTTGAAATTTGCTAATGACAAGAGACTGCAAATGTTGATACAAAGAGTCTGGGTTTGTTCAGTGACCAAAATCAGTTGTGTGTGTACATTACCCTTATTACAACTACAGGTGGCGCTAAAATCCAGCAAATGATATAAAGCAGAGCCACCAGATCTTCACAGCAAACTAAGGGCACACCACGAGAATGAAGTAAACTCACAGCACAGTTTCCTTTAGATTGTACTGAATAATTTATTAAATAATTGTGAACTGAACTGTGGATTCATTTTAACTGAATATCCACTTTATATCCAACATACTTCCAGGGAATCCAGAATTGGAATCAGGAATAACACTCCACTGCTCATAGATTATAATCCCAACTGTTTAAAAAATTAACAAGGGTGAATAATATTTTACTATTTTAATAGTTTTAATTACATTAAATTTGATTCATTTTACATTTCAAATGATTAATGTTAATTATTATATAATTATAATAAATACACTATAATGCAAATGAACATTTTAAGTGAATTAATATGAATGAAAAAGAAACTTTCTGGGTTAAACAGAGTAGGTTTTTACACAAATTGTTTGGCACACATTGCATTTGAAGTTTAGTTACACTGTGTTTATTACCATTTGTGCCTATAGAAGCAAGTATAAAATAATAGAGGGGTGTATAATGGGATGTTGGTAGGATGGTGGTTGTTGGGCTATTTGTCTGAACTATGGGATTATAATTTATTAAAAGTGCATAGAGTAGTACAGGGGTCACATGGCAGCCTGAGGGTTGACTCCCAGCTCGGGCAGGAATATCTCACTACATACAGAACAAGACCAAACCCCTAATTTAGCATTAGCCATCAGTTTTAAAGTTGCTCTGGGTAAAATTGTTGAATGAATGTGATGAATGTAATGCAGCAGCAACTCTGTTATTTGGGAGTCCAGTGTGTTTAATGTAAACATGGCGAAATGATACACGTGTATGAAGATATATGCAAACCCTCCACCTCCTTCTGTTATATAAGGATGGTCTGTGTGTGTTGGTGAGGAGGAGAAGAGCATCTTCACAAACCAATGATGATCTCCTCAGTGTTTCTGATGCTGTTAATAGCAGCTGCATGTGGTAAGTCTGTGTTGTGTCTCAAATTAAAAACAGCAGCTAGAGATCAAGCTGTTTCCAGTGACTGTGTGTATTGATAGATACAGAGCACTGTAAATAATTCAACACCATGCACTGTTCTTCTTCTTCTCAGGTGGGGTGGACAGTGTGGAGCTCACCCAGTCATCCTCAGTGGTCATAAAACCCGGAGAATCCTTCTCCATCTCCTGTAAGATCTCAGTGTCCAGCTACTGCATTAACTGGATACGGCAGCCTGCTGGAAAAGCTCTGGAATGGCTCGGATATCTGTGTAGCGGTGGTAGCACTAATACTAAAGACTCAATGAAGAGCAAGATCAGTTTCAGTCAGGACACTTCCATCAGCATGGTTTACTTACGAGGCCAGAACTTTCAGCCTCAGGATACAGCTGTTTATTACTGTGCCAGAGAGTCACAGTGTTTAAAACAGACAGCAGACCTGAACAAAAACACCCTCCACTACTCTCAGCAAACACAACACACTCTGTTCCATCTCTCACACAGTGCATAATCTCTATTACATTATATTTAATTTAAACCTAGATTTATTGGAAAATTAATCGATTTTCACACAATACTTTGTCTACACCACAGTTGACCCCTGTACACACTGTATATTAAACAGTTTATTATTTCATTGATATTTTATATTAATTGTTGTTTCCCACCATGCATCAACTCTTCTAGGGTTAGAGGAGAATTTGACACATATGACAACAGATGGTAAAACAAAGTAAACCCTGAATATATTCAGTGATGAATATTTAAGCATTGTACCTGTTCAAATAAAATCTCATTTTAAACCCCTCAGAGTAGTGAACATCCTAATTGGTGGATCCAATTAGAGGAGCAGTCATTTTAGCTAATGATTCATCTTCCCGTAATGTAACAGCTGTTATACTGACACATGGTGGATTTTTGGGAGGTTCTGTACTAAATTCATTTAAAACATGGCTGCTCTCATGTGGGGCACCCACTTTATGGAGCATATAGTGGTTCATTCAAGGACGACACTGCAATTATTTTTGAGTGTATAGAAGAAATATACAAATGATATAATAATGTTTGTAATATAATGTTTGTTATATATTTGTGATATAAAAGTAACATATTACATTAAATTATCTGTGTATAATGAGCTGGGGTTCTCAGACTCTCCACTGGGGAACTGAACTGAGGTCTTCTGTGTGGAAAGCAGTGGTGTTACCCACTATACCGACACTTATCGTCTGGGAAAAACACTTTGCATGTACAAAAGTGTCATGGTACAGTTGCAGTGGTAAACAGCTGATGATCAGTCGCTGAGTTGTGCATGAAATAAAATCAAGATTACTATAACAACTATTAATATTCATAATCAGGGTGAAAGCCAAGCTCAGTCTAGACAGGGGTCCACAGCTCCAGTCCTGAAGGGCCAGTGTTAAGCGAAGTTTGTTGATCCCCTGCTAACACACACCCAGTAAACCTCCCAAACTCTGCTGGACACAGACTCTCCAGCTCTTGAGATGAGAAAGGATTCTGCACAAATATTTTTTCCAGCCAGAGCCACTAGGGGTCAGTGCAGTAACTTCAGGGATATGAAACTCAGACTGAATAAAGTATGAAAAAATATTCCTGTATGCAAATGTTCACTGGTGGCTTTAGATTTTAAAAAAGCATGAGACTATTCGTCTGTTCAGAGAAGATCCCACAGGTCCATCGTCATCATGTTCTCTGTGTCTCTACTGCTCCTGCTTTCAGCAGCTTGCTGTGAGTTATTCAGTAAAGAATATATTTCAATTTAATAATATCCTATTTTAACACAATAAAGAGTAGATTTTTGCAGCTGTGGGAACAAGATATACATGTCCTACTTTTAAATTATTTCTACTGGTCATTTTTCAGAGATGTTTGATTCTAAATCCAAAACATGAGAAAAATAGACATGCAGTGTTTGTATTTCTGATCCACAGGTGTCCACTGTGAAGAACTGACCCAACCTGCTTCTGTGGTGGTCCGTCCAGACCAGGTTCTAACCATCGATTGCAAGGTCTCGTATTCAGTTACTAGCCATTGGACAGGTTGGATCCGACAGCCTCCTGGAAAAGCTCTGGAGTGGATTGGACTTAACTATGTTGGTGGGAGTGGATATTACAGTGATAAATTGAAAAGCAAGTTCAGCATCTCTGGGGAATCAGGGACAAACACAATGACATTACGAGGACAGAGTCTAGACACTGGAGACACAGCTGTGTATTACTGCGCCAGATACACACAGTGCTGCTCTCTAATGCACATGGTGTACAAAAACCCTCACAGTGCAGTACACATAAGCTTAACTAGTTTCACTGGACTAAGAACCAGCCAAACAGGTCCCACTTTATACTGTCATTGATAAATGTGTATCTACACCCTTACAGAACATACAACAATGAGTTCATAATGTTCTTACACAACCATTATTAATGTTATAACATGTGTAATCACCTTAGTTGTTCTACAGTTATGCTTCAGTAATAAGTTTGTAGTTGCTACATGTGTTTAGTTAATGTGTGCCTGCAAAGTTATTAGAGGAGATATGTTTCAAATACTATTAAATACAATCAGTATCATGATACAACGACTGCTTATTTGTTAATCGTGGCCTTGTTTGATGTAAAAAATAATTTTGATGGAGGAAAAGTCTGGAATTAGAAGGAAAAATGTATTCATAATTGTTTTTAGTTGCATTTTTTAGTAATGCTTATATTTTACATCTTCATTTAAGCTTCTATTAGTTCAAATGATTAGTTCACATTTTTCATTTAGTCATTTTATAAATAAGTGTAAAAACATGTGATGAAGTAATATAATAGAAGACATATGTACTCTAATGAACACATGGGAAGTGGTGATCAAAATATGAGGCATATAATAGCACAGGTCAGCACTCTTCTGGATGTTTTAATTATGTTATTATAATGTAACTATTGAGGAACTAAGAAGACCCATGTATTTTATGTGTGTAGTGAGGTACACTGTTTTATTTGCAATTTAATAACGTATTTTGCCCCTAAATGGCTTACAATAGTAAAAGTAAACAGTACAAATGCAAAGTAAAAGTAAATGTAAAACTTCCCAAAGCCTGTAATGTATTTGCTGCATTTTGTTTTACAATATAGAGGTAAAAACTGAATTTGTAGTTTGATTCAAATACAAGAGGTTGCAAATGTTTATTTTATTAAGGAAAAAGTATTCATTTGAACAGTATAAAATACAGAAAGAATTAAATATTATACAAAGGTAGACAGCAAAATAACATGCAGGAAATGTAAAGACACAAGATAAGTTTGTGTGAAGCACCTTCCCTCTGAGAAAAAAAAAAAAAAATAACATTTTGATTCCTAAAGGAGTTTGGAGTTCGGTGACGATCATCTGTTGTGTGCACATTATCAACAACAGGTGGTGCTAAAGACCAGCAAATGATTCAAAGCAGTAGCACGAGATCTTAACAGTAAACTGAGGACTCACCACAACAAAGAAAATAAATAAATATATATATATTCTACTGTAGTTGATGCAAATCACCTCATGGAATGGTCTTGAAACTCACTCACTGTCACTTACTCACATACATACTTATGCACATTTAAGGACTGCTCCATATCTTGACACTTATCAGGTGAAAACAAACAGAGTGGACACTCCTAACGTGTTCTAAACTACTGCTCTCTATTACCTGTTTTAACTAGCTTTGTCTCTCACAGATCACTGCGGATAAGCAAATACCAGCTTCCTCCCACTACACCTCTCTTTATTAAAGCATGGGGAACAGAGAAGATTCCACAGCTCCAGCTCCAACCCACACTTCAACACCAACCATGTTCTCTACATCTCTACTGCTCCTGCTGGCAGCTGCTTCCTGTCAGTTCCTCAGTAAACAACACTCAACACTATTGAGATTATTTTCATGTCCAAGATGATGAATCTAATCACTTTGTTTTTCTGTGTATTTCTGATCCACAGGTGTCCACTGTGTAGAACTGACCCAGCCTGCTTCTGTGGTGGTCCGTCCAGACCAGGCTCTGACCATCGACTGCAAGGTCTCATATGCAGTTACTAGCTATTACACAGGTTGGATCCGACAGCCTTCAGGAAAAGCTCTGGAGTGGATCGGAAGTATATATGTTGGTGGGAGCACATATTACAATGATAAACTGAAAAGCAAGTTCAGTATGTCTGGAAACTCAGGGACGAACACAATAACATTACGAGGACAGAGTCTGGACTCTGGGGACACAGCTGTGTATTACTGCGCAAGAGACTCACAGTGACACAAAATAATGAACACGATGTACAAAAACCCTCACAACAATGAATTCGACAAATGGTGAAGTACTTTTACAGGAACTACTGAAATAGTTTGATTATTATGCAACTGCACCTTGACCAAACATGCAACATGTATTTACTCAACAAATAAATGTTAAAAGATATATCTTAGCTGTTCCAAAGGTAAACTTTTGTATCAGGGAATAATAATTTTACATTTTCTGCTCATTGAAAAGTGGTTGTAAATGTGGGTTTGTACAGTAGGCAGTTGTTCAGTGATGATAATCAGTTGTGTGAACATTACCATTACTATAACAACAGGTGGCACTAAAGTCCACAAATGTCCTAAAGCAGAGCCGCTAGCCCTTAACAGTAATCTGAGGTCTTACCACAACAAATTAAATATTTTAACTTTTTAACTAAATTTTAACTAAAATAAATTAACTCATCCCAGTTCCATTTAAATTCTATTAGAAGTTTTATTAAATGATTGTGAACCAAACTGTGGATGCATTTCAAATAAATGCCCACTTTATATCCAGGACTGGAATCTGTAAATTAAACACCACTGCTCTGCTCATACTTTAGAATCACAGTTGTTTTAGCTTTTAACAAGAGTGAATAAAATTGCAAACCGTCTTAATTTAACTTTTATTTCTAATGAGTATTGTTACTGGAATTAATACTGATATAACAGTACTTCTGTACATTAACCCTTACAAATAAGTAATACATAATAATACACACAAGCAATATTGTATTAATCGATGTAGCTTTTTGAAACCAGATGTGCAGTACATTTGCCCCCATTGCTATTTGTGGATATAGAGATTCATAGACATACTAGGTATAGTGGGAATAATGAGTCATAAATAATTTAAAGTGCACAGCTCAGGCATAAACATAATTACATATAGTATGAGACTCACACCACTGCACTAGCCTTCATTTGTAAACTTGCTGTGGGTAACGTATCTGAGGGATGCCCATTGTGTTCACTGTAAAAATTAATATAAGATACGATGCATTTGCATGCAGATATATGCAAACCCTCCACCTCCTTCTGTTATATAAGGAAGATCTGTGTGTGTTTGTGAGGAGGAGAAGAGCATCTTCACAAACCAATGATGATCTCCTCAGTGTTTCTGATGCTGTTAATAGCAGCTGCATGTGGTAAGTCTGTGTTGTGTCTCAAATTAAAAACAGAGCTAGAGATCCAGCTGTTTCCAGTGGCTGTGTGTATTGATAGATACAGAGCACTGTAAATGATTCAACACTATGCACTGTTCTCCTTCTTCTCAGGTGGGGTGGACAGTGTGGAGCTCACCCAGTCGTCCTCAGTGGTCATAAAACCCGGAGAATCCTTCTCCATCTCCTGTAAAATCTCAGAGTCCAGCTACTGCATTCACTGGATACGGCAGCCTGCTGGAAAAGCTCTGGAATGGCTCGGATATCTGTGTAGCAGTGTTGGCACTTATACTAAAGACTTAGTGAAGAGCAAGATCAGATTCAGTAAGGACACTTCCATCAGCACAGTGTACTTACGAGGCCAGAACTTTCAGCCTCAGGACACAGCTGTTTATTACTGTGCCAGAGAGTCACAGTGTTTAAAACATCAGACCTGAACAGCAGACCTGAACAAAAACACCCTCCACTACTCTCAGCAACACAACACGCTCTGTTCCATCTCTCACACTTCATTCCAAACACCTTGAAATAGTAATTATGTTCATGTTGATCATTTCAAATGTAGTTTTTATTATAAATCAATAAGAATGTCCTGTTTTTCACACACAATACTTAATCTACCTCAGTTTTGCCTGAAGGCAATGTCCCTCAGAAGATCCCTGAATGTATTAAATAATAAATAGCTTATTTCAGTGATATATATTACAGATTTTGTGTTCTTCCCGTGTCCGCGTGGGTTTCCTCCGGGTGCTCCGGTTTCCTCCCACAGTCCAAAAAACACACGTTGCATGTGGATTGGCGACTCAAAAGTGTCCGTAGGTATGAGTGTGTGAGTGAATGTGTGTGTGTCTGTGTTGCCCTGTGAAGGACTGGCGTCCCCTCCAGGGTGTATTCCTGCCTTGCGCCCAATGATTCCAGGTAGGCTCTGGACCCACCGTGACCCTGAATTGGATAAGCGGTTACAGATAATGGATGGATGGATGGATATTAGAGATTTTTAGGTTTGAAACACAAGACTTGCACTACAGCAATAACCCATAATTTTATCAGACTTATTATTTAAAGTACAATTTGAATGTCATATTCAGCTGAATGACAAACGCTCAACCAATAAAAGTGTTAAATTAATGTATTTTACCCGGGAGTACAGTTGGTGTGGGATATTAATTTTTTTGAAGATTTCTTGGATATTATTCCTCATTTCCGCCAACATCATCTGAATTGTATTTAATAAAATATTACTATAAATCATAAACTTATGGTTTGTTAATAAATAATAACAATTTAAATACATATTGATATTAAAAATGACAGGTTGAATTTGTGCTGCATTATTTAAACTGTTGTTTGAAGGGAGCACCCTATTTATTATTCATATTTTTTGGGACATAGCTGCAAGAAAATTTGCATATGAAGTCCTCCCAGTCCTGTGCACATATAAACAGCCTGATCACTGGTTTTAATCAAAGTGACTTTACACTAGTTCTTAAGCCATGTTTTGGTTGTTTCTGCTCTCAGCTCGATGGTCGTGAGGCCTGGGGGGTCTTTGACAATCTCCTGTAAGATTTCAGGATATTCTCTGAGTGACACCTCTAAAGCACCTTCATGGATACGTCAAACTGAAGGAAAAGGTCTTGAGTTCATTGGTATGATCCATGCTGGTGGAAGCACAGACTACAAAGATTCCCTCAAGGCAAAGTTCAGTATCTCCAGAGACATGACCAGCAGCACTGTGTTTCTGAACGGACAGAACCTGGACACCACAGACACAGCTGTGTATTACTGTGCTTGCTACACAGCCACAGTAACACAGATGGCTACACCAACCATACAATAACGTATGACAACAACAAAAACAGAGTTTGCTGAACTCAATATTCAGTGGACTTTTACAGCATCTGAATAATTCTTATGAAATCTGTGTTGGGTATTTAGAATATTCTGAAACTACCACCAAAACTATTTTTCAAAGTGTGTGATTAACTCCAACTAACACACACACACACACACACACACACACACACACACACACAATCCCAGACTATTCTTTTCTGCTTTTCATTTTTTTATGGGTTTTTCATATATTTATATTTATTCATTTTCCAATCTGAATGTAAGCAGAATATGAACTTCTTTGTTCAGTAATTGAGGTGTATTTCACATATAACAATAAAACTTATGAATATACAAAATATTCTTTGGAAAATCTGTCCAATAAATCCAATATTCTGAATATTCCCAACTGATGACTCGAAGCAGATGTACTTGGAAAATAAGAAGTAATAATTATTAAACTGAGAAATTATCACTAATGAGAACACAGGAAGGAAATAAGGTGAAAACATGAGACACAGGATTATCTGAGAACACAAACACAAGAAGCTTTTATGTATATTTCATATATTATATATCTATTATGTAGTGGTACTCTCCTTTAATGTTGCTGTATCCTTGTTTCTTGTCTTTCAGCTGAAAAGCAAACATCTGAAAAGGATAAAAAAAAGTTTTATGTTTACGTATATTCTGTTTTCAGATTTTATTTTTACAAACAGTTTCATTCTTATTTTATCCAAAAGGTAGACACTTTTATTAAAATGCAGATGTCACATTTAAGCTTTGCTTTCGTTTGTAATTAAACAAGAAATACAGAAATATAAGCCGCCAATCAGCTATCAGTGGGTTCAGATTCACTGTGGTCTTCAGTGTTTTAAACAACCAATCACCAGCGAGATGTTCACAAGGACTAAACTTCTGAAGTATGACCTATATGCAAAATATGAGCCCTGTACTCAGGCACTTTTAGAGCAATCTTGGACTGGACAGTTCTACTCGTGTAAGTGGACACTCATCGCTGCTGTCAAAGAAAAACTGAAATGGGATGTAAAAGCTTTGTTAATAATACCATTACTACATCAATTACTATTGTTATTGGACCAAGTTGGTAGTAGTGAGGTCTAAATTTGATTAATAAATATGTTGCTTCTTCTCAGATGTCCATGGCATCAGTCTGAGCTCGTCTCCTGATCAGGTGAAGCCTCCTGGACAATCAGTGAAGATTTCCTGTCAAATCACTGGCTATGACCTCAGTGGCTGGGGAACTGGTTGAATCAGACAACCTCCAGGAAAAGCCTTGGAGTGGATTGGGATCATCTGGGGTAGTGGATCTATAGACTCTGGCTCTTCCTTTAAGAATCGCTTCACAATATCCAGAGACACCAGCAGCAACGTGCTTTCTTAGACATCAGCAGCTTGGAGACTGGGGACACAGCTGTTTATTACTGTGCAAAAACTAAACAATTGGTTTGACAGAAGGTGGACCAGGACATGATTTCTCGCTGACTCCAAGAGATAACTGGGTTATGAGTTTCTAACCATGGTAATCCTAAAATAATCTGAAAATCCGCCTTGGGTAATACCAGAAACGAAAGCCACTCATGATGCAGGAAACTTGTTTGGAACCAAACAAGAACTGTCTCTTGTGAGATAGAATCTCCTCCAATGGGAAGGCCATCAAAAGCTCGGACTTGGATTTGTTTGCACAACAGTTTCGTCTTGATTTTCAGCCGGGTGATGAGGGATTGTTAAATGAAGTTTCCTTCGGCTCCAGAATCAATTAGTGCTGGGACAACAAGAGAAGTTCCTTGGCAGTACACTTTGACAGGTATGAGAAAGGATTTTGAAATTAACCCTTTTGTGGGTACACTCACCAAGTTAGCATGTGAAGTCCTCTCCGGATTTTGAGTCGGGACTCGCTGAGGACGTCGTGTACAATCACGTCGAATATGATCAGATCCTCCGCAGTATAAACATAATCCACCGTGGAGACGACGAAGGCGTTCCTCTTGAGAAAGCCGCACAGTGTCACACTGCATAGGATCCGAAGGGAGACTAGGACAGGGAGCTTGACTGGAACTTTGTACCGGGCGGAAAGAAAAACCAGGAACGTATTGTTGCTTGACAATGTTTTGTTTCTGACACGGCGTCCTGGGCCGTTTCTGCAGGAGCTGGTCTAGGCGCATGGATAAAGAGATTAACTGATCCAGGGATAATCCGTCATCTCGACAAGCCAGTTCTGTAAGTATCTCTGGATTGAGACCATTCCGAAAAACTTTAATTAATGCAGGTTCATTCCAACCACTTCCAGCCGCAATAGTCCGAAACTCTAACGCATAAGCGGCTGCTGTTTGAGCTCCTTGCTTAAGTGTGAGAAGGATCTCACCACAAGAACATCCCTCAGTAGCATGGTCAAATACCTCACGGAATGTAGTGACAAATTCGGGGTATGTGTTATTGACAATATTGTCCCAAATAGCGGTGGCCCACTCAAGTGCCTTACCAGACAGACGGGAGACCAGAAAAGCGATTTTTGCCTGATCGTTACTGGGAGGTGAATTCTCAAAAAATACAGAACATTGTAATAAAAATCCGCTACATTTAGCCGGATCACCCTCAAAAATCTCCGGTTTACTGCCAGGATAACGTGAAGTCGAATTAACAGACACTGTAGGAGGTCTGGGGTTAGGGCTAGGAGCAGGAATACGGGCTATAAGGGCATTCACACTTTCCAACACTTGTTTAAGTTGGAGCTGTTGACTCTGTTGTTGTTGAGCGAGAGAGTCGACAGATTGGGTCACACTAGCTAACATTTGCTGGTGTTGACCAAGCATATGGCCCTGACTAGTAATAGCTGTTCTAACGGCATCTGTGTCCGCTGTCTGCATGGCGGCTGAGTATGGGGGTTTATGGGGAAGTGAACTGGCTTCGGCTGGCGCGGACGCTCAGCTTCTGCATGATGATTGGATGATCTGTCTGAGGCTGAATCCCTTTTTGATTGACAGCAAAATGAGCGAATCAGTGATCCTTTGGTATAAAGATCCGTGGGAGCACAGGCGGACACACTTCACATGGGCTAGCTCTACTGGCCATTGAGAGGACACTAGTCAAGTCCCTGGTAAAGACGCCTTGTTGGTACGACAGGGTCAAAGATAATTTTCTAAAAAAGGAACGGAGGGTAGAATTTACATATAAATAAACCGACACATTTTATGATGTAGGCCTAAATTGAGCTTCCCCTCCTTGAAAGACCACTGATATATATATATATATATATATATATATATATATATATATACACAAACCGGATTCCAAAAATGTTGGGACACTAAACAAATTGTGAATAAAAACTGAAAGCAATGATGTAGAGGTGCCAACATTTAATATTTTATTCAGAATAGAGCACAAATCACAGATCAAAAGTTTAAACTGAGAGAATGTATCATTTTAAGGGAAAAATATGTTGTTCCAAAATTTCATGGCATCAACAAATCCCCAAAAAGGTGGGACAAGGCCATTTTTTACCACTGTGTGGCATCCCCCCTTCTTACAACACTCAACAGACGTTTGGGGACAGAGGAGACCAGTTTCTCAAGTTTAGAATTAGGAATGCTCTCCCATTCATGTCTAATACAGGCCTCTAACTGTTCAATTGTCTTGGGCCTTCTTTGTCGCACCTTCCTCTTTATGATGCGCCAAATGTTCTCTATAGGTGAACGATCAGTACTGCAGGCTCACCATTTCAGTACCCGGACGTCTGAGCTTGTGGAGCTTGCTTAGAAATGGCTTCCTCTTTGCACTGTAGAGTTTCAGCTGGCAACGGCGGATGGCACAGTGGGTTGTGTTCACTGACAAAGTTTTCTGGAAGTATTTCTGAGCCCATTCTGTTATTTCCTTGACAGTGGCATTCCTGTATGAGGTGCAGTGAAGTTTAAGGGCCCGGAGATCACAAGCATCCAGTAGAGTTTTACGGCCTTGACCCTTACGCACAGCAATTGTTCCAGATTCTCTGAATCTTTTGATGATGTTATGCACGGTTGATGATGATAACTTTAAAGTCTTTGCTATTCTACGCTGGGTATAACCATTCTGGTATTGCTGCACAATCTTTCTGTGCAATAATGGTGGAATTGGTGATCTTCTTACCATCTTGGCTTCAGAGAGACACTGACACTCTGAGAAGCTCTTTTTATACCTAACCATGTTGTCAATTGACCAAATTAGTGTTATTTGGTCTTCCAGCTGTTCGTTATATGCTCAATTTCCTTTTTCCAGCCACTTATTGCTACTTGTCCCAAATTTTTGGGATTTGTTGACACTGTGAAATTTTGAATCAACATATTTTTCCTTTAAAATGTTACATTTACTCATATTAAACGTTTGATCTGTCATCTATGTTCTATTACAAATAAAATATTGACATTTGCCATCTCCACATCATTGCATTCAATGTTTATTCACAATCTGTTTAGTGTCCCAACTTTTTTGGAATCTGGTTTGTATATATATATTATGGCAAGCCAAACAGGAAATATTTAATGAACATATATATAGAATGAACACTGATATATATATATATATATATATATATATATATATATATATATATATATATATATATATATATATATATATATATAGAATGAACGCTGATATATATATATATAGAATGAATGCTGATATATATCTGCACTGGAGACTGAAACAGCGTCTTCAACACAGCACCATGTTCTTCACATTTCTGCTGATGCTGACCACAGCAGTGACCTGTGAGTGTACAGAGGTGTACTGTTTGCCACAGCCTTAAAGCAAGGACAAGCAGGTACATTTGGTTGGCACTAATTACCCTTTGGTATTCTGGGACATTGAGTCTCCCAGAGTATCAGTGCATCCCTTCCTTCGTCCCGTGCTGGCAGCTGGTGGCACAAGCTACAGCGTAGGGTACATAATGAAAGGAAACATTGTCTCTCCAGGATCTAGGTGCTACACAATTAAAAATGATGGTTCTTGAAGGGTTCTTTAATAATAAATATGGTTCCATATAGAACCCTGAACAAGTGAAGAATCTTTTGCAGGAAAAAGATTGTCTCACAGCAGCGATATGCAAATCACCCCTGACTTTCCTCATAAGAACAGTGTTAAATAAGGACATTTTAAATAAGCTCCAGCCCAGAGTGAACAGCTCTGTGACGTATGGGTTCCACGGTGCATAGTGTATATTTAACTTCCATTTGAACACACAGCAATAAATAATAACTAACAATGTATTAATGTTAATGCAGTGGTGGGTGAGGGTTGGATTGTTACACAAACAGATTTCTACTGATCCCCTGCATGTTTCAACACAAGTGTAAAGCCTTCACAGAGGAGTAGAAACTAATTCTACAACAGGAAAACACTTACTTAAAGCTTCTGTCTGAGAGTGAGGAGAAAATCAAGCTTCACTCTCACTTCAGTTTCAAACAAATCCACAGCTGTGTCTGTTCAAACTTCAGCCGTGAGAAGACAGTTAAACACTAGGGGTCTGAAAGGATGTGGAGCTACCAGGAAACTCTGAGAAAAGGAAATGAACACATGTCTAAATTAAACAAAGTAGCTGCTGATGTCCAAGAAATTAATGAACCAGTTTATACTCCATAGAGTGGGTCCCTCTCATGGGGGGGGGGGTATGTTTATATTAAGTGTAGTGCAGAGTCTGATATATTCAGGCACCTGAGTGTCAGTTTAATGCCTGTGTCGAACGGTGAAGGAGAATCACTGGAGGAAATGGCTGCTCCTTTAAAGAATGGTGTCAGAGCAGGGGCAGAGGATGTGGAGAAGTGGGCGGGGCTATTTGGAGGGAGAGTTCAGAATGAGAGACCTATGCAAAGTCAGAGTCCTTTACAGACTTTTTATTCCCAGTCTCAACTCAGTCTTTATGCTGGATCAACACCACTCAGTGACCTGGAGAATGGGCATGAAGACCTTCTGGAGTTTTCTGTTCATGTCCCTCGCTACAAGTAAGATCCTGCTGCTTCTCTACTGGATGTTATTGTTGTCAGCTCCAAGAACAGGTCATTTAAGGTGGACAGAACAAACAGTCAATACAAGGACTTTGTGTATCATTTGTATCGACACGTCATGAAGTTTTGGTGCGGTCTAAACAACAACTGACATGTTCTAGTTCTGTAAAGTAACTGGACGGTGAGAAACACAGAGACATTCTGTTGCTTTATTAATTGATGTGTTGTTGTTTTTTTTTGAGTGTTGGGGTCAAACGCTGATCCAGTCTGAAGCAGCGGTCATTTCTCCTGGAGGGTCTCATAAACTGACCTGTACAGCATCTGGGCTAGACTTTGACGGCTACTATATGAGCTGGATTAGACAGGCTCCTGGAAAAGGCTTAGAATGGGTCGCAACTATTTCAAATGACGGTGGTAGCAAGTCCTACTCTTAATCTGTCCAAGGAAGAGTCACCATCTCCAGAGACAACAGTAAAGACCAGCTGTATCTGGAGATGACGAGTGTGAAGGACACTGACACGGCAGTGTATTACTGTGCTCGAGAACCACACTGACACAAGAGCTTACAGCGCTGTACAAGAACCCCTGCAGTGTGGAGGATGAAGGAGATGTAGTTTCTTTTATTTCTGTGTCTCTAATTAATAACACTTTCATTTCAATATTTCAGCCACTAAAGTTAACTCCATATATTGTTGATATTTTGTTCATTTCAAAATACACACACTTCATCAATTACAGTAGAACAAGCTACAACAAAGTCTATTAAAGAGTCTTAGATGTTGTTTCATTAATTCCTTCATTATCTGTAACCGCTTATCCAATTCAGGGTCGCAGTGGGTCCAGAGCCTACCTGGAATCATTGGGTGCAAGGCGGGAGTACACCCTGGAGGGGGCGCCAGTCTTTCACAGGGCAACGCAGACACACACACACATTCACTCACACACTCACATCTACGGAGTCGCCAATCCACCTACCAACGTGTGTTTTTGGACTGTGGGAGGAAACAGGAGCACCCAGAGGAAACCCACGCGGACACGGGGAGAACACACCAAACTCCTCACAGACAGTCACCCAGAGCGGGAATCAAACCCACAACCTCCAGGTCCCTGGAGCTGTGTGACTGCGACACTACCTGCTGCGCCACCGTGCCGCCCCCATATGTCTCTAATTAATAACACTGTCATTTCAATGTTTAACTAAAACTAAATGTATATTGCTGATATATTGTTCATTTCAAAATACATACACTTCATCAGTTACAGCAGAACAAGCTACAACAGAGTCTACTAAAGAGTCTTAGACATTGCTTCAGCATTTCTGAACTTTTTCTCAGATCTGAAGTGAGACTGGAGCTGGATTTTCTCCTCTCTCTCAGAGTGTAAAGCCTTAAGTGTTGTTTATCTGTTGGGGACAGTTTTTGGTGAGACACCTGATCTTGTTCAGTTGTTATGAGCCCCATTTTCTCTCTCCGTCTTGAACACTGCACTTTTTACTGGACATTAAGTAAGTAACAGGTGAGTGGTGGTGTTAGTGCTGTAGTGCTGTAGAGGTGCAGTGTGTAATTTTGAATCTTGTTTTATATTTGTTTGTGTGGTTTGTGTAAATGAATCTTATCATTTTTCATGCACTTCTATGAGCCACAGAACTTGATGATACTGGAAAGAGCCTTGTGTTTACCAACATTTCACACCCTCCATTTTAGCTCTCCCTGGTCAAATAAAACACAGAATTTCAGGCAGATGTGATGTGCTGGTGGAACGTCACAGGTACGTCACTTCCGGCTGACTACTCGCGTGCTTGATTTGAAATTGTTTGCTGTTTGTCGCTGTTTTAGTCCTCTAGACGTTTATTTACAATCTCTATTGCATATTCTTTGGCATTGCTTATCCTAGTGTGCTGTCTTCATTGTTCCTAACCCACCGTGCTTCTTAACTTCATTTTTTTCGTACATATTATTTCTCATTGTTTATTTTTCTCTCTTCATGGCGCCTGCCGAGGAACGAGCCCTTTCTGAGCTCGGCGCGGAGCTCGAGCAGCTCGGTCGCCTGATTCAGCGTCTCTTGGAGAAGCAGACGGAGCTCCAGCGGGAGAAGACGAGACTCGAGGCAGCCCGCGATGCCTCCTACGTGGCCGTCGCCTCTCCGGCTCCTCTGCCGCGGCGGTTTGCGGGGTTACCCATCTACACGCCTGCACCGGGATGGGAGCGCCAGCGTGGGCGTGGGAAGCCGAGGCCGTCCCCCCCTCCACCGCAGCCAGTCTTCACTTCTGCCAACCGGTTTGAGGTGCTCAGCTCCTGGCCTTCACCTGCTTCAGCGCCGAAGACTAAACAGGACGGTGTTCTTATTATGGGTGATTCAATAGTTAGACATTTAAAAGTGCCGGGGATAAAGAGTAATGCAACCGTGTCTTGTCTCCCAGGCGCACGTGTCCTGGACGTTGCCAGGCGTCTTCCGTCGGCGCTTCGGCAGCGCGAGGACTTCGGCACCGTCGTTCTCCACGTGGGAACGAACGACATCTCCGCCCGCCGCAGCGAGGTCCTGAAGGAGCACTACCGTTCGCTTCTGGATACCGCTCGGAAGAAGACGGATGCTAGGATCATCGTCTCTGGCCCCCTGCCCACCTACCGTCGAGGATGCGAGGCGTTTAGCAGGCTCTTCGGGCTCCACTCCTGGCTCCTGGATTGGTGCGGCACTGTCGGCGTGGACTACGTCGACAACTGGGAGTGCTTTCGTGAGCGTCCGGCCCTGTATCGTTGGGATGGGCTTCATCCGAGCCGTCTAGGATCCGTAGTTCTCTCTGAGAACATTGAGGTGGTTCTGCGCCGGAACTGACTGGTCATTCCCAGTCACATCAGTCAGGTAGGTGGAATGGATAGCGAGCAGGTAAGTAATATTAAAATTCCTAATGTTCCTCCTGACCATCTCTCTACTGCTAGTATGATGAGTAGCATGTCCATGTCACCCACTCTGATTAACGCTAATAAATTTTTCAGCATTGAGACTGTGTCGGTTCCCCGCAAAGCTTGTTATCACAAACGCCCAAAAATCCGTTTTAACAACCTAATTAGAATTAACACCAAGGCACTGCAGCGAACGCAATATTTCAGCACTTCCAGCATTAAATTAGGGCTTTTAAATATACGATCTCTAACATCCAAAGCACTCACTGTCTGTGATATTATTACTGATAACAAACTCTATGCATTATGTCTCTGCGAAACATGGGCTAAAGCCAATGAATACATTGCCCTAAATGAGTCCACTCCCCCTGGCTTCAGCTATTACAGTTGCCCACGAACATCTGGTCGTGGTGGTGGTGTAGCCACAATTTATGACCCTACCATTGACACAACACAAAAATCTAGTTATGATACTAAATCCTTTGAAGTACTTACTCTTAAAGTCACTGCATCAAAAAGGCAGCACTCGTTTATGCTCATCACAATCTATCGTCCTCCTGGCCCTTATACAGAATTTCTTTGTGAATTTGCTGATTTCCTCTCAAGTGTAGTTATCGTATCAGAAAAGGCCTTAATTGTTGGTGATTTCAATATTCACTTTGAGAAGGACCATGATCCACTTAAAATTGCATTTGAATAAATTTTGGATGCGCTAGGGTTCACTCAGAATGTTACTGGGCCCACTCATCAATGCAAACACACATTGGACCTAGTGTTAACACGGGGCATTGAGATAAAGAATCTATCCAATCTCTCGCTACATGAGACCATCTCTGATCACCATCTAATCACATATGAAATTGCGTTAAACTTTGATATTTGTCCACAACCACACTATATTAGAAAGCGCACTATAACATCCTCAACAGTTAGTGATTTTATCAACAACCTTCCAGACCTTACCACCATTTCTTTTCCAACTCACCCAAATGACCTGGAGCTCATTACAAACAACCTACACCACTTATTGTGTACAAACCTAGATAGTGTTGCACCAGTCAAGACCAAACAATTTAGAGAGAAAAGGCTTGCTCCATGGTACAGTGACAGCACGCGTGCATTAAAACTGGCTGCTCGTAACCATGAACGTAAATGGAGACACACAAAACTAGAATGTTTCCGAATTGCATGGCAGCACAGCCTCACCGACTACAAACATGCCTTATCTAAAGCCAAATCACAGTACATCTCTTCCCTTATAGAAAACAACAAAGACAACCCTAGATTCCTTTTTAGCACTGTATCAAATCTAATTGGAAACAAAAAGGAAATCAACCCCATTGTTCCCTCTGATTTCTGTAGCAATGACTTTATGAGGTTTTTTAATGATAAAATTGCTTGCATTCACCTCAAAATCCAAAATCAGTCCAAAGTCACATCGGCTCTCGTAGATGAACCCCCTGCCAGCTCTGAGGTGCACTTAGACTACTTGAATTCTGTCGATGAAAATGACTTGCTTAGTTTAATTAGCTCATCTAAATCAACTACATGCTTACTGGATCCTGTACCAACACAATTATTTAAACAAATTTTACCTAAAGTCATTAGACCATTGCTCACAATAATAAACTCATCCCTCAACATTGGATATGTACCAAAACCTCTGAAACTAGCGGTAATCAAACCAATTATTAAAAAAACCCAATCTTGACCCTCTTGTACTCGCAAACTACAGGCCAATATCAAACCTCCCTTTTATTGCTAAGATTCTAGAAAAAGTCGTGTCACAGCAGTTGTGCTCTTACCTACAAAACAATGACATTCATGACATTTTTCAGTCTGGATTTAGACCAAATCACAGCACAGAAACGGCTCTAACAAGAGTAACTAATGACTTACTCCTTTCACATGATAAGGGCTATATCTCTATTCTGGTGCTGCTTGACCTTAGTGCAGCATTTGATACCATAGATCATGTGATGCTTCTTGATAGGCTGGAAAATCTGGTAGGAATAAAAGGATCTGCCCTCTCTTGGTTCAGATCTTATTTATCCGATCGTTACCAATTTGTTTATCTGAATAATAAATCCTCTAATCATACTTTAGTTAAATATGGTGTCCCACAAGGATCAGTGCTTGGCCCTGTATTGTTCACACTCTACATGCTGCCACTGGGTAGACTAATCCGTAAGCATGGGATTCAATTCCACTGTTATGCTGATGACACACAACTGTATATATCAGCCAAACCCAATGATGTTGCTTGTCTACGTAAAATAACAGAATGTCTAACTGAAATTAAAGACTGGATGATGCAAAACTTTCTCATGTTAAATTCTGATAAAACTGAGGTCTTGTTACTAGGTACAGATACTCAGATACATTCACTCAGAAATGCTGCTATTAATCTTGATAGTTCAACAGTAAAACACAATGCCATCATTAAAAACTTAGGTGTAGCCTTTGATTCGACTCTCACATTTGATACCCACATATCCAATACAGTCAAAACCGCCTTCTTCCACCTACGCAATATTGCCAAAATTCGGCATATTTTATCATTAAAAGATGCAGAGAAACTAGTGCATGCTTTTATAACTTCACGTCTAGACTACTGCAATGCGCTCCTGGCAGGGAGCTCGTGCAAAGCGTTACACAAGCTTCAGTTAGTTCAAAATGCAGCAGCCAGGGTGCTCACTAGAGCTAGAAAATTTGAACATATCACCCCAGTTCTCTCGTCCCTACACTGGCTACCTGTAAAATTTCGCATTGACTATAAAATACTCCTCTTAGCTTATAAATCTCTAAACAGTTTAGGCCCGCAGTATCTTACTGAACTTCTCATACCTTATCGCCCGTCACGTACACTTCGTTCACAGGATGCCCATCTACTCTTTGTTCCTCGCATTAAGAAAAACACAGCAGGAGGAAGAGCCTTTTCTCACAAAGCTCCTCAACTCTGGAATAGCCTTCCGGTTACTGTTCGGGGCTCAGACACACTCTCAATCTTTAAATCTAGATTAAAAACCTACCTTTTCAAACAAGCTTTTGGTTAATCACTCACCTTCAGGTTACTCCTTCTATATTGGTGTTCGGGCTGGTTTTCATATTATCACTGTTCTGTATTAATCCTGTCATATCACCATAGCTACAGCATTCTTAGTTAGCTTTGTAGTAACTGCCAACAACGCTGTCTGTCGCTGGGTTCTCTTGCCTGACCAGTGGAAGCTTTTTTCGCAGGACAAATTTCCCCGTTCTTTACCATGACCCTACTAACCTTTTGTATTTTTATTTGTTCCCTTTGTCTGGCTTTCTTTCTCCTGTCTCTCTCTCATGCTTTGAGATGTCCTGCTGCTCTCCAGGTTTTGCCCTGATCCAGCCCGTGTCCTGTACAAGATCCTGGCCTTGCTAAGACTCATACATCACTAATATCATCATCCTCACCATTTTCATTTCTACTTCTCCATCATCACTAATATACTACATTTATATTACTATAACCCCTTCACTTTTACTTCTGTTCTCTATTGTGTCTCCGGTGTCGACCCGAGGAGGATGGGTTCCCCGTATGAGTCTTGGTTCCTTCCAAGGTTTCTTCCTCGTGTGCTGAGGGAGTTTTTCCTTGCCACTGTTGCCCCTGGCTTGCTCATAGGAGGCTTGGACCCGGATCTCTGTAAAGCTGCTTTGTGACGACTTTTTGTTGTGAAAAGCGCTATATAAATAAAATTTGATTGATGTGCTCAGAAATTTGATTGATGTGCTCAGTATCAGCCTCTAGGGGGCAGCTGTGCTTTACTGTAAAAGTTCACATTGAAAACCATTCAGTTCAGATTGTCCTTAAACTCTACCTCTGGAGATGGAGGACTTGTGTATGGATGAATAACTGTTTTGATACAGGTGCAAAAACAGTATAAACCACAAAAACAAATTATGGGATGGTGGAAGTCGTCCAGATGTGGTGTGGTCTAACGTCCACATTGTGTAAGACACATTTACCAACGTGTACCAATTACTCAGCTTCAGATTTTTATGCCATGAAAATGTAAAATGCACACACTGTTACTGAAAATACCCGTCTGATATAGGGTTAGATTTAGCTTTGTTAAATCCACCCAGAACATCTGGAATATCACTCATTAAAACCAGCTTCTGTTCTAGTCTTTCAGCCTTTTAACTTCACATCACCACTGTCTGAGCAAAGCTTTGTATCTCCAATAATGCTGTTTTAAATTGTATGATGTAATTTGTAAACACCAGCTTCCCTTGACATTATGTGATTGTCACAGTGACCAGGTCAATAGGTTTGTTCTAAAAGTGCTTGGAATGACACATTTCTCCATTGAATTACATTGAAAGTTGATCATGTTTTTCTCCTGAAAAGTAGCCATTTTGGAGAGAGGAGGTTGTCATCTCACAGCAGCGATATGCAAGTCACCCCTGACTCTCCTCATAAGAGCAGTGTGTCTCTCTGCAGCAGTGTCCATCCTCTAAACACAGCACAAACATGTTGTGTTCAGTTTCTCTGCTGCTGCTGCTGACCGCTGCCTCGCGTGAGTGTTTCAGCTCAAGTCCCACTTCACTTCGTCTGATTCACTGCTTCAAACATACTCAGATCTTTCTTCTTCTGCTCTTTCCACAGGTGTGTTCTGTGCTACTGAGATGATCCAGCCGGACTCAGTGGTCATCAGACCAGCAGAGACTCTGACCATCAACTGTAAAATTACTGGAGCTTCTATCACTGACAGCAGTCATTTTGGAACAGATTGGATCCGACAACCTGCAGGAAAAGCTTTAGAATGGATCAACCACATTAATTATGCTGGAGGCATAGCTGCTAAGGATTCACTGAAAAACAAGTTCACCGTCTCTCGAGACACGTCCAGCAACACAATAACTCTCCAAGGACAGAATCTGGAGCCTGGAGACACAGCTGTGTATTACTGCGCATGAGACCCACACTGATACACAAAGACCACAGTGCTGTACAAAGACTGTTGATTCATTTTCAGTTATTCAGTGTGTACACCTCAGCGTAGTGTTTTGTTAAAATAATGAGATGTGTGCCTGAAGAAGATATAATAATTAAGCAGCATATATTTTCCCCAAATTTGAATATCATATTTCAATATTATTAGTAATTTCATGCTCGTTGAGTGAAGGACACATGGGGGATGCTGGCAAAGGCAGAAGTGGACATTTAATAACAAAGACACACACAAACACTTCAACACATCACACTAACAAACAACAATGAAAGACAAATTCTAAGAACACAAAGGGATTCTAAACTGCCCCGCAAACCCCTGAGAAGTAACTTCCCTAAGTTACCCAAAGAAATTCATTCACACTTACACCACACACCCTGGCTTTTGAACTTCATGCTGGTAATAATTTGGATAGATACCAAAGGTGTCTGGTATGTCCATAAACACTCTGAAAGGTTAATTAATCAGACCCCAGTACAGGTTCCACCACTTGTCCATTTCAGATGCCCAGAAATGTAGAGAGTTCTGTGGCTTCCACCATGCACTGTACCATATTAACACATATTTGAACATGCAGCAATAAACAGTTATTACTCACAATAGATTATCGAAGCGTTCCTGAGAACATTCTGGAATTTTAATGCAGTTTTGTCTGAGGGATGGAAGGCCACAGGAACTTAGTGATGTTTTTCTGAGCAGAGAGCAAACTTGAGTTTTATTTGCAGATACATTTTTGACAGATACTTACCATTACAGCCTTTGTTGGAGGCCTCTTCCATCCCCAGATGTTGTCATTGTGAGATCACATCTGGTCCCATGAAACCATGCCCAATGTCCAATATTTCTGTCAGAACTGTAAAGCATCATTTCAGAGCTCAGGTATGATGTATAACGTGATGTAAGTTACAGGTGTGATGTATTAGATTTGTAAAGGAAGCTTGCAGTGATAAATACAGTGCTGTGAAAACTCTGCTCCCCCTGGTCCAAATTTTCAGAAAATCCACAAAACAATTCTTTGGTATGAGCTTTTACATATTTTTGCATGTGAAGGAAGGGTTTATTGAAAGTGTTCTTGAATACAAATACATCCACTGCACCCCAGGGTCAGAGGGAAGTGGTGATCTAATCCTGTAGTCATCAGTCTGTATGAAATCATGAGCGTCCTCAAAGGCATTATTCTCATCTCTGCATGTTTCATAGGTGAGGAGAATGAGCACTGATTGAACATGATTCTGGATTTTCTGATCTGTGAATTATTAATACGTCTTATTCCTGCAGGTGTGAGTGGTCAGACACTGACCGAGTCTTGTGACCGAGCCGGTGGTTATAAGTCCTGGAGGGTCTCACACACTGACCTGTACTGGCTCTGGATTCACATTCAGTGACTATTGGATGAGCTGGATCAGACAGGATCCTGGGAAAGCACCGGAATGGATTGCACACATTTATGACAGCAGTAACATTTACTTTTCCTCAGCACTGAAAGGACGATTCAGCATCTCCAGAGACAACAGCAAAAGTTAAATCTACCTTCATTTAAACAGTCTGAGGAGTGAGGACACTGCTGTTTATGATTGTGCTCGATAGCCACAGTGACACTGGGCCTTATTGTGCTGAACAAAAACTCCCCAGCTGTGTTTATTATCATTTTACAGCTCTGTGCCACAATCTGAGAGCACACTGCCTTCCTTTAACAGACAACATGGCCATTCAGTACAGAGTTATTCCACACTCAAGAACACACTACAATCCGTACAGTGGGTGACTTGAGAATTCAACCCATTTAGGAACATTACTTTTAAACATCCGGATTGTTCACTGATTCGTTCTCACTCATAGTCCTTACATTATTCAAAAGAGAAGATGTTTTTCAGCATCTTACAATGTTCCTATTCTCAGCTGCCTTTTCAGAGATGTTTCTGGGAATGAGGATTGTAGTAAACCTCAGATACAGTGGGTACGAAAAGTATTCCGACCCCTTTAAATTTTTCACTCTTTGTTTCATTGCAGCCATTTGCTAAAATCAAAAAAGTTCATTTTATTTCTCATTAATGTACACTCACCACCCCATCTTGACAGATTTTTTTTTTACAAATTTATTAAAAAACAAAAACTGAAATTTCACATGATCATAAGTATTCAGACCCTTTGCTGTGACACTCATATTTAACCCACATGCTGTCCAGTTCTTCTGATCCTCCTTGAGATGGTTCTACTCTTTCATTGGAGTCCAGCAGTGTTTAATTAAACTGATTAGACCTGATTAGGAAAGGCACACACCTGTCTATATAAGACCTCACAGCTCACAGTGCATGTCAGAGCAAATGAGAATCACGAGGTCGAAGGAACTGTCCAAGGAGCACAGAGACAGAACTGTGGCAAGGCACAGATCTGGCCAAGTTTACAAAATAATTTCTGCAGCACTCAAGGTTCCCAAGAGCTCAGTGGCCTCCATAATCCTTGAATGGAAGAAGTGTAGGACGACCAGCACTCTTCCTAGACCTGGCCGTCCAGTCAAACTGAGCAATTGTTGGAGAAGAGCCTTGGTGATAGAGGTAAAGAAGAACCCAAAGATCACTGTGGCTGAGCTCCAGAGATGCAGTAGGGAGATGGGAGAAAGTTCCACAAAGTCAACTATCACTGCAGCTCTCCATCAGTCGAGGCTTTATGGCAGTGGCCCGACGGGAGCCTCTCCTCAGTGCAAGACATATGAAAGCCTGCATAGAGTTAGCCAAAAAACACATGAAGGACTCGCAGACTATGAGGAATAAGATTCTCTGGTCTGATGAGATTTTTTGGTGTTAATTCTAATCAGTATGTGTGGAGAAAACCAGGCACTACTCACCAGCGACCAATACAATCCCAACAGTGAAGCACGGTGGTGGCAGCATCATGCTATGGGGGTGTTTTTCAGCTGCAGGGACAGGACGATTGGTTGCAATTGAAGGAACAATGAATGCGGCCAAGGACAAAGATATCATGGACAAAAACCTCTTCCAGAGTGCCCTGGACCTCAGACTCTGTTCACCTTCCAACAAGACAATGACCCAAAGCACACAGATAAAATAACAAAGGAGTGGCTTTGGAGCAACTCTGTGACAGTTCTTGACTGGCCCAGCCAGAGCCCTGACCTAAACCCAATTGAGCATCTCTGGAGAGACCTGAAAATGGCTGTCCACCAACATTTACCATCCAACCTAACGGAACTGGAGAGGATCTGCAGGGAAGAATGGCATAGGATCCCCAAATCCAGGTGTGAAAAACTTGCATCATTCCCAAAAAGACTCATGGCTGTACTAGCTCAAAAGTGTGTGTCTACTCAATACTGAGCAAAGGGTCTGAATACTTATGATCATGTGAAATTTCAGGTTGTTTTTTTATAAATTTGTAAAAATTGTTTTTTTTTCTGTCAATGTTGGGTGGTGAGTGTAAATTTAATGATAAATAGAACTTTTTTGATTTTAGCAAATGACTGCAATGAAACTAAAGGTGTCTGAATACTTTCCGTACCTACTGTACCTGTTCTTAAACACTAGGAGGCGATCTTACTTCACTCACACAATACACACCACTGGAGACCTCTCATGGATCACTAGATAAACAAATGCCAGCTTCTTCCCACTGGATCTCTGTATTTAGGAGATCAGACCCTCTCCAAAGTGTGGAGAACAGAGAAGATCCCACAGTTCCAGCTTCAAACCACACTTCAACACCAACCATGTTCTCTACATCTCTACTGCTCCTGCTGGCAGCTGCTTCCTGTCAGTTCCTTAGTAAACAACACTCCAAACTATTGATATTATGTTCATGTCCAAGATGATGAATATAATCACTTTGTATTTCTGATCCACAGGTGTCCACTGTGTAGAACTGACCCAGCCTGCTTCTGTGGTGGTCCGTCTTGACCAGGCTCTGACCATCGACTGCAAGGTCTCGTATTCAGTAACTAGCGAGCACACAGGTTGGATCCGACAGCCTTCAGGAAAAGCTCTGGAGTGGATTGGAAATATTTATCGTGGTGGGAGCACATCTTACAGTGATAAACTGAAAAACAAGTTCACCGTCTCTAGAGACACTGGGACAAAGACAATAACATTACGAGGACAGAGTCTGGACACTGGGGACACAGTTGTGTATTACTGCGCCAGACGCACACACACAGTGACACAAACTAACGCACATGACTTACAAAAACCCACAGTCACATTTCTTAATTGTATTCAATCAGGCCACAACCTAAAAGTATGCAAATTTTAAGTCACCCCAATCTAATAAGCCAAAAGAAGTTTCTCTGCATCCATCTGATTGACAAAACACAGATACACACAAAAACACATGCACTGGCAGCTGTAATCAGCCATCTTTTTGTATATATACTTTTCTGAAAAAGAGACTGACAACAGCAGATTGCTCATAGAATTTCTAGATGCTCAGAGATAAGGTCAGAATATTGTTACTATTGTAGCGGAGTAACAGTAATTGAGTTGGTTATGTTTAATGGTGATTATCACTTATAATAATAATTGTTATTACTGAATTAAATGACAAAAATATTAATAATTTATTAAAGACTGAAATACTGTCAACACTAGGGAATGAGTTCTCAGGATTTTCAGACTCTTAAGGAACAAACTCCACACACTGTATTATTTCAAATAATGGAAACACTTTATTAAATACAATCTGTATCATGATACAACAACTACTTATTTGTCCATCATTGCCTTGTTTGATGTAGAAAAATTAAGTTTGATGGAATTTGAAGGAAAGTGTAGGAAGTGTATTCATAATTGTTTTTAATTACATTGTTTTCAGTAATGCTTATATACATTTTCATTTAAGCTTCTATTAGTTCAAATGATCAGTTCACATTTTTCATTTAGTCATTTTATAAGTAAGTGGAAAATCATGTGATGAAGTAACGTTACAGAAGACATACGAACTCTAATGAACACATGGGAAGTGGTAATGAAATCTTGAGGCAGTTAATAGCACAGGACAGCACTCTTCTGAATGTTTTAATTATGTAATTACAATGTAACTATTGATGAACTTACAAGACCCATGTATTTTATGTGTGTAGTGAGGTACACTATTTTATTTGCCATTTAACAACGTATGTTGCCCCTAAATCGCTTATAATAGTTAAAGTAAACAGTACAAATGCAAAGAAAAAGTAAATGTAAAACTTCCCAAAGGCTGTAATGTATTTGCTGCATTTTATTTTTCACTATATAGGCATAAATTCAATTTGTAATTCAATTAATTTACCAGTGATTGCAAATATTTATTTTATTTTTAAAAATGTATTTGTTTGAACAGTATAAAAACAAGAAAGAATTAAATTTTATACAAAAGTAGAAAGTAAAATAACGTGCAGGGAATGTAAAGATACAAGAAAGGCTTGTGTGAAGCATGTTCCCTCTGAGAAATAAAAATGAACCTGTTGATTCATAAAGAAGGGGCTTGGTCAGTGATGATCCTCTGTTTTGTGCAAATTACCAACAACAGGTGGCACTAAAGACCAGCAAATGATCCAAAGCAGTACCACCACTCATAACAGTAAACTGAGGACTCACCACAACAAAGAAATGAACTCGCAGCCCAGTTCAATTTAGATTTTACTGAATGCTTTGATGAACAGAACTTTTTCAGCATTTGCCATAGCTTTCACTCTCCACCCCTCCACTTCATCATATATTACAATTAAAGAAATATACATCAAAAAATCTATTTAAGCAGCTGTGGAAGATCCCACAGCTCCAGCTTCAACTGACACTTCAACACCAACCATGTTCTCTACATCTCTACTGCTCAAGTTCACTATGTCTGCAGAACCAGGGACAAACACGTTAACATTACGAGGACAGAGTCTGGACACTGGGGACACAGCTGTGTATTACTGCGCGAGGGAGTCACAGTGACACAAACTAACACACACACAGTGTACAAAAACTCTCACAGTGCAGTACTACTTCATATTGTGTCATTAATATTTTGGTAATTACATTTTTATGACACATAAAATGAGGATAATTATAATTACATGTTCTTACAGAACTAATATTAATGGTAGAATGTGTGTCATCCACTTAGTTGCTCTACAGTTATACTTCTGTAACCGTGAATAAATATGGCTCATGAGTTTAAAAATAAAGAGTAAAAATGGAAAGTAAAAAGTAATAATTAAATCATCCTAAAGCCTGTGGTGTGTGGTGTTACATTATAATATACACACTGTCTATTAAACAGTTATTATTTCAGTGATCTGTTATAGCAATTGTGATATTTTATCAGCTACACTCCCAGATTTTTGACAAAGCCGGATCTATGAAGAGCTTCAATTAATTTGAATACAGCATTTTCATACAGCTACACAGTATTGTATCTAGTAACATTTAAGGCCTCAAAGGGGCACTCTTTCTTTATTTTTCACAGTCTTTCATCACAAGAACTTAAAAAAATGGGGATTTATACAAAACTGATGAAGCCCACTTAATAATTTTCCCCTGATATTATTAAGAACTGCATATAATTTAATTAATATTATGTACATTATGATAATGTGAGGTGCTAATGAATGCTAATGATGTGAGATTTAGTCACAATGTAGCTCTGTGGCTGAGTGAAAGTGGAAACACTGTTATGCAAATCAAACACACTATAAAACTTAAGCCAGACTTAAACTGATCAGTGAGTGGTTCGTCTCAGTTCAGCTTACACACCAACCATGTTCTCAGCAGCTGCTAATCTTCTGCTGCTGCTAACAGCTGTATCCTGTAAGTATCTGCAACATAGTGGCTGTACATTTATGATATTGGGATCATATTCTCGTTCTAATCCACTACTGAATACCTTCTTGACTGGTGTCCACAGGTGTGGAGTGTATTGAGCTGGATCAGCCGGCTGCTGTGGCAGTTAAACCTGAGGAATCCTTCTCCATCGCCTGTAAGATCACTGGATACTCAGCTGTAGGTGGAGGCTACACCAACTGGATTCGACACTCAGCAGGAAAAGCTCCAGAATGGATCGGATGGTTCTATAGCTCCAGTGAAAAAGGGACCATCGACTCTTTAAAGAGCAAGATCAGTTTCAGTGGAGATTCCTCCAGCAATGCAGTGGTGTTACAGGGCAGTAACTTCCAGCCTGAGGACACAGCTGTGTATTACTGCGCTCGAAATCCACACACTGCTATAAACAGCCCAGAGACCTGTACAATAACCCCCTTCACTCAAGAAACTTTAGATATCTCAGAAGATCAGTGTCTGACACCAAGCACTAACTCCTCTAGGATTAGAAGAGGATTTGACACATATTACAGCACATGGTCTGACCACCCTTTGTCTGTTTCATCTTCAGTTAAAATGGAGATTAAACACAATTCTTAAAGTATTAGGAACAGAAACAGAAAGTCACACACAATAACACATCGTCCAGTGTTTGTCTTCATTATGGTCTCCATTATTTTCAGAATACATCAGGTTTTTAAATAATTCTAATCAGATGTTTTCCTCCAGTCCCAGTTCAGTCCCAGAAATCGCTGACTTTTTCCATTTCCCACACTCCAAAGTACACACTACATATAATCAGTGATGGCAATTGTAATATTGTACTTGCTTAGGAATGTCAGATAATTGAAAGTCCTGATGTGGGATCCATTTAAAGGAGTAGTCATCTTTCTCTAATCACTCTTTTTCATGTCATGTAACAACCATTGTTCTGACACCTAGTGCCCTGGATTTGTCAGAGATTCTGAACCAAATTCAATTTAAACATGGCTGCTCTTATGTGGAGGACCCACTCTATGGAACATGAAGTGATTTTTACAAGAACGACAAGGCAATTAGATTTTGCCCAAAAAAATAAAACAATAATACTAATAATATAATAATCACATTCAAAATATAACGTGTTGTATTTTAGTAATAAAAATGTCACATATTTCATTGAATGATCTGTGGATAATGAGCTGGGGTTCTCAGGTTCTCTCTGGGGAACTGAACTGAGGTCTTCTGTGTGGAAAGCAGTGGTGTTACCCACTAAACCGACACTTATCGTGTGGAAAGAATTATGCACGAAGAAAAGTGTCATGGTACAGTTGCAGTGGTAAACAGCTGATGATCAGTCGCTGAGATGTGCATGAAATAATATCAAGATTACTATAACAACTAATAATATTCATAATCAGAATGAAAACCAAGCTCAGTCTAGACAGGGGCCAACAACTCTAGTTCTGGAGGAGTTCTGGAGTTAAGCTAAGTTTGTTGATCCTCCCAAACTCTGCTGGGCACAGCCTCTCCAGCTCCTGAGATAACTTATGAATATACAAAATATTCTTTGGAAAATCTGTCCAATAAATTCAATATTCTGAATATTCCCAACTGATGACTCGAAGCAGATGTACTTGGAAAATAAGAAGTAATAATTATTAAACTGAGAAATTATCACTAATGAGAACACAGGAAGGAAATAAGGTGAAAACATGAGACACAGGATTATCTGAGAACACAAACACAAGCAGCTTTTGTGTGTATTTCATATATTATATATCTATTATGTAGTGGTACTCTCATTTAATGTTGCTGTATCTTTGTTTCTTGTCCTTCAGCTGAAAAGCAAACATCTGAAAAGGATTCAAAAGCTAGTTTCATTTTTACATATAATCTGTGTTTGGATTTTATTTTTACAAACAGTTTCATTCTTATTTTATCCAAAAGGTAGACATTTGTATTAAAATGCAGATGTCACATTTAAGCTTTGCTTTTTGTTTGTAACTGAACAAGAAATACAGAAATATAAGCTGCCAATCAGCTATCAGTGAGTTCAGATTCGCTGTGGTCTTCAGTGTTTTTATCAACCAATCACCAGCGAGATGTTCACAAGGACTAAACTTCCGAAGTATGACCTATATGCAAAATATGAGCCCTGCACTCAGATATATTTTTTGATAATACACACAGACATAATCACACACACACACACACACACACACTTGTACAAACACACTGCAGGAAATATGCTTCAGTGTACATTTTCAGGCACTTTTAGAGCAATCTTGGACTGGACAGTTCTACTCTTGCTGGCCACTTTACCGTGTAAGTGGACACTCATCGCTGCTATCAAAGAAAAACTGAAATGAACAGCATTGTTAATAATTACATTATTACATGAAGCCATTGTAGACTATTGTTATTGGACCAAGTTGGTAGTAGTGAGGTCAAAATGTGATTAATAAATATGTTTCTTCTTCTCAGATGTCCATGGCTTGTCATGGTTCTTCCTTTAAGAATCGCTTCACAATATCCAGAGACACCAGCAGCAACGTTCTTTTCTTAGACATCAGCAGCTTGGAGACTGGGGACACAGCTGTTTATTACTGTGCAAAAACTGCCACAGTGGTACAGCTGAGTGAGAGCACTGTACAATACCTTGTGAACACCAGTCGTAACACACACTGGCAAATTTCACTCAAGCTAGAACTTTCCTCCAAGCTTCATTAATATCATTAAACACTGGAAACAGCAATTATTATGTTTTCAGGGCTCTTCTGAGTGGAACCGATAATGTATCATCAACATTCAAATAGAAATGAATCAATAAATATGTACAAGAAGCCCCTTGTCTTGTGTTTATATTCCAGTAGAGGGGATTTTCTGGCTGAGTTCCCGAAGATATAGGTACCAAGAAACACTGAAGAACAAACTATTTGAGGTTTAGAGCTGGTAGGTCCAAAACATTTCAATATGTGTGCGGTATTAACTTTTAATACTAAATTTAAAATAACATAAGCAAAGAATCAGTAACACCTCAGAATTTGTTGCACCGTCAGATACTTCCCCTAGGGGTTGCCACAGCTGACCACTTGCCAATCCAAATTGGCACTAGACTAGGCACAGGTTATATGCCACATGCCCTGCGTGACCCAACCCTCCCATTCCATTCAGGCTTGGGACCAGCCCCAGTAGTACACAAGCACTGCCCCAGTGGCTGGGCAGCTGACTCCAAACTCCTTGCCCACAGTGACCCACAGTGACAAGTTTTAAATGCCCCCATAGATGTAACTGCATGGTAGTAACCCCACATGTGCCACCGCTGACTCAGACACGAGTGCTTCCTGCTGCATGTCTTAAAAAGCTTAAACTCTCATGGACCACTAGACATGAGCAAACACAGGCTTCATCCCATTTCATATCTTTCTATTAAAGTGTGGAGAACAGAGAAGATCCCATGGCTCCAGCTTCAACCCATACTTCAAACATGTTCTCTACATCTCTACTGCTCCTGCTGGCAGCTGTCTTGACTCCAGCTTCTTTAATTCCATTTAGTTCATAGTGTTGAATATTTATTTTAATGTATTTACTGGCTATGAGTTACAAACACCTACAACTGTAGTCATTGCTTTAGTATTCCAAATGCTGAGACAATAGTCTGTTCACATCCAACTGAGATTGTCTCTCAGTCACAGCAACAGTCTGTAATATCTCACAAAGCTCTGACAATTTTAAAAGACCCCCAGTTTAACATTCAATTGTTATTCCAGTAGGGGGCGCCATTCACTAAAAATCCCCACTGTTCTCTCAATGCAACTGCAGCTGTTTTTCATAACACTGACTCGTCATGCAAATGTTGTCACATCTCTTCTGCATAAACAGAGTAAACTGAGCAGATCTCCAGGTTTCTGCTGACTTTGACCAGCTCTGTGTCCATCAACATAATGATCATCACCTACTTTCTGCTGCTGCTCACTGCAGGATGTGAGTCAGATGCTTCTCTCTCTGTGAAGATCCATATGAATGCATTTGAACAATGAAATAAAAATGTAATCTGCTGCTCCTCTGTGCCTCTGTTTAGGTGTCCACTCTCAGGTCGTCCTCACACAGTCTGAACAGTCAGTAACACTGGCTCCAGGTGGATCCCACAAACTGACCTGTGCCTGCAGTGGGATTAATTTGGGTAGCACTAACATGCACTGGATCCGTCAGGCTCCTGGGAAAGGACTGGAGTGGATTGTTTACTATTATTCTGACAGTGGCAAAAGCTCAGCCCAGTCAGTTCAGGGCAGGTTTACTGCATCCAAGGACAGCTCCAATTTCTACCTGCACATGACTCAACTGAGGGCTGAAGACACTGCAGTGTATTATTGTGTTAGAGGCGCACAGTGGTGGAACTCATGCAGACAGCTGTACACAAACCCTGCAAGTGAAGAACACAGCAGACGTGGTCAGAAATAAAACAGCAGGAAACAAACACACGGGTCATGGGTACTATTTCTGAAGATGTTGTTGTTGCACCAAATACACTGCTCTGTGCGCATACACACACACACACACACACACACACACAATATCAATAGCAGATTATATATACTTCTGTTTTTTTTTTTTTTTTGTTTTTTTTTTTTTTTTGTTTGTTTTTTATTTGTTTTCTTAGTTTTTTTCTAAAATCTTTGTACGAATAACAGTTTAACCCAAGCCTCCTTGTGGAAGGAAGTCTTAGGAATGCACAGATGGAATCTGAGAAAAAAGGGACAGGATGAGGCTGAGTTCCCAGGTATTAAGGCAGAGTGAGGAAAGATTGATTTGTGATAGAGAACTGTTTGGTTCAAACCTTCACTAACAGCAAGTGTGAGGTACCAGATGCAGGGAACTGAGAGTAAAATGACATAATGTAGAGAATCCAAGCTTGTGTCTGTGTCTGTAACGGCTGCACCTTACCATCAGAGCTGAATTCACTGATTATACATGAGGTATCTACAAATGTTTGGGCACATTGTACAGACTGCTACAGGAAGTTAAATGTATGCACATATGTAGGTGTATTTTTTCCTGAAAGTGTTGCTTCTTACATCTGTTGAAAACAAACAGTGACCCCTCTCATGGGTCATTATATTAACAAATACCAGCTTCCTCCCACTGGAAATATGTGTATTTAGGAGATCAGACTCTCTCTATTAAAGTGTGGAGAACAGAGAAAATCCCACAGCTCCAGCTTCAACCCACACTTCAACACCAACCATGTTCTCTACATCTCTACTGCTCCTGCTGGCAGCTGCTTTCTGTCAGTTCCTCAGTAAACAACACTCAACACTTTTAAAATTATGTTCATGTCCACGATAATGAATCTAATCACTTTGTATTTCTGTGTATTTCTGATCCACAGGTGTCCACTGTGTAGAACTGACCCAGCCTGCTTCTGTGGTGGTCCGTCCAGGCCAGGTTATGAACATCGACTGCAAGGTCTCGTATTCAGTTATTACCACGTATTACAGTGATAAACTGAAAAGCATTTTCACAATGTCTGTAGACTCAGGGACAAACACAGTAACATTATAAGGACAGAATCTGTACACTGGGGACACAGCTGTGTATTACTGCAAAAGATACACCCAGTGACACAAACTAATGCACAGGCTGTAGAAAAACCCTCACAGTGCACTGCGCATATAATCAACTATAGTTTCACTATAATAATCTATATATCTTAAAGCCTTACACAAACTAAATTAGCAAATTTCAGAAGTGGTGATCAAATCATGAGGCAGACAATTGGATAAAAGCACTATTTTGCATGTTATAGATACTTGTATTAATTTGCTATTTAATATCACATTTTTCTTCTAAATGGCTTAACATTACTAGATGTAAAAAAGAAAAAGGCATTCCACAACCTGTAGTGACTGGTTTACAGCATTTTAAATTGCACTGCTTAAATTCATTTAGAAATTTTTTTTTTTTTTTACATTTTCTGCTCATTGAAAAGTGGTTGTAAATGTGGGTTTGTACAGTAGGCAGTTGTTCAGTGATGATAATCTGTTGTGTGTACATTACCATTACCAACAGGTGGCACTGAAGTCCACAAATGTCCTAAAGCAGAGCAACTAGCCTTTTACAATCTGAGGTCTCACCACAACAAATAAATGAACTCAGCCCAGTTCCATTTAAATTCTATTGGATGTTGTATTAAATGATTGTGAATTAAACTGTGGATGTATTTCAAATAAATGCCCACTTTATATCCAGGACTGGAATCTGTAAATTAAACACCACTGCTCTGCTCATACTTTAGAATCACAGTTGTTTTAGCTTTTAACAAGAGTGAATAAAATTGCAAACCGTCTTAATTAATACTGATATAACAGTACTTCTGTACATTAACCCTTACAAATAAGTAATACATAATAATACACACAAGCTGTATTGTATTAATCAATGTAGCTTTTTGAAACCAGATGTGCAGTACATCTGCCCCCATTGCTATTTGTGGATATAGCCATTCATAGAAATACTAGGTATAGTGGGAATAATGAGTCATAAATAATTTAAAGTGCATAGAGTCCCAGCTCAGGCAGGAACATCACTGCATATAGTACAAGACTCACACCACTGCACTAGCTTTCATTTGTAAACTTGCTGTGGGTAACGTATCTGAGAGATGCCCAGTGTGTTCACTGTAAAAGTGAATATAAGATATGATGCATGTGTATGCAGATATAGGCAAACTCTCCACCTCCTTCTGTTATATAAGGAAGGTCTGTGTGTGTGTTTGTGAGGAGAAGAAGAGCATCTTCACAAACCAATGATGATCTCCTCAGTGTTTCTGATGCTGTTAATAGCAGCTGCATGTGGTAAGTCTGTGTGGCGTCTCAAATTAAAAGCAGCAGCTAGAGATTCAGCTGTTTCCAGTGGCTGTGTGTATTGATAGATACAGTGAACTGTAAATGATTCAACACCATGCACTGTTCTTCTTCTTCTCAGGTGGGGTGGACAGTGTGGAGCTCACCCAGTCGTCCTCAGTGGTCATAAAACCTGGAGAATCCTTCTCCATCTCCTGTAAGATCTCAGAGTCCAGCTACTGCATTCACTGGATACGGCAGCCTGCTGGAAAAGCTCTGGAATGGCTCGGATATCTGTGTAGCGGTGGTAGCACTAATACTAAAGACTCAGTGAAGAGCAAGATCAGTTTCAGCCAGGACACTTCCATCAGCACGGTTTACTTACGAGGCCAGGACTTTCAGCCTCAGGACACAGCTGTTTATTACTGCGCCAGACAGTCACAGTGTTTAAAACAGACAGCAGACCTGAACAAAAACACCCTCCACTACTCTCAGCAAACACAACACACTCTGTTCCATCTCTCACACAATGCATAATCTTTATTACATTATATTTATTTTAAACTTCGTTTTACTTCTAATGTCATTAGGAATTATTAGAAAATCTATTGATTTTCACACAACACTTTGTCTACACCACAGTTGCCTCAAGGTGCACATCCCCCAAAGACCCCTGTACACACTGTATATTAAACAGCTTATTATTTCACTGATATTTTATATTAATTTTTGTTTCCCAGCAACTATAATCCCATTGTATATCTCAGAAGATCAGTGTCTGACACCATGCATTAACTCTTCTAAGGTTAGAAGAATACAATTCAAGAATTCAAGAAGAATTTGACACATTTTACAACAGATGGTAAAACAAAGTAAACCCTGAATATATTCAGTGATGGATATTTAAGCATTGAACCTGTTAAAATAAATTCTCATTTTAAACCCCTCAGAGTAGTGAACGTCCTGATTGGTGGATCCAATTAGAGGACCAGTCATTTTAGCTAATGATTCATCTTCCCGTAATGTAACAGCTGTTATACTGACACACAGTGGGTGGATTTTTGGGAGATTCCGTACTAAATTCATTTTAAACATGGCTGCTCTCATGTGGGGCACCCACTTTATGGAGCATATAGTGGTTCATTCAAGGATGACACTGCGATTATTTTTGAGTGTATAGAAGAAATATACAAATGATGTAATAATGTCCATAATATAATGTTTGTTATATATTTGTGATATGAAAATAACATATTGATTTGAATAATCTGTGGATAATGAGCTAGGCTTCTCAGGTTCTCCACTGGGGAACTGGACTGAGGTCTTCGGTGTTGAAAGCGCTGGTGTTACCCACTACACCGACACTTATCGTGTGGAAAAAACTATGCGTCAGTTGCAGTGGTAAACAGCTTATGATCAGTCACTGAGATGTGCATGAAATAAAATCAAGATTACTATAACAACTAATAATATTCATAATCAGGGTGAAAGCCAAGCTCAGTCTAGACAGGGGTGTACAGTCCTGAAGGGCCAGTGTTAAGCGAAGTTTGTTGATCCCCTGCTAACACACACCCAGTAAACCTCCCAAACTCTGCTGGACACAGACTCTCCAGCTCTTGAGATGAGAAAGGATTATGCACAAATATTTTCCAGCCAGAGCCACTAGGGGTCAGTGCAGTAACGTCAGGGTTATGAAACTCAGACTTAATAAAGTATGAAGAAAGATTCCTGTATTCAAATGTTCACTTGTAGCTTTAGATTTAAAATAAGGATGAGACTATTCATTTGTTCAGAGAAGATCCCACAGGTCCATCGTCATCATGTTCTCTGTGTCTCTACTGCTCCTGCTTTCAGCAGCTTGCTGTGCGTTATTCAGTAAAGAATATATTTCATTTTAATGATATCCAGTTTTAACACAATAAAGAGTAGATTTTTGCAGCTGTGGGAACAAGATGTAAATGTCCTACTTTTAAATTATTTCTACTGGCCTGGTCATTTTTCAGAGATGTTTGATTCTAAATCCAAAACATGAGAAAAATAGACATGCAGTGTTTGTATTTCTGATCCACAGGTGTCCACTGTGAAGAACTGACCCAACCTGCTTCTGTGGTCATCCGTCCAGACCAGGTTCTAACCATCGACTGCAAGGTCTCGTATTCAATTAGTAGCTACTACACAGGTTAGATCCGACAGCCTTCAGGAAAAACTATGGAATGTATCGGATATACCTATGTTGGTGGGAGTGATTATGTCAATGATAAACTGAAAACCAAGTTCAGCATCTCTGGGGATTCAGGCACAAACACAATTACATTACGAGGACAGAGTCTGGACACTGGAGACACAGCTGTGTATTACTGCTGCTCTCTAATGCACATGGTGTACAAAAACCCTCACAGTGCAGTACACATGAGCTTAACTAGTTTCACTGTACAAAGAACCAGCCAAACAGGTCCCACTTTATACTGTCATTGATAAATGGGTATCTACACGCTTACAGAACATATAACAATGAGTTCATAATGTTCTTATACCACCATTATTAATTTTATAACATGTGTAATCACCTTAGTTGTTCTACAGTTATGCTTCAGTAATAAGTTTATAGTTGCTACATGTGTTTAGTTAATGTGTGACTGCACAGTTATTAGAGGAGATATGTTTCAAATACTATTAAATACAATCTGGATCATGATACAACGACTGCTTATTTGTTCATCTTTGCCTTGTTTGATGTAAAAAATAATTTTGATGGAGGAAAAGTCAAGAATTAGACGGAAAGTGTAAGAAGTGTAGTCATAATTGTTTTTAGTTGCATTTTTTTTCAGTAATGCTTATATTTAACATTTTCATTTAAGCTTCTATTAGTTCAAATGATCAGTTCACATTTTTCATTTAGTCATTTTATAAATAAGTGGAAAAATGTAATAAAGTAATATTATAGAAGACATACGTACTCTAATGAACACATGGGAAGTGATGATCAAATCATGAGGCAGTTAATAGCACAGGACAGCACTCGTCTGGATGTTTTAATTATGTAATAACAATGTAACTATTGAGGAACTTAGAAGACACATGTATTTTATGTGTGTCGTGAGGTACTCTATTTTATTTGCAATTTAATAACGTATTTTGCACCTAATATATATATATATATATATATATATATATATATATATATATATATATAGTCTAGTGTAGTTGGTGCAAACCACCTGGAATGGTTTTGAAACTCACTCACACAATACTCACATACATACTTATGCACATTTACGGACTGCTCCATATCTTGACACTTATCAGGTGAAGAACAAAACAGAGTGGAGACTCCTAACATGTTCTAAACTACTGCTCTGTATTCCATGCTTTAAATAGTTTTGCCTCTCACAGGTCACTACAGATAAACAAATACCAGTTTCCTCCCACTACACCTCTCTCTATAAAAGTGTGGAGAACAGAGAAGATCCCACAGCTCCAGCTTTAATCCACACTTCAACACCAACCATGTTCTCTACATCTCTACTGCTCCTGCTGGCAGCTACTTCCTGTCAGTTCCTCAGTAAACAACACTCAACACTATTGAGATTATGTTCATGTCCAAGATGATGAATCTAATCACTTTGTTTTTCTGTGTATTTCTGATCCACAGGTGTCCACTGTGAAGAACTGACCCAGCCTGCTTCTGTGGTGGTCCGTCCAGACCAGGCTCTGACCATCGACTGCAAGGTTTCATATTCAGTTTCTAGTTATTGGACAGGTTGGATCCGACAGCCTTCAGGCAAAGCTCTGGAGTGGATTGGAAATATAGTTGGTGGTGGAAGCACATCTTACAGTGATAAACTGAAAAGCAAGTTCAGTATGGCTGTATATTCAGGGAGAAACACAGTAATTTTACAAGGACAGAGTCTGGACACTGGGGACACAGCTGTGTATTACTGCGCAAGAGACTCACAATGACACAAACTAATGCACACGATGTACAAAAACCCTCACAATGAATTAGAAAAAATGCTCAAGTAGTTTCACTGGAACTAGCCAAATAGCTTGATAATAACGCAACTGCACCTTGACCAAACATGCAACATGTATTTACTCAACAAATAAATGTTAAAAGATATATCTTAGCTGTTCCTAAGGTAAACTTTTGTGTCAGTGAATAAATCGCTATTGTTACGTTTCATTAATGTGTAATTGCACAATTATTAAAGAGGAGATATTTCAAATACATTCATTCATTAATTAATTCATTCCCTGTCTGTATCCACTTTTCCAGTACAGAGTTGCGGTGGGTTTGGAGTCTATCACTGGGAGCCAATCGCTAGCAGGGCAACACACACTCACACATTCACTCACACATTAACACCGATAGATACATCCGAGTAGCCAGTCCACCAACTGTAGTACAGCCAGTTGTGCTTTGTTTAATAATTATTTAATAATTATGAATTATAGCATATTTCGGAAGTGGTGATTAAGTCATGAGGCAGGTAATAAAATAGGATTATTGTAGTGGAATAAGTATTGCACATGTTGCAGTGGCATAAACACTACATAGCGGGGGCAATGATAATTAATTATTATTTGATTAATAATTAATTATTTAATTAATTTTGTTAAGCTCCATACTTGGGAGCCATTAAATAATATGTAGTGTCTTTATCTGTCCAATTTTAGCTCGGACAAGTAGGTCTTCATGTTAGATGACTTTACATAATTTATAGCAGAATTAGCTAGAATTAATTATTATTAATGAATTATGTTCATTGACCCGCCGTAGGTTCTTGGTGCTGAAATTGAATCTGAACTAGAAGGAATAATACCGTACAAGAAAAGTGCACACACAAATAACCAAGGATTGGTTTTATCACACAACTGGTTTATTAATTATAATATCAAATAATGAATATTGATTATACATTCATATAATGAAATGGACTACAGTTTCTCTATGATAATTACCCTAAATTCTAGAAAGGCTATTGTTTATCCCAGCAAAGAATTCAGCACCAACCTCCTGAGCTATGAATGAAATGAAACCATGTGACCTTATGTATCCTGGGAGATGGACTGGGAGCATGTCGCTTTCTGGCGCGATTTCCTGGAGAACTGCAGACGCGGGCTTTGTAGGCTGCAGCCAGGGGCGTTCCTTTTCCCCTCCTTTTTAGACATGGCGACCCCTCCATCGGAGCTTGTGGCATTCTGAAGTTCTCTGTGGGGATTCTCCATCATTGCTGATCTGCCGCCTTGTGAGAGACAGGTCCATGCATCTCAGAAGGTCATTCTGAGGATGCATGTGGCCGTCTTCATCGCTGGTCCGGAAGCTTTTGTTATGACTTTGAAGGTCTGAGGTCTCCTTCATGCTCTGGCTGTGGCGTTGAATTTTGCTCGAGTTAAACTATAGCTTTTCTTAAACTATGGTTTTCTACAAGAGATAAAATTTAAATAGAAATCCTGTTCTATCTGGACCACGCTTGAGGGGTACAAAACTATTTAAGACAGCCATGAGAGTCTGACACCTGCAGAGGTGCCTACAGAGTCATTTCAAAACCCGGTCATTTCTCTCTTTAGCCTTGAAAGAGTATTAAAAGAGAAATAGTGTAAAGTGAAGTGAAGGGCTTCTTTTTCTCTCTCCTTCTCTCTCTTTCTCTCTCTCCCTTTTGAGATTTTGCACCACTGGCTTTTTACTAGAGTTTAGAAAACCCGCCTTGAATACCTGAATGGATCTCAGAGATTCAGGATTGAAGCCTCTTTGCTCCTGATTGGCTGTTTCCTGTACCTTGGTAGTGACATCACATAAAATGTATGACCCTTGACAAGACAAAGACGGTTCTTATTGAATGACCATCCCAAGATTTCTGAATCATACCTTTGCGATATAAAAGATTGAGAAAAAGTGATGAGAAAGAATTCTGCACAAAGATTTTCCAGCTAGAGCCACTAGGGGTCAGTGCAGTAACTTCAGGGATGTGAAACTCAGACTGAATAAGTATAAAGATTCCTGTATGCAAATGTTTACTTGTGGCTTTAAATTTAAAATAAGGATGAGACTATTCATCTGTTCAGAGAAGATCCCACAGGTCCATCGTCATCATGTTCTCTGCGCCTCTACTGCTCCTGCTTCCAGCAGCTTACTGTGAGTTATTGACTATTGAATGACCTTCCCAAGATTTCCGAATCATACCTTTGCGATATAAAAGATTATATGTAAACACAAAACAATATCATTCAGAATAACCCATGTTTTACATCATTCTTAACTAAATATCACACAGAGTATGTGGCTATCTTGGTTCTACATAAGTTCATGTAATTACATATGTGATTTAAAACATATGTAAATTAATTCCACCCATTTTAATTGTCTAAATGGAATTCATTTCACACAGTGTGTCACACCCTGGCACTTTCTTGTTTGTTTTCACCTTCCATGTGGCTCTGTCTGTTTGTTGTTTTTCCTAGCTCCGCCCTCGTTCCACTCTAGCTCCACCTTTGTTCCGCCTCTTTGTCATTTTCCCTCGTTATCTGTGTCAGGTGTTTCTTATTAGTTCTTGTATTTAAGTCCTCTTCCCTCACTTCCTGGTATCGGTCATTGTGTTTGTGTTAGGTTTTGTTGTATTTCATTTATTGTTTCCTTGCTTCTCCCTGTAAAGTCGTTTCGTTTCCCAGTTGTATTGTTTTCGTCCTCGTTCTCGCTTGTACTGTATTGTTATTGTAGTGTTTGCTCCTCTAGCTCGTTTCTCGTTCTCGTCCGTGCTCTTAGTCTATGTTTCTAAGTAGTGTTTCTCGTCAAGTTCGTGTTATGTCATCTCTATATTAAAACTCTGTGTTATAGCGAGTGTGTCCGCCTCCGTAAAATCCACCCTTCACGCACCCTTGACAGAATGACCGATCACAATAAGGACACAGCTAGCACGGACTACCCTTTTAGGAGATGTGTTATACGCCAGACTCCATTCCGCACAGGCCCCAAGGATCCGATGGAGGAGGCTTTAAGAGCGGCCTCGGAATGGAGTCGACGGCTGCAGCTCATGCCCGGTGCGGTTCCTTTTCCCCGAACAAAGGACTCGATTCAAGAATCGAGTAATTGCCCCAGCGGGAATCGACGGAGCTGGAGGAGAAAGCGGGCTGGAGTCTCCCCCTCGTTGGAGGATTATCCCCTCAGGTCCGGGGAAATTCTTGGGGGGGGGGGTTAAGGGTAGGGGCTGTTAGCCTCTTACCTCAGGACAACGGAGGTGAGGCTAACAGGGGCGCACCTCTGGGGGAATCCCTCAAGAGTGAGCCCATCAGTGCCCCTAAACCCGATAAATCCACAACTCGTGCTCGGTGAGCAGCACGAGCACTTGCCTCGCTGGACGTCTCAGCTCCTGTCCTGGTGAAAGCGGCGTGTCCGGCCGCTTCTGATCCCGTTAGAGCGGCGTCTCCGGCCGCTCCTGTTCCCGTAAGAGCGGCGACTCCGGCCGCTCCTATTCCTGGAAGAGCGGCGCATACGGACGCGCCTGTCTTCGTGCATGCGGCGTCTCCGGCCGCACCTGTCTTCCAGCGCGGCGCCTCCGGCCGCGCCTGTCTTCGTGGACGACGTCGCTGCAGGGCCTCCTGTTTCCATGGACGTCGTCGCTAGGCCACCAGTTCCCAAGCACCTCTCTGCACTCCCTCCTGACCTCCAGGAGAAGCTTACAAGCCTCATGGCACGCCTGGAGGTCTCCTTGAAGGCGGCGTCCGCCTCTCCTGTCTTCGTAAGCGCGACGCCCGCCTCTCCTGCCTCCGTGGACGTCGTCGCAGTTTCTCCTGCCTCCGTGGACGAAGTCGCAGATTCCTCTGCCTCCGTGGACGTCGTCGCAGTTTCTCCTGTCTCCGTGGACGTCGCCGCAGGTTCCCCTGTCTCCGTGGACGTTGCCGCAGGGCCTCCTGTCTCCGTGGACATCGCCGCAGGGCCTCCTGTCTCCGTGGACGTCGCCGCAGGGCCTCCTGTCTCCGTGGACGTCGCCGCAGGGCCTCCTGTCTCCGTGACTTTGGCTCCGGCCGTTTCTGCCCTCGTGACTGTGGCTACGGCCGCTCCTGTCCCCGTGACTGTGGCTACGGCCGCTCCTGTCCCCGTAGCTATGGCCGTTTCTGCCCCAATGACTATGGCTTCGGCCGTTTCTCCACCTGTGACTGTGGCTACGGCCGCTCCTGGTCGTGTCCGAGGGACGGTCCCTAGAACTACGGGGCCGATCCCCAGAACTGTGCCCAGGCTGGTTCCTCAGACTGCCCCACAGACATTTGCCAGTCCTGGGCACCCCCCTGTTATATTGGTTCCCCTGTCTGTCCCTGTTCTGGTTCCTGTCTCTGTCCTTGTCCCTGTACATGTGTCTGCTTTTCTTTCAGTTCCAGTCCCTGTCACCGTCTTAATGTCTGTCCCTGTAAAAGTCCTGGTCCCAATTCCCTTGCCTCAAGTCCAGTCTATGTTCCAGTCCAGTGTCTGTCCCTCTATTTCCAGAATAGTCCAGTCCCCTGTTAGTCCTGTCCGGTCTCATGTTCAGTCACAGTTTAAACCCTCTGTCCAGACCCATGTCCAGTTCCCAGTGCCATCACCTGTCTTGTCACGTGTATCTGTTCCTGTTCCGTCTCAGTCCCCGTTTAGTGTTCAATCAAAGGTCCAGTCACGTGTGTTTTCTCCTGCCTTGTCTCCTGTCTTCTCTCTAGTTCTGTCCAGTGTCCGTTTAACTCTAGTTACTTGTTCCCTGTTCCATCCTGAGTCTTTTGATTTCATGTTTGTTTTGTTTCTTCAGGCCCCTCCTGCGCCAGCTCCTGGAGAGTCTAGTTTTTCGCGCTCCGGGAGTTGCGCGTCTTGGGGGGGGCGTCTGTCACACCCTGGCACTTTCTTGTTTGTTTTCACCTTCCATGTGGCTCTGTCTGTTTGTTGTTTTTCCTAGCTCCGCCCTCGTTCCACTCTAGCTCCACCTTTGTTCTGCCTCTTTATCATTTTCCTTCGTTATCTGTGTCAGGTGTTTCTTATTAGTTCTTGTATTTAAGTCCTCTTCCCTCACTTCCTGGTATCGGTCATTGTGTTTGTGTTAGGTTTTGTTGTATTTCATGTATTGTTTCCTTGCTTCTCCCTGTAAAGTCGTTTCGTTTCCCAGTTGTATTGTTTTCGTCCTCGTTCTCGCTTGTATTGTATTGTTATTGTAGTGTTTGCTCCTCTAGCTCGTTTCTCGTTTCTCGTTCTCGTCCGTGCTCTTAGTCTATGTTTCTAAGTAGTGTTTCTCGTCAAGTTCGTGTTATGTCATCTCTATATTAAAACTCTGTGTTATAGCGAGTGTGTCCGCCTCCGTAAAATCCACCCTTCACGCACCCTTGACACAGTGGTACACATATGTAACTTCAAACTGTTTTAAACCAATGGGAATTAAGTTTTAATTCTATAGTTGGAGAAGTTTTTAATTAAGCAGTTTTTACACAGAACATAAACTGATCCTTGGAAGTCTCTCCCAAAAGATTCTTCTCTTGACCCTGTGTGGCCTTGGGTCATGAAAAGGGTCCCTGGAGAGTGTTTTTGATAACTCTGCTCTGTGTTATCTCAATTTCCATCTGCTGGTGCAAGGAGGGGATAACTCTGAGAGTCAGCTAAAGTCTGGGTGTTAGAATCAAATCTCAGAAAGTCAAATTTCTTATTAGAAATTAACACATATTCATCATATCACACTACATTATAGATACTTGTATTAATTTGCTATTTAATATCAAATTTTGCTTCTAAATAGCTTAACATCCATCTAGACCAGGCTCTGACCATCGACTACAGGGTCTCGTATGCAGTTTTTAGGTATTGGACAGGTTGGATCTGACAGCCTTCAGGAAAAGCTCTGTTCCAGTCCTTCACAGGGCAACACAGACACACAAACACACATTCACTCACACACTCACAGACGCTTTGGAGTCACTCTGGAGTGGATTGTATATATATATATATATATATATATATATATATATATATATATATATATATGGCAGTGGGAGCACATTTTACAATGATAAACTGAAAAGCAAGTTCACTATGTCTGTAGACTCAGGGACAAACACAGTAACATTACGAGGACAAAGTCTGGACACTGGAGACACAGCTGTGTATTACTGCGCCAGATACATACAGTGACACAAATGGTGTAATGCACACGGTGTACAAAAACCCTCACAGTGCAGTACACATGTTCAGCTAGTTTCCCTGGACAAACAACTAGCCAAATAAATCATACTGTGTCAACAATGATGATATAATTACATGTGCTTACACAACTAATATTAATGTTAACATGTGTAATCACCTTTGTTTAACAGTTATTCTTCTGTAACAGTGAATAAATATTTTCTGCCTCTAAATGGTTTATGATATTAAAATTTAACAGTAGAAAACCAAAGCACATGTTAAAAGTAAAGCATTCCAAAGCCTGCAATGTCTGTTCTGCAGAATTTCATTTTACACTGTAGAATTAAACATGAAAATTTCAAATTTACTGCATGAGAAGAGATTGCAAGTGTTGATTCATACAGTGATGATGATCTGTTGTGTTTCCAATACCATACATACAACATTAGGTGGTGCTACAGTTCAGCAAATGATGTAAAGAGGAGCTACCAGGTGTTAACAGTAAACTGAGGACTCACCTCCACAAAGAAATAAACACAGCTCAATATCCTTTAGAATTTAATCCTAAAGTAATTAATCTAACTTCACTCTTTGAATTACTTTTTTAAAACAAATAAAAACATCTGGCCACATGACACTGGATGTTAGGCTTCACATTGCCTTTGCCATTTGTGGCCGTAGAAACATGTTTAAAACACTAAGTTTAGTGGAGTATGATGATTGTTGGTGGGTTGTGTCTGTGTTGGATTATTCATATGAACTTTGACATCATCAAACATTTTTTAAAAAGTGCATACAGGTGTACAGTGGTCACATGGCAGCCTAGGGTTTGATTCCCAGCTCGGGCAGCAATATCTCACTACATGTAATAAAAGACTGTTAACACTGCGTTAGCCTAACATTACAAAGTTGCTCTGAGTAAAACTGTCTCACAAATGTCATATGTAATGAAGCATCAACTGCAAAAGTTTGGGAACACTTTTAATTTGAGCACCAGCTGTGTTTAATGTAAAAATGGAGATATGATGCATGTGTATGCAGATATATGCAAACCCTCCACCTCCTTCTGTTATATAAGGAAGGTCTGTGTGTGTGTTGGTGAGGAGGAGAAGAGCATCTTCACAAACCAATGTGGTAAGTCTGTGTGACGTCTCAAATTAAAAACAGCAGCTATAGATCCAGCTGTTTCCAGTGGCTGTGTGTATTGATAGATACAGTGCACTGTAAATGATTCAACACCATGCACTGTTCTTCTTCTTCTCAGGTGGGGTGGACAGTGTGGAGCTCACCCAGTCGTCCTCAGTGGTCATAAAACCCGGAGAATCCTTCTCCATCTCCTGTAAGATCTCAGAGTCCAGCTACTGCATTTACTGGATACAGCCGCCTGATGGAAAAGCTCTGAAATGGCTCGGATATCTGTGTAACGGTGGTGGCACTAATACTAAAGATTCAGTGAAGAGCAAGATCAGTTTCAGTCAGGACACTTCCATCAGCACGGTTTACTTACGAGGCCAGAACTTTCAGCCTCAGGACACAGCTGTTTATTACTGCAAGAGATTCACAGTGTTTAAAACAGACAGCAGACCTGAACAAAAACACACTCCACTACTCTCAGCAAACACAACACACTCTGTTCCATCTCTCACACTTCATTCCAAACACCTTGAAATAGAAATTTTGGTCATGTTGATCATTTAAAATGTAGTTTTTATTATAAATCAATAAGAATGTCTTGTAGGGTGGCACAGCAGGTAGTGTTGCAGTCACACAGCTCCAGGAACCTGGAGGTTGTGGGTTCGATTCCCGCTCCGGGTGACTGTCTGTGAGGAGTTGGTGTGTTCTCCCTGTGTCCGCGTGGGTTTTCTCCGGGTGCTCCGGTTTCCTCCCACAGTCCAAAAACACACGTTGGTAGGTGGATTGGCGACTCAAAAGTGTCTCTAGGTGGGACTCTGTTCCATCTCTCACACAATGCATAATCTTCATTATATTTAATTTAAACTTAGTTTTACTTTATGTCATTAGAAATTATTAGAAAATCCAGTGATTTTCACACAACACTTTTTCTACACCACAGTTTCCTCAAGGTGCACATCCCCCAAAGACCTTTGTACACACTGTATATTAAACAGTTTATTATTTCACTGATATTTTATATTAATTGTTGTTTCCCAACAACTATAATCCCATTGTATATCTCAGAAGATCAGTGTCTTACACCATGCATGAACTCGTCTAGGGTTAGAAGACAAATGACCACATATAACAACAGACGGTAAAACAAAGTAAACCCTGCATATATTCAGTGATGGATATTTAGGCACTGTACCTGTTCAAATAAAATCTCATTTTAAACCCCTCAGAGTAGTGAACGTCCTGATTGGTGGATCCAGTTAGAGGACCAGTCGTTTTAGCTAATGATTCATCTTCACGTAATGTAACAGCTGTTATACTGACACACAGTGGGTGGATTTTTGGGAGATTCTGTACTAAATTCCTTTTAAACATGGCTGCTCTCATGTGGGACACCCACTTTATGGAGCATATAGTGGTTCATTCAAGGATGACACTGCAATTATTTTTGAGTGTATAGAATAAATATACAAATGATATAATTATGTTTGTAATATAATGTTTGTTATATATTTGTGATATAAAAATGACATATTTCACTGAATAATCTGTGGATAATGAGCTGAGGTTCTCAGGTTCTCCACTGGGGAACTGAACTGAGGTCTTCTGTGTGGAAAGCAGTGGTGTTACCTTCTATACTGACACTTATCGTCTGGAAAAAACTATGCATGTAGAAAAGTGTCATGGTCCAGTTGCAGTGGTAAACAGCTGATGATCAGTCGCTGAGATGTGCATGAAATAATATCAAGATTATTATGACAACTAATAATATTCATAATCAGGGTGAAAGCCAAGCTCAGTCTAGACAGGGATCCACAGCTCCAGTCCTGAAGGGCCAGTGTTAAAGCGAAGTTTGTTGATCCCCTGCTAACACACACCCAGTAAACCTCCCAAACTCTGCTGGACACAGACTCTCCAGCTCTTGAGATGAGAAAGGATTCTGCACAAAGATTTTCCAGCCAGAGCCACTAGGGGTCAGTGCAGTAACTTCAGGGATATGAAACTCAGACTGAATAAAGTATGAAGAAAGATTCCTGTATGCAAATGTTCACTTGTGGCTTTAGATTTAAAATAAGGATGAGACTATTCATCTGTTCAGAGAAGATCCCACAGGTCCATTGTCATCATGTTCTCTGTGTCTCTACTGCTCCTGCTTTCAGCAGCTTGCTGTGAGTTATTCAGTAAAGAATATATTTCATTTTAATAATATCCAGTTTTAACACAATAAAGAGTAGATGTTTGCAGCTGTGGAAACAAAATATACATTTCCTACTTTTAAATTATTTCTACTGGCCTGGTCATTTTTCAGAGATGTTTTATACAATGTAAACGGCAGTTTTCTAAATCTATATCATGAGAAAAATACACATGCAGTGTTTGTATTTCTGATCCACAGGTGTCCACTGTGAAGAACTGACCCAACCTGCTTCTGTGGTCATCCGTCCAGACCAGGTTCTAATCATCAACTGCAAGGTCTCGTATTCAGTTACTGGCTATTGGACAGCTTGGATCAGACAGCCTTCAGGAAAAGCTCTGGAGTGGATTGGACATTTCTCTGTTGGTGGGAGCCCAGTTTACAATGATAAACTGAAAAGCAAATTCAGTATCTCTGGGGATTCAGGTACGAAGACAATAACATTACGAGGACAGAGTCTGGACATTGGAGACACAGCTGTGTATTACTGTGCTAGAGACTCACAGTGACGCAAACTAATGCACACGCTGTACAAAAACCCTCACAGTGCAACACGCATATAATCAACTATAGTTTCACTAAGAGAATTAGCCCAATGGGATCTCCTTTATAAAGCGTCATGAATGATGGTGTAATTACACCTTAATGACACACACAAACACATTCAACGTTGGAAGTACAGCTGATATATTCACTGTCACAGATCAATCACATTGATACAGGTGTTTGAATCAACTTCAGGTTTTACTGCAGTCTTCAGAATTACTGCATATTTAAATGTAATTACACAAATAAATATTGAAGATAAACTATATTTACTTGATTTGTGCAGCAGTAATCCATCTGTATCAGTGAATAATTCACCATTAATGTGCTGTTAACAGACACTTCAAAGAGCAGGTCCAGAATTGGGAGATGTGCTTATTTTACTGTTTTTTGTTTTTTTTTAAGAAAACAGTTATGATGTGAGTGAAATGTCTAGGAACTTCTGATTAATGTTCACTATTAACTTTATCATTTCAGGTGTAATATTTGAAATGTACTGGTCAAGCTTGTTTTATAAGTAAGGAGAGAAAATGTAATTCTTATTACAAACAATAGAATTAATTAAAATTAATACAATGAACATATTTAGGAAGTGGTGATCAAATCATGAGGCTGATAATATTCCAAAAATGCACCATGGAGTATGTTATTTGTTTTATTACAACTTTATATGTAATCAATAAAAACAGCCATGTACTATGCTGTATGAAGGTGTAACAGTAGGTTTTAATGTAAAAAAAAATACTTTCACACTGCTGAAGTAAACATAGAGTTTTAAATTATTTTTGTAATGACCAGAGATGGCAAATGTTGCTTTGTACAGTTAATGAGTTTAGTCAGTGATGATAATCTGTACACTACCATTACTACAGCCATAGGTGGCACTAAAGTCCAGCAAATGGTGTAAAGCTGAGCCACTGGAAATTAACAGAAAATTAAGGGCTCAAATCAAAATAAGAAATAAACTCACAGCTCAGAAAATAATTGTTTTTTCACACAACACATTTTGTCATGTACTGTTTCCTCAAGGCAACAGTCCCAAAGTACCCTGCATGCATTATATATTAAACAGTTCATCATTTCACTGATATACAATACCAGGTGTGGTATTTGAAACTCAATGCTGCCAAGACTCATAATTATACCCAGCTTACATCAGGATAATTATTTAGACAGCAATGTTTTGTCATATTTAATGGCATGACAAATGTCTGCCCGGTGAGGAGGCTTGTCATAAATGTGAGAAACCTGTATTATCAAATCTATATTGTGGTATACTCAGATATATTTCTGAATAATACACACAGACATAACCACACACACACACTTGTACAAACACACTGCAAAAAATATGCTTCAGTGTACATTTTCAGGCACTTTTAGAGCAATCTTGGACTGGACAGTTCTACTCTTGCTGGCCACTTCACCGTGTAAGTGGACACTCATTGCTGCTGTCAAAGAAAAACTGAAATGAACAGCATTGTTAATAATTACATTATTACATGAAGCCATTGTAGACTATTGTTATTGGACCAAGTTGGTGGTAGTGAGGTCTAAATGTGATTAATAAATATGTTTCTTCTTCTCAGATGTCCATGGCATCAGTCTGAGCTCGTCTCCTGATCAGGTGAAGTCTCCTGGACAATCAGTGAAGATTTCCCGTCAAGTCTCTGGCTATGACCTCAGTGGCTGGGGAACTGGTTGGATCAGACCACCTCCAGGAAAAGCCTTGGAGTGGGTTGGGATCATCTGGAGTGGTGGATCTATAGACTCTGGCTCTTCCTTTAAGAATCGCTTCACAATATCCAGAGACACCAGCAGCAACGTGCTTTTCTTAGACATCAGCAGCTTGGAGACTGGGGACACGGCTGTTTATTACTGCGCCAGAAGAGACACAGTGGTACAGCTGAGTGAGAGCACTGTACAATAACTTAGGAACATCTGTCTTAGTCCAGATAGAGTTTTTATTAAAGCTGGAACTTTCCTCCAAGCTTCATTAATATCATTAATTATTAACGACAGCAATGTTTATGTTTTCAGGTCTCATTTGAGTTGGAAAATTTATCTCCAATATTTACATAGGAATGAATCAATGTGTAAGTGTCAGTGGCCCCTTGTTTTTCTTTAATGTTCCAGTAGGTGGCACCACACTTTCAAAAAAGAAAGAGACAGGATGTGGCTGAGATCCCAGGTATTAAGGGAGAGTGAGGAAAGATTGATTTGTGATAGAGAACTGTTTGGTTCAAACTTTCACTAAGAGCAAGTGTGAGGTACCAGATGCAGGGAACTGAGAGTAAAATGACATCATGTAGAGAATCCAAGCTTGTGTCTGTGTCTGTAACGGCTGCACCTTACCATCAGAGCTGAATTCACTGATTATACATGAGGTATCTACAAATGTTTGGGCACATTGTACAGTCTGTTACAGGAAGTTAAATGTATGCACATATGTAGGTGTATTTTTCCTGAAAATGTTGCTTCTTACATCTGTTGAAAACAAACAGTGGGTGTTCTAACATGTTCTGTGTTAAGCTACTGCCCCCTACTGTACATTTTAATTAGCTTAGCTTCTCATGGGTCATTATAGTAACAAATACCCCCACCCTCCCACTGGAAATCTGTGTAATTAGGAGACCAGTCTCTCTCTATTAAAGCATGGAGAACAGAGAAGATCCCACAGCTCCAGCTTCAACCCACACTTCAACACCAACCATGTTCTCTACATCTCTACTGCTCCTGCTGGCAGCTACTTCCTGTCAGTTCCTCAGTAAACAACACTCAACAATATTGAGGTTTTGTTTATGTCCAAGATGATGAACCTAATCACTTTGTATCTCTGTGTATATCTGATCCACAGGTGTCCACTGTTATGAACTGACTCAGCCTGCTTCTGTGGTGGTCCGTCCAGACCAGGCTCTGACTATTGACTGCAAGGTCTCGTATTCAGTTTCTCCCGATTGGACAGTGTGGATCAGGCAGCCTTCAGGAAAACCTTTGGAGTGGATCGGACGTATTGATAGCACTGGGGGTCACTGATGCACTAAAAAATAAGTAAACTATCTCTAGAGACACTGGAACAAACACCAGTTTAAATTCAATTGTTATTCCAGTAGGGGGCACAATTCACAAAAAAATTCTCCACTGTTCTCTCAATGCAACTGCAGCTGTTTTTCATAACACTGACTCGTCATGCAAATGTTGTCACATCTCTTCTGCATAAACAGAGTAAACTGAGCAGATCTCCAGGTTTCTGCTGACTTTGACCAGCTCTGTGTCCATCAACATAATGATCATCACCTACTTTCTGCTGCTGCTCGCTGCAGGACGTGAGTCAGATGTTTCTCTCTCTGTGAAGATCCATATGAATGCATTTGAACAATGAAAAGAAAATGTAATCTGCTGCTCCTCTGTGCCTCTGTTTAGGTGTCCACTCTCAGGTCGTCCTCACACAGTCTGAACAGTCAGTAACAGTGGCTCCAGGTGGATCCCACAAACTGACCTGTGCATGCAGTGGGTTCAGTGTGGGTGACTATGGTATGCACTGGATCCGTCAGGCTCCTGGGAAAGGACTGGAGTGGATCATTTACTATTATACTGACAGTAGCAAAAGCTCAGCCCAGTCAGTTCAGGGCAGGTTTACTGCGTCCAAGGACAGCTCCAATTTCTACCTGCACATGACTCAACTGAAGGCTGAAGACACTGCAGTGTATTACTGCGCTAGAGACGCACAGTGGTGGAACTCATACAGACAGCTGTACACAAACCCTTCAAGTGAAAAACACAGCAGACATGGTCAGAAATGAAACAGCAGGAAACAAACACACGGGTCGTGGGTGCTGTTTCTGAAGATGTTGTTGTTGCACCAAATACACTGCTCTGTGCACACACACACACTCACACACACACACACACACACACACAAACACACACACACACACACACACACACACCATATCAACACCAGATTATATATATTTCTGGGGGTTTTTTTTGTTTGTTTTTCTAAAATTTTTGTACGAATAACAGTTTAACTCAAGCCTCCTTGTGGAAGGAAATCTTAATGGAAGGAAATCTAAGAAGAAAGAGACAGGATGAGGCTGAGTTCCCAGGTATTAAGCACAAAGATTTTCCAGCCAGAGCCACCAGGGGTCAGTGCAGTAACTTCAGGGATATGAAACTCTCACTGAATAAAGTATGAAGAAAGATTCCTGTATGCAAATGTTGACTTGTGGCTTTAGATTTAAAATAAGGATGAGACTATTCATCTGTTCAGAGAAGATCCCACAGGTCCATCGTCATCATGTTCTCTGTGTCTCTACTGCTCCTGCTTTCAGCAGCTTGCTGTGAGTTATTCAGTAAATAATATATTTCATTTTAATGATATCCTGTTTTAACACAATAAAGAGTAGATTTTTGCAGCTGTGGGAATAAGATATAAATGTCCTTCTTTTAAATTATTTCTGCTGGCCTGGTCATTTTTCAGAGATGTTTGATTCTAAATCCAAAACATGAGAAAATTAGTCATGCAGTGTTTGTATTTCTGATCCACAGGTTTCCGCTGTGTAGAACTGACCCAACCTGCTTCTGTGGTCATCCGTCCAGACCAGGTTCTAACCATCAACTGCAAGGTCTCATATTCAGTTAGTAGCCAGTACACAGGTTGGATCCGACAGCTTTCAGGAAAAACTATGGAATGTATTGGATATACCTATGTTGGTGGGAGTGATTATGTCAATGATAAACTGAAAAGCAAGTTCAGCATTTCTGGGGATTCGGGGACAAACACAATGACATTACGAGGACAGAGTCTAGACACTGGGGACACAGTTGTGTATTACTGCGCCAGAGGCTCACAGTGACACAATCTAATGCACATGGAGTACAAAAACCCTCACAGTGCAGTACACATAAGCTTAACAAGTTTCACTGGACAAAGAACCAGCCAAACAGGTCCCACTTTATACTGTCATTGATAAATGGGTATCTACACCCTTACAGAACATATAACAATGAGTTCATAATGTTTTTATACAACCATTATTAACGTTATAACATGTCTAATCACTTTAGCTGTTCTACAGTTATGCTTCAGTAATACGTTTATAGTTGCTACATGTGTTTAGTTAATGTGTGATGGCACATTAGAGGAGGTTATTAGAGGAGATATTTTTCAAATACTATTAAATACAATCCGGATCATGATACAACAAGTACTTATTTGTTCATCGATGCCTTGTTTGATGTAAAACAATTAAATTTGATGCTGGAAAAGTCAGGAATTAGAAGGAAAGTGTAGGAAGTGTATTCATAATTGTTTTTAGTTGCATTTTTTTCAGTAATGCTTATATTCAACATCTTCATTTAAGCTTCTATTAGTTCAAATGATCAGTTCACACTTTTCATTTAGTCATTTTATAAATAAGTGGAAAAACATGTGATAAAATAATGTTATAGAAAACATACATACTTTAATGAACACCTGGGAAGTGATGATCAAATCATGAGGCAGTTAATGGACAGCACTCTTCTGGAGGTTTTAATTATGTAATAACAATATAACTATTGAGGAACTTAGAAGACCCATGTATTTTATATGTAGTGAGGTACACTGTTTTATTTGCCATTTAATAATGTATTTTGCCGCTAAATTGCTAACAATAGTAAAAGTAAACAGTACAAATGCAAAGTAAAAGTAAATGTAAAACTTCCCAAAGCCTGTAATGTATTTGCTGCATTTTCTTTTACAATATAGAAGTAAAAATTGAATTTGTAGTCTGAATCAATGACGAGAGGTTGCAAATATATATTTTATTTAAAAACAATTATTTATTTGAACAGTATAAAATGGAGAAAGAATTAAACATTATACAAAAGTAGAAAGCAAAATAACATGCAGGGAATGTGAAGATACAAGATAATTTTGCGTGAAACACTTTTCCTCTGAAAAAAACAAAATATATATATTATAATATATATATACAAACTCACTCACTGCCACTTACACACGTACATACTTACGCACATTTAAGAACTGCTCCATATATTGACACTTATCAGGGGAAAACAAACAGAGTGGAGACTACTAACGTGTTCTGAACTACTGCCCCCTTCTCCATGACTTAACGATTTTTGCCTCTTACAGATCACTGCAGATAAGCAAATACCAGTTTCCTCCCACTACACCTCTCTCTATTAAAGTGTGGAGAACAGAGGAGATCTCACAGCTCCAGCTTTAACCCACACTTCAACACCAACCATGTTCTCTACATCTCTACTGCTCCTGCTGGCAGCTGCTTCCTGTCAGTTCCTCAGTAAACAACACTCAACACTATTGAGATTATGTTCATGTCCAAGATGATGAATCTAATCACTTTGTATTTCTGATCCACAGGTGTCCACTGTTATGAACTGACCCAGCCTGCTTCTGTGGTGGTCCGTCCAGACCAAGTTCTAACCATCGACTGCAAGGTCTCGTATTCAGTTACTAGCTATACTACAGGTTGGATCCGACAGCCTTCAGGAAAAGCTCTGGAGTGGATCGGATGGATCAATAGCAGTGGGGGCACAGCTTACAGTGATAAACTAAAAAACAAGTTCACTATCTCTAGAAACACTGGGACCAACACATTAACATTACAAGGACAGAGTCTGGACACTGGGGACACAGCTGTGTATTACTGCGCGAGGGAGTCACAGTGACACACACTAATGAACACGGTGTACAAAAGCCCTCACAGTGCAGTACACATATCAACTGTTTTCCCTTGACAAAGAACTACTTCATACTGTGTCATTAATATTTTGGTAATTACATATTTACGACACATATACCAAGGATGATTATAATTGCATGTTTTTACAAAACTAATATTAATGGTAGAAAGTGTGTCTTCCACTTAGTTGTTCTACAATTATACTTCTGTAACCGTGAATAAATATGGCTTATGATTTTAAAAGTAAAAAAGAGTAAAAATGGAAAGTAAAAAGTAATAATTTAATCATTCTAAAGCCTGTGGTGTGTGGTGTTACATTATAATATACACACTCTTTATTATATGTCTATCAGTGCCGGATCTATGAAGAGCTTCAATTAATTTGAATACAGCTACACTGTATTGTATCTAGTAACTTTTAAGGCCTCAAAGGGGCACTCTTTCTTTATTTTTCACAGCCGTTCACCTGTCATACCTAACGAGTCTCCCTACCTCTCTAGTAACCCTCAAGACAGGTTGGACTTCAATTCCCAGGATCCCACTCTGTCTCAAGTTCCTGTCACATGCCCTCAGTCAGCCAATCAGGGAGGGCTTTCTCGTTCATCATCCCCGGAGTTCTAATCTGTGTCACCTGGATAACTCGGCATGAGGGTATATTAGGACAAACTGGTTTAGGCTCATTGCGAAGTATTGCCTTCGGTTACGGTGCTATACTGAGCTGCTATTTTCGGACTTCGTTTACCTTGCTCCTTTCGTGTTTGTGTTTTCCGGTGTCTTCTGGCTTCCGTTACTGTGACTGTGTGTTCGTGTTATCAGTTTTCGTGTATGTTAGGTTCGGCTTCGTGTATGTTCTTCCCTGTGTGAATAAATCCTGTCTTCATCTGCAAGCGTCTGCCCCATTTCGGTGTCGTTACAGTAATACTTCGCCCAATTATGCAGACGGCGGATACCGACAGGATTCATACCGCCGTTAGAACCCAGGGACAATTACTGGGTCAACACCACCAACTTCTGGATTCGCTAAGTAAGTCCCTTGACACTCTTACTGAACATCAGCGTGTGCAGCAGGAGCAACTAACGGCTTTGACAAATCATATGGGACAACTTGTTTCTCAGTTTCGACAACAGAATCCTACGAGCTTTCCTGCTCATCCCACTTCTTCCCCTGTTACAAGTGAGCAAAGTCCCTTCTTGGTCAGTAAACCAGAGATGTTTAACGGTTCCCCTAATCAATGCAAGGGTTTTTTGTTACAGTGTTCACTCTTTTTTGCCAATTCTCCTCCTAGCTCGGATCAACAGCGCATTTCGTTTTTGATTTCTCACTTAACAGGCAAGGCGTTAGATTGGGCTACGGCCGTTTGGTCCACCGTTCAGTCTTACACATACGAGAAATTTATCCAGGAATTCAAAACTGTGTTTGATCACCCACATGAGGGACGCTCTTTAGGGGAACTACTGTTGCAACTTAAACAGGGTACTCAATCTGTGTCGGAGTATGCGCTAAGATTTCGGACTCTTGCAGCCGGTAGTGGTTGGAACAACCCTGCCTTGATCATAGCCTTCCGTAATGGACTAAATTCTGACATTTTTACTGAGATGGCTTGTAAGGATGATGGCTTGTCATTAGACGAGATAATTTCTCTGGCTATTCGGCTCGATCAATTGAGACATGGTCGAGGTTCTCGGAGACTCCCTACGTTTAATTCAGCCGTCAGCTCTCCACGTCGGATCGTCCCTGTGCATCGGGAGCGCTCTGAGGACTCTCACCCAGATCCAGAGCCACCCCAACCTATGCAATGGGATGGGTTTCGCCTGTCTCCAGAGGAGAGGCTCCGTCGTCTGCAGAGAGGTCTGTGCCTGTACTGTGGGATTCCCGGTCATGTGATACGGGAGTGTAGGAGTTGCCCTCGTCGAACCATGGCACCGACCCCAGGAAAGCTAATGTGGTGAGTATACCCACGTTGGGGTTGGTATCCAAGTCCTTTTTCCTCCCTGTGATGTTTGACTGCTCTACGTCTCTTGCTGCGTTTTCAGCCTTAATCGATTCTGGAGCGGAGGGAAATTTTATTCATTCCAAGCTGGTGGAGCAACTCCAGATCCCTGTGGAACATCTTGACACGCCAATGAGACTGTCGGCCGTGAATGGGGATCCAGTGGGAGAGGGAGTTGTCTCTCTAATCACCAGACCCGTTTCTGTTTCTGTTAGTGCCCTCCACAGAGAGAAAACGTGTTTTTTTGTCATTAACTCAATGGATTATGAAGTAATCTTGGGGTTACCCTGGCTTCAGAGACATAATCCTGTTATTTCCTGGGCAGAGAGGGAGATCAAATCCTGGTCAACCTATTGTCATTACCACTGTTTAAATTCCCCTCAGTTAAGGTTCAGTCCACCACCATAGAGAGTCCAAATACTCATACCCCTGTTGATCTTCCCTCAGAATACAAAGATCTTATAGAAGTGTTCAGTAAAACTAAGGCCACCCAACTTCCTCCTCACCGAGAATATGACTGTGCTATAGACCTGATAGAGGGTGCTATTCTACCCAAGTCCCGGGTATATCCCTTAACTCAGGGTGAGGAGAGAGCTATGGAGGAGTATATCAAGGAGGCTTTAGAACAGGGTTTTATACGGCCTTCCACCTCTCCTGTTGCAGCCGGGTTTTTCTTTGTTAAAAAGAGAGACGGGGGGCTTCGACCTTGTATAGACTACCGTGGGCTTAATCAGATATCTAGAGCCTATCCTTATCCTTTGCCTCTAGTCCCGGTCGCCTTAGAACAGCTTCGGGGTGCTACCATCTTTTCTAAATTAGATATCCGTAGTGCCTACAACTTAATCCGAATACGTGAGGGTGATGAGTGGAAGACGGCCTTTATTACCACTAGGGGGCACTACGAATACACTGTAATGCCTTTTAGGTTAAAAAATTCACCCGCAGTGTTTCAGGCCTTTTTGAATGATGTTTTATGGGAAATGCTTGGTGTATATGTTGTTGCGTATATCGATGATATACTCATTTACTCCCCGAATAAGGAGAGTCACATTCAACAAGTGAGAAGTGTGCTTACACGCCTCCTGGAAAATCAGTTGTATGCGAAGGGAGAGAAGTGTGAATTTCATCGTTCGTCTGTATCATTCTTACGTTACATTATCAGCTCCGAGGGTATTGTAATGGACGATCATAAAATTGATGCTATTTTAAACTGGCCGACTCTATTGTTGGGAGATTCTGTACTAAATTCATTTTAAACATGGCTGCTCTCATGTGGGGCACCCACTTTATGGAGCATATAGTGATTTATTTAAGGACGACACTGCAATTATTTTTGAGTGTATAGTAGACATATACAAATGATATAATAATATTTGTTATATATTTGTGAAATAAAAATGACATATTTCATTGAATGATCTGTGGATAATGAGCTGGGGTTCTCAGGTTCTCTCTGGGGAACTGAACTGAGGTCTTCTGTGTGGAAAGCAGTGGTGTTACTCACTATACTGACACTTATTGTCTGGGAAAAACTATGCATGTATAAAAGTGTCATGGTACAGTTGCAGTGGTAAACAGCTGATGATCAGTCGCTGAGATGTGCATGAAATAATATCAAGATTATTATAACAACTAATAATATTCATAATCAGGGTGAAAGCCAAGCTCAGTCTAGACAGGGGTCAACAACTCTAGTTCTGGAGGTCCGGTTTTAAGCTAAGTTTGTTGATCCCTGCTCCTCCCAAACTCTGCTGGACACAGACTCTCTGGCTCTTGAGATGAGAAATGATTCTGCACAAAGATTTTCCATCCAGAGCCACTAGGGGTCAGTGCAGTAACTTCAGGGATATGAAACTCAGACTGAATAAAGTATGAAGAAAGATTCCTGTATGCAAATGTTCACTTGTGGCTGTAGATTTAAAATAAGCATGAGACTATTCATCTGTTCAGAGAAGATCCCACAGGTCCATCGTCATCATGTTCTCTGTGTCTCTACTGCTCTTGCTTTCAGCAGCTTGCTGTGAGTTATTCAGTAAAGAATATATTTCATTTTAATGATATCTAGTTTTAACACAATAAAGAGTAGATTTTTGCAGCTGTGGGAACAAGATATAAATGTCCTACTTTTAAATTATTTCTACTGGACTGGTCATTTTTCAGAGATTTTTGATACAATGTAAACGGCAGTTTTCTAAATCTATATCATGAGAAAAATACACATGTAGTGTTTGTATTTCTGATCCACAGGTGTCCACTGTGAGGAACTGACCCAACCTGCTTCTGTGGTCATCCGTCCAGACCAGGCTCTGATCATCAACTGCAAAGTCTCGTATTCAGTTACTAGCTACTACACAGGTTGGATCCGACAGCCTTCAGGAAAAGCTCTGGAGTGGATTGGACGTTTCTATGTTGGTGGGAGCCCAGATTACAATGATAAACTGAAAAGCAAATTCAGTATCTCTGGGGATTCAGGGACGAACACAATAACATTACGAGGACAGAGTCTGGACTCTGGGGACACAGCTGTGTATTACTGCGCCAGAGACTCACAGTGACGCAAACTAATGCACACGCTGTACAAAATCCCTCACAGTGCACCACGCATATAATCAACTATAGTTTCACTAAGAGAATTAGCCCAATGGGATCTCCTTTATACAGTGTCATGAATGATTGTGTAATTACACCGTAACACCACACACAAACACATTCAACGATGGAAGTACAGCTGATATATTCACTGTCACAGACCAATCACATTGATGCAGGTTTTTGAATCAACTTCAGGTTTTACTGCAGTCTTCAGAATTACTGTATATTTAAATGTAATTATACAAATAAATATTGAAGATAAACTATATTTACCTGATTTGTGCAGCAGTAATCCATCTGTATCAGTGAATAATTCACCATTAATGTGCTGTTACCAGACACTTCAAAGAGCAGGTCCAGAATTGGGAGATGTGCTTATTGTACTGTTTATTATTTAAGAAAACAGTTATGATGTGAGAGAAAAGTCTAGGAACTTCTGATTAATGTTCATCATTAACTTCATCATTTCAGGTGTAATATTTGAAATGTACTGTTCAAGCTTGTTTTATAAGTAAGGAGAGAAAATGTAATTCTTATTACAAACAATAGAATTAATTAAAATTAATATAATGAGAATTTTTAGGAAGTGGTGATCAAATCATGAGGCTGATCATATTCCAAAAATGCACTATGGAGTATGTTATTTTTCTTATTACATCTTTATATGTAATCAATAAAAACAGCCATGTACTATGCTGTATGAAGGTGTAACAGTACTTTTTTAATGTAAAAAAAGAATTTACTTTCACACTGCTGAAGTAAACATAGAGTTTTAATTTTTTTTTTAATGACAAGAGATGGCAAATGTTGTTTTGTACAGTTAATGAGTTTAGTCAGTGATGATAATCTGTACACTACCATTACTACAACCATAGGTGGCACTAAATGATGTAAAGCTGAGCCACTGGAAATTAACAAAAAATCCATCTATTATTCATTCATTATCTGTAAGTGCTTATCCAGTTCAGGGTCGCGGTGCGTCCAAAGCCTACCTGGAATCATTGGGCGAAAGGCGGGAATACACCCTGTAGGGGGCACATCACATCATACGAAGTATTAAATTACTTTGCTGTCCCTGAATGAACCAGTTAATTCTCCTTAGAGAATAACCTCGACAAAGAAATAAACACAGCTGAATTCCCTTTTAGAATTTAATTCTAAATAATTAATCTAACTTCACTCTTTGAATTTCTTTTTTAAAACAAATAAAAACATCTGGCCACATGACACTGGACGTTAGGCTTCACGTTGCCTTTGCCATTTGTGGCAATAGAAACACTAAGTTTAAAACACTAAGTTTAGTGGAGTATGATGATTGTTGGTGGGTTGTGTCTGTGTTGGATTATTCATATGAACCTTGGCATCACGAAAATGAAAAATAAAGTGCATACATGTGTACAGTGGTCACATGGCAGCCTAGGGTTTGATCCCCAGCTCGGTCAGCAATATCTCACTACATGTAATAAAAGACACTGCGTTAGCCTAACATTACAAAGATGCTATGAGTAAAAATGTCTGACAAATGCCATAAATGTAATGAAGCAACAACTGCAAAAGTTTGGGAACACTTTTAATTTGAGCGCCAATTGTGTTTAATGCAACAATGGAGCTATGCTACATGTGTATGCAGATATATGCAAACCCTCCACCTCCTTCTGTTATATAAGGAAGATCTGTGTGTGTTGGTGAGGAGGAGAAGAGCATCTTCACAAACCAATGATGATCTCCTCAGTGTTTCTGATGCTGTTAATAGCAGCTGCATGTGGTAAGTCTGTGTGGTGTCTAAAATTAAAAGCAGCAGCTAGAGGTCCAGCTGTTTCCAGTGGCTGTGTGTATTGATAGATACAGAGCACTGTAAATAATTCAACACCATGCACTGTTCTTCTTCTTCTCAGGTGGGGTGGACAGTGTGGAGCTCACCCAGTCGTCCTCAGTGGTCATAAAACCTGGAGAATCATTCTCCATCTCCTGTAAGATCTCAGTGTCCAGCTACTGCATTCACTGGATACGGCAGCCTGCTGGAATAGCTCTGGAATAGCTCGGATATTTGTGTAATGATGGGAGGACAAATACTAAAGATCAGTTTCAGTCAGAACACTTCCATCAGTACGGTATACTTACGAGGCCAGGACTTTCAGCCTCAGGATACAGCTGTTTATTACTGTGCTCAATTAATTGATTTTCACAAAACACTTTGTCTACACCACAGTTGCCTCAAGGTGCACATCCCCCAAAGACCCCTGTACACACTGTATATTAAACAGTTTATTATTTCACTGATATTTTATATTAATTGTTGTTTCCCAACAACTATAATCCCATTAGATATATCAGAAGATCAGTGTCTGACACCATGCACAAACTCTTCTAGGGTTAGAGGAGAATTTGACACATATAACAACAGATGGTAAAACAAAGTAAACCCTGAATATATTCAGTGATGGATATTTAAGCATTGTACCTGTTCAAATAAAATCTCATTTTAAACCCCTCAGAGTAGTGAACATCCTGATTGGTGGATCCAATTAGAGGAGCAGTTATTTTAGCTAATGATTCATCTTCCCGTAATGTAACAGCTGTTATACTGACACACAGTGGGTGGATTTTTGGGAGATTCTGTACTAAATTCCTTTTAAACATGGCTGCTCTCATGTGGGGCACCCACTTTATGGAGCATATAGTGGTTCATCCAAGGATGACACTGCAGTTTTTTTTGAGTGTATAGAAGAAATATACAAATGATATAATAATGTTTGTAATATAATGTTTGTTATATATTTTTGATATAAAAATGACATATTTCATTGAATAATCTGTGGATAATGATCTGGGGTTCTCAGGTTCTCCACTGGGGAACTGAACTGAGGTCTGAACTGATGATAATCTGTACACTATCATTATTACAGCTATAGGTGGCACTAAAGTCCAGCAAATGATAAAAAGCTGAGCCACTGGAAATTAACAGAAAATTAAGGGCTAAAATCAGAATAAATGAACTCACAACACAGAAAATAGTTTTTTGTCATCTACTGTCATCTGTTTTTTGACACTTTTTGTCATCTACTGTTGCGTCAAGGCAACATCCCCTAAAGTCCCCTGCATGCATTATATATTAAACAGTTCATCATTTCACTGATATACAATAGCAGGTGTGATATTTGAAACTCAATTAATGCTGCTATTTATGACTCATAATTACACCCAGGTTACATCAGGATAATTATTTAGACAGCAATATTTTGTAATAAATAATGGCATGACAAATATCTGCCCAGTGAGGAGGCGTATCATAAATGTGAGAAACCTGTATTATCAAATCTATATTGTGGTGTACTGTGTTCAGTGGATTGTGGATCTGAAGAAATGTATATAATTTTAAGTGAAACATCAAAACATGGCCCACCACTGTTATTCCTTTCTCATATATGTAAAAAAGGAAATACAGAGCGGAGGTTATTTTTCTGTTCTGTATCATACTACTGCTCCCTACTCCATGACTTAAGTACTTTTGCCTCTTACAGATCACTGCAGATAAGCAAATACCAGTTTCCTCCCTCTACACCTCTCTCTATTAAAGTGTGGAGAAAAGAGAAGATCTCACATCTCCAGCTTAACCCACACTTCAATACCAACCATGTTCTCTACATCTCTACTGCTCCTGCTGGCAGCTGCATCCTGTCAGTTCCTCAGTAAACAACACTCAACACTTCTGAGATCATGTTCTTGTCCAAGATGATGAATCTAATCACTTTGTATTTCTGTGTATTTCTGATCCACAGGTGTCCACTGCGAAGTACTGACCCAGCCTGCTTCTGTTGTGGTCCGTCCAGGCCAGGTTCTGAACATCGACTGCAAGGTCTCATATGCAGTTACTACCACGTATTACAGTGATAAAGTGAAAAGCATTTTCACAATGTCTGTAGACTCAGGGACAAACACAGTAACACTACAAGGGCAGAATCTGGACACTGGGGACACAGCTGTGTATTACTGCACCAGATACACCCAGTGACACAAACTAATGCACACGCTGTACAAAAACCCTCACAGTGCACCACGCATATAATCAACTATAGTTTCACTAAGAGAATTAGCCCAGTGGGATCTCTTTTATAAAGTGTCATGAATGATGGTGTAATTACACCTTAATGACACACACAAACACATTTAACGATGGAAGTACAGCTGATATATTCACTGTCACAGATCAATCACATTGATACAGGTGTTTGAATCAACTTCAGGTTTTACTGCAGTCTTCAGAATTACTGCATATTTAAATGTAATTACACAAATACATATTGAAGATAGAATATATTTACTTGATTTGTGCAGCGCCCTGTGAAGGACTGGTGCCCCCCCCACCCCCCGGGTGTATTCCCCGCCTTGCGCTCAATGATTCCAGGTAGGCTCTGGACCCACCGCAACCCTGAATTGGATAAGCAGTTACAGATAATGAATGAATGAATGAATGATGATTTGTGCAGCAATAATACATCTGTATCAATCAGTGAATAATTCACCATTAATGTGCTGTTAACAGACACTTCAAAGAGCAGGTCCAGAATTGGGAGATGTACTTATTGTACTGTTTTTTTAATTTAAAAAAACAGTTATGACTTGAATAAAATGTCTAGGAACTTCTGATTAATGTTCATTATTAACTTCATCATTTCAGGTGTAATATTTGAAATTTACTGTATATGCTAGTTTTATAAGTAAGGAGAGAAAAATAATTCTTATTATAAACAATGGCCTTAATTAAACATGATACAATGAGTGTATTTAGGAAGTGGTGATCAAATCATGAGGCTGATAATATTCCAAAAATGCACTATGGAGTATGTTATTTTTTTTATTACAACTTTATACGTAATCAATAAAAACAGACATGTACTATGCTGTATGAAGGTGTAAAAGTACATTTATGTTGCTTTGTACAGTTAATGAGTTTAGTCATTGATGATAATCTGTACACTACCATTACCTCAGCCATAGGTGGCACTAAAGTCCAACAAATGATGTAAAGCTGAGCCACTGGAAATTAACAGAAAATTAAGGGCTCAAATCAAAATAATAATTTAACTCACAGCTCAGAAAATAATTGTATTTTCACACAACACTTTTTGTCATCTACTGTTTCCTCAAGGCAACACTCCCAAAGTCCCCTGCATGCATTATATATTAAACAGTTCATCATTTCACTGATATAATAATAATAATAATAATAATAATACATTTTTATTTGAAAGCACCTTTCAAGAGACCCAAGGACACTGTACAATAGATAATAAAAATAAAACATAAAAAAATAAAAATAAAAATAAAAAAGTTAAAAAAGTAAGTAAAAGGTAAATGCACATACAAACATAAAATAACCATAGAGACATATACATAGTATCATCCATATGCTAGTTTAAAAAGATGAGTTTTGAGTCTGGTTTAAAAACATCTACATATGTACAAGCTCGCAGTTTATCAGGAAGACTATTCCACAGCTTTGGACCCACAACACAAAATGCTCTATTTCCAATGGTGCTTAGCTTAAAATGTGGGACCTCAAGCAAATGGAGGCTTGAGGACCGAAGAGTACGCACTGGAGAGTATGGTTGAAGTAAACTACTTAGATAAGAAGGGGCAAGGTCATACAAGGATTTTAACACCAACACAAGCAATTTGTACTGTATACGAAACTTCACTGGACGCCAATGAAGACGACTTAGGACTGGAGTAATATGCTCCCAAGATTTTGTATGGGTCAGCACCCTAGCAGCAGAATTCTGCACATACTGCAACCTGCTCAAAGCCCGAGCAGGGAGGCCACACAACAGAGCATTGCAGTAGTCGAGTCAGGAAGTTACAAATGCATGGACTATGGTCTTGGCAGCAGTGAAAGAAAGAAAAGGGCGAATCCTAGAGATATTTTTTAAGATGATAGAAGGCTGTCCTACATGTGTTGTTAATATGTGATTCAAATGATAATGTAGAATCAAAAATTACTCCAAGATTTCTCACTAGTGTTGAGGTAGATACAACAAAACCAGGGATACAAACAGTAGTGTCACTAAGCCTCCTGACTGTTGTAGGAGAAGCAATTATGATGGCTTCAGATTTTTTATTATTTAAGCTCAGGAAGTTCTCGATCATCCAAGCCCTCACATCGGTTAAGCATTTCAGCAAGGCACTAGGTGGCAAGCTGAGAGAAGGTTTTGTACAAATATATATCTGGACATCATCAGCAAAACAGTGAAACTGCAGCCCATGATGTCTAATGATGTCACCAAGAGGAAGGATGTACAAAATAAAAAGCAGGGGCCCAAGAACAGAGCCCTGGGGGACACCATGTGACATGTGACATGAGTCAGATCGAAAACTTCCCATTGAAACAAACTGCTGCCTACCAGAAAGATACGATTCAAACCAAGCTAATGCAGTACCAGTTACACCAACCATGTTTTTGAGCTGAGTAAGTAAAAGGCTATGACACACTGTATCAAATGCTGCAGTAAGGTCCAATAGTACAAGAAGACTCAGCAGTCCTTGGTCAGCTGACATCAGCAAGTCATTGACAACCCTAACAAGAGCAGTTTCAGTGCTGTGATTCCTCCTAAAACCTGATTGGAAGACCTCAAACAGATCACATGATTGAATATGTTCTGTTAACTGAGCAGCTACTGTTCGCTCCAACAGTTTAGCAAGGAAAGGGAGATTAGAGATGGGCCTATAATCTGTGAGGTTCTCAGGATCTAAGCCAGGCTTCTTGAGAACTGGAGTAATAGCTGCCAGTTTCAAAAAGGCTGGGACCATTCCTGAAATAAGTGAAGCATTGATAATTTTGTTAATAAGAGGACAGATAAATGGAGAACAGTCTTTCACCTGCTGTGTAGGAAAAGGGTCTAATTGACATGAAGTTGCCTTTGAGAAATTAATAATCTGTGAAACAAGCTGTTGATTTACAGTATTGAAGGTGGAAAAATATCTGCTGCTGAACTGAGGAGATCGTTGTGGAATGTTTAGCCTGGTTGCAGTGGGCTGGAACTGTGAGTAAATTGTAAGTATTTTATGATTGAAAAAGTCCATGAACCGAGAGCAGAGTTCAGCTGAAGGAACCATAGGGAAACTTTTCACAGGGCTCAATAGCTTATTAACAGTAGAAAAGAGAGCTCTAGGGTTACTGTGGGCACCATGAATCACATGAGAATAATAGAGTGTTTTAGCTTCCTGTAGTTTTTCCTTATAAAACAAGACATGATCACTGTAAGTAAGGGCATGCACAGTCAGGCCAGTTCTGTTTGAGAGCCGTTCAAGCTGGTGACCAGCAGCTTTCAGCTTGCGCAGCTCAGCAGTGTACCAGGTAGCAGGCTGAGAAAATGTAACCAAGCGTGTTCTTAGAGGTGCCAGGTGGTTTAAAATATGTGACAATGTTTCGTCATAGTGGGTCACTAGCAAATCAGGATCTAAGCAATCAGGTACCGGGCTCTGACTGAGCATCTCCATAACAGCAGGAGGACTGATATTTTTAATGCTCTGGAATGTAAACTGGCGTGATTGAAGCTGCCCTCGCTGTTGACAGGATAGTGGAAAGTCAAAGAACACAGCTTTATGGTCAGATACACACAGATCAATGCCTCTCACATTAAAAGGGGTTTTACCCAGAGAGCAAACAATGTCCAAGGTGTGGCCCTTGTTATGTGTGGGAAAATCAACGTGCTGAGAAATATCAAAGCTCTGTAAAACATTAAGAAATTCTTTAGCAAACAAACAGTTACCAGAATTGATATGAATATTAAAGTCACCAAGCAGCAACAAATCAGAATAAACAGGAATAAGTGTGGAGATTAGCTCAGAAAACTCTGCCATAAAAACAGATGAGGTTTTTGGGGGACGATAGATAAGCAGAACCAATACAGGTTTAACAGCAGAGACCAACAGCGCCAAACACTCAAACGATGTCATATTTGGGATTAAAACTGTTTTAACTTTGAGGCCAGGGCTGTACACCACTGCAAGTCCTCCTCCTCGACCAGTTAAAAGAGGTTTATCAACGTATTGATAATGTGGAGGCAGAGTCTGGTTGAGCGTGAAATACTCATTGGGCTGCTGCCAGGTTTCCGTGAGACAGAGCAGGTCAATGTCATGTTCCTGGATAATATCTGCAACAAACATTGCCTTATTATTTAAGGAACGAACATTAAACAGAGCACATTTAAGATTATGATCAGTGCTCGGAGCGTGTAGAGATGTTGTAGACACGTAACAAAGGTTCCGGTTATTTGCGTGATCAGTTGAGCCTGCCGTCGCCTTGGAAGATTTACGGTGACACGATGACCACAGCGAGGGAATTTTGTTGGGGTGCTGATAAGAGTTATAAGTCCAACCAAGACCCCGATGACAATATTTAGGTCGTCGCAAAATACCAAGGTGACGATGGATCAATAGAGGAGCAGGAGTTTTACACTGTGCATTTCGGAGCGTAAAAAGTTCACCAAAAGAGTACCTTATCCTCCTTGTCGCCATGATAAGGCCACAATGGAAGTTGCAGCCGTAACAGCCCAGTAGAAGCCAGAGAAATAAACCCGAAATAATCCACATAGCACGGGCAACACAGGTGCTCTCGTGGCAGATGTTAAGCACAGTCACGGACGCTAAACTCTAAGAGAGCTCAGAGCCACAAGGAGAAATCCACAAGGCTCATATTACAGTAAATCCAGTACAAAGTTCGATACAGTGTGTTGGGTTCTGCAGCACTTTTGCACACAGCGGGCAGAAAAACCGAATACAAACTTTAGAACTAATAAAAACTTTATCACCGGGGGAGAAGCGGCAGCCAAACGCGCCAGCGTATCTCTCGCAACCCGGAAGTATATACAATAGCAGTTGTAATATTAATTATAGTAATATTAATAATAATAATATTAATCATTAATGCTGCCGAGACTCATAATTATACACAGCTTACATCAGGATAATTATTTAGACAGCAATATTTTGTAATATATAATGGCATGACAAATGTCTGCCCGGTGAGGAGATGTATATTAAATGTGAGAAACCTGTATTATCAAATCTATATTGTGGTATACTGTGTTCAGTTGAGTGAGTATCTGAAGAAAGTGATATAATTTTAAGCGGAACATCAAAACATGGCCCACCACTGTTATCCGTTTCTCATATATGTAAAAAAGTAAATACAGAGCAGAGGTTATTCTTCTGGTCTGCATCAAATTACTGCCCCCTATTCCATTAACTAAATAGTTTTGCCTCTCACAGGTTACTACATATAAACAAATACCAGCTTCCTCCCACTACACCTCTCTCTATTAACGTGTGGAGAACAGAGAAGATCCCACAGCTCCAGCTTTAACCCACACTTCAACACCAACCATGATCTCTACATCTCTACTGCTCCTGCTGGCAGCTGCTTCCTGTCAGTTCCTCAGTAAACAACACTCAACACTATTGAGATTATGTTCATGTCCAAGATGATGAATCTAATCACTTTGTATTTCTGTGTATTTCTGATCCACGGGTGTCCTCTGTTATGAATTGACCTAGCCTGCTTCTGTGGTGGTCCATCCAGACCAGGCTCTGACCGTCGACTGCAAGGTCTCGTATTCAGTTACTAGCGAGTACACAGGTTGAATCCAACAGCCTTCAGGAAAAGCTCTGGAGTGGATCGGAAGGGAAATGGTGTACAAAAACCCTCACTGGACAAATAACTACTTCATTCTGTGTCATTAATATTTTGGTAATTATATATTTACGACACATATCAAGGATGATTATAATTACATCTTCTTACAAAACTAATATTAATGGTGGAATGTGTGTCATCCACTCAGTTGTTCTACAGTTATACTTCTGTAACCGTGAATAAATATGGCTTATGATTTTAAAAATAAAGAGTAAAAATGGAAAGTAAAAAGTAATAAATAAATCATCCTAAAGCCTGTGGTGTGTGGTGTTACATTAAAATATACACACATCAACAACACTCCCAGATTCTTGACAAAGCGGGCTCTTTGAAGAGCTTCAATTAATTTGAATACAGCAATTTCATACAGCTACACAGTACTTTTAAAGCCTCAAAGGGGCACTCTTTCTTTATTTTTCACAACCATTCACCACAAGAACTTTAAAAAATGATATGAGGAAAAATGTAAAAATGTAAATCTCCTGGGATTTATACAAAAGTGATAAAGCCCACTTACAAAATTATAATTTTCCACTGATATTATTAAGAACTACATATAATTGAATTAATATTATGTACATGATGATGATGTGAGGTGCTAATGAATGCTAATGATGTGAGATTTAGTCACAAAGTAGTTCTGTGGCTGAGTGAAAGTGGAAACACTGTGATGCAAATCAAACACACTATAAAACTTAAGCCAGACTTAAACTGATCAGTGAGTGGTTCGTCTCAGTTCAGCTTCCACACCAACCATGTTCTCAGCAGCTGCTAATCTTCTGCTGCTGCTAATAGCTGTATCCTGTAAGTATCTGCAACATAGTGGCTGTACATTTATGATATTGGGATCATTTTCTAGTTCTAATCCACTACTGAATAACTTCTTGACTGGTGTCTACAGGTGTGGAGTGTATTGAGCTGGATCAGCCGGCTGCTGTGGCAGTTAAACCTGGGGAATCCTTCTCCATCGCCTGTAAGATCACTGGATACTCAGCTGTAGGTGGAGGCTACACCAACTGGATTCGACACTCAGCAGGAAAAGCTCCAGAATGGATCGGATGGTTCTATAGCTCCAGTGCAAAAGGGACCATCGACTCTTTAAAGACCAAGATCAGTTTCAGTGGAGATTCCTCCAGCAATGCAGTGGTGTTACAGGGCAGTAACTTCCAGCCTGAGGACACAGCTGTGTATTACTGCGCTCGAAATCCACACACTGCTATAAACAGTCCAGAGACCTGTACAATAACCCCCTTCACTCAAGAAATGTTAGATATCTCAGAAGATCAGTGTCTGACACCAAGCACTAACTCCTCTAGGATTAGAAGAGGATCTGACACATATTACAGCACATGGTCTGACCACCCTTTGTCTGTTTCATCTTCAGTTAAAATGGAGATTAAACACAATTCTTAAAGTATTAGAAACAGAAACAGAAAGTCACACACAATAACGGATCGTCCAGTGTTTGTCTTCATTATGGTCTCCATTATTTTCAGAATACATCAGGTTTTTGTAAGGTCTCATATTCAGTTACTAGCTACTACACAGGTTGGATCTGACAGCCTTCTGGAAAAGCTATGGAGTGGATCAGATATACCTATGTTGGTGGGAGTGATTATTTCAATGATAAACTGAAAACCAAGTTCATCTCTGGGGATTCAGGGACAAACACAATGACATTACGAGGACAGAATCTGGACACTGGGGACACAGCTGTGTATTACTGCGCCAGAGGCTCACAGTGACACATTCTAATGCACATGGTGTACAAAAACCCTCACAGTGCAGTACACATAAGTTTAACTAGTTTCACTGGACAAAGAACCAGCCAAACAGGTCCCACTTTATAATGTCATTGATAAATGGGTATCTACACCTTTACAGAACATATAACAATGAGTTCATAATGTTTTTACACAACCATTATTAATGTTATAACATGTGTAATCACCTTAGTTGTTCTACAGTTAAGCTTCAGTAATAAGTTTATTGTTGCTACATGTGTTTAGTTAATGTGTGACTGCACAGTTATTAGAGGAGATATGTTTCAAATACTATTAAATACAATCAGGATCATGATACAACGACTACTTATTTGTTCATCGTGGCCTTGTTTGATGTAAAAAAATAATTTTGATGGAGGAAAAGTCAGGAATTAGAAGGAAAGTATAGGAAGTGTATTCATAATTGTTTTTAGTTGCAATTTTATTTTCAGTAATGCTTATATTTAACATTTGCATTTAAGCTTCTATTAGTTCAAATGATCAGTTCACACTTTTCATTTAGTCATTTTATAAATAAGAGGAAAAACATGTGATAAAATAATGTTATAGAAAACATACATACTCTAATGAACACATGGGAAGTGATGATCAAATCATGAGGCAGTTAATGGACAGCACTCTTCTGGATGTTTTAATTATGTAATTACAATATAACTATTGAGGAACTTAGAAGACCCATGTATTTTATATGTAGTGAGTTACTCTATTTTATTTGTCATTTTATAACGTATTTTGCCCCTAAATGGCTTACAATAGTAAAAGTAAACAGTACATACGCAAAGAAAAATGTAAAACTTCCCAAAGCCTGTAATGTATTTGCTGCATTTTATTTTACACTATAGAGGTAAAAACTGAATTTGTAATTTGATTCAATGACAAGAGGTTGCAAATGTTTATATTTATTTATTATTTATTTGAACAGTATAAAATGGAGAAAGAATTAAATATTATACAAAAGTAGAAAGCAAAATAGCATGCAGGGAATATGAAGATACAAGATAATTTTGTGTGAAACACTTTTCTTCTGAAAAAAAAAATTAACATCTTGATTCCTAATGAAGTTTGGAGTTCAGTGATGATCATCTGTTGTGTGCACATTACCAACAACAGGTGGTGTTAAAGACCAGCAAATGATGAAAAGCAGTACCCCCAGATATTAACAGTAAACTGAGGACTCACCAAAACTACTATATATATATATATATATATATATACACACACAAACTCACTCACTGCCACTTACTCATGTACATACTTATGCACATTTAAGAACAGCTCCATATATTGACACTTATCAGGTGAAAACAAACCTGGAGACTACCAGCGTGTTCTAAACTACTGCCCCCTACTCCATGACTTAAGTATTATTGCCTCTTACAGGTCACTGCAGATAAGCAAATACCAGCTTCCTCCCACTACACCTCTCTCTATTAAAGTGTGGAGAACAGAGAATATCCCACAGCTCCAGCTTCAACCCACACTTCAACACCAACCATGTTCTCTACATCTCTACTGCTCCTGCTGGCAGCTGCTTCCTGTCAGTTCCTCAGTAAACAACACTCAACACTATCAAGATTATGTTCATGTCCAAAATGATGAATCTAATCACTTTGTATTTCTGATCCACAGGTGTCCACTGTGAAGAACTGACCCAGCCTGCTTCCATGGTGGTCCGTCCAGACCAGGCTCTGACCATCGACTGCAAGGTCTCGTATTCAGTTACTAGCTATTGGTCAGCTTGGATCCGGCAGCCTTCAGGAAAAGCTCTGGAGTGGATCGGAAGGATCAGTAGCAGTGGGGGCACATATTACAGTGATAAACTAAAAAACAAGTTCACTATCTCTAGAAACACTGGGACCAACACAATAACATTACAAGGACAGAGTCTGGACACTGGGGACACAGCTGTGTATTACTGCGCGAGGGAGTCACAGTGACACACACTGATGTACACGGTGTACAAAACCCTCACAGTGCAGTACACATTTCAACTGTTTTCCCTTGACAAATAACTACTTCATACTGTGTTATTAATATTTTGGTAATTACATATTTACGACACATACCAAGGATGATTATAATTGCATGTTCTTACAAAACTAATATTAATGGTAGAAGTTATGTCTTCCACTTACTTGTTCTACAATTATACTTTTGTAACCGTGAATAAATATGGCTAATGATTTTAAAAGTAAAGAGTAAAAATGGAAAGTAAAAGTAATAATTTAATCATTCTAAAGCCTGTGGTGTGTGGTGTTACATTATAATATACACACTCTCTATTATATGTCTATCAGTGTCGGATCTATGAAGAGCTTCAAATAATTTGAATACAACATTTTCATACAGCTACACTGTATTGTATCTAGTAACTTTTAAGGCCTCAAAGGGGCACTCTTTCTTTATTTTTCACAGCCGTTCACCACAAGAACTTTAAAAAAAGATATGAGGAAAAATGTAATCTTCTTGGATTTATACAAAACTGATAAAGCCCACTTACAAAATTATAATTTTCCACCGATGTTATTAAGATCTACATATAATTGATATTATGTACATGATGATGGTATGAGGTGCTGATGACTGCTAATGATATGAGATTTAGTCACAATGTAGTTCACAACTTATATTAATGTTAACACCTAAAGTAATTAATCTAACTTCACGTTTTGAATTTCTTTTTTAAAACAAATAAAAATATCTGGCCACATGACACTGGACGTTAGGCTTCACATTGCCTTTGCCATTTGTGGCTGTAGAAACATGTTTATAACACTAAGTTAAGTGGAATATGATGATTGTTGGTGGGTTGTGTCTGTGTTGGATTATTCATATGAACCTTTGCATTATGAAAAATTACAAAAAAGTGCATACAGGTGTACAGTGGTCACATGGCAGCCTAGGGTTTAATTCCCAGCTCGGGCAGCAATATCTCACTACATGTAATAAAAGACTGTTAACACTGCATTAGCCTAACATTACAAAGTTGCTCTGAGTAAAACTGTCTCACAAATGCCATAAATGTTATGAAGCATCAACTGCAAAAGTTTGGGAACACGTTTAATTTGAACACCAAATGTGTTTAATGCAACAATGGAGCTATGATGCATGTGTATGCAGATATATGCAAACCCTCCACCTCCTTCTGTTATATAAGGAAGGTCTGTGTGTGTTGGTGAGGAGGAGAAGAGCATCTTCACAAACCAATGATGATCTCCTCAGTGTTTCTGATGCTGTTAATAGCAGCTGCATGTGGTAAGTCTGTGTGGCGTCTCAAATTAAAAACAGCAGCTAGAGATCCAGCTGTTTCCAGTGGCCGTGTATTGATAGATACAGTGCACTGTAAATGATTCAACACCATGCACTGTTCTTCTTCTTCTCAGGTGGGGTGGACAGTGTGGAGCTCACCCAGTCATCCTCAGTGGTCATAAAACCTGGAGAATCATTCTCCATCTCCTGTAAGATCTCAGAGTCCAGCTACTGCATTGACTGGATACGGCAGCCTGCTGGAAAAGCTCTGGAATGGCTCGGATATCTGTGTAATGATGGGAGGACAAATACTAAAGACTCAGTGAAGAGCAAGATCACTTTCAGTCAGGACACTTCCATCAGCACAGTGAACTTACGAGGCCAGAACTTTCAGCCTCAGGATACAGCTGTGTATTACTGTGCTCAGAGTCACAGTGTTTAAAACAGACAGCAGACCTGAACAAAAACACCCTCCACTACTCTCAGCAAACACAACAAGTTTTATTGGAAAATTAATTGATGTTCACACAACACTTTATCTACACCGCAGTTTCCTCAAGGTGCACATACCCCAAAGACCCCTGTACACACTGTCTATTACACAGTTTATTATTTCAATGACCTTCTCTAATAATTGTTATTATTATTATTATTATTATTATTATTATGCATTTATTAATAATAATAATAATTATTAATATTATTAATATTATTATTTTATTATTATGTAATTGTAATTGTTTTCCATCAGCTATAATCCCAGATTTTGAGCCAAGCTGGATCTCCAAATTACATTTTGTTAACTTGCATACAGTGGCCTGGATTTTTGGGAGATTGTGTCCTAAATTAATTTTAAACATGGCTGCTCTCATGTGGGGCACACACTTTAACCCTCACAACAATGAATTAGACAAATGGTCTAGTAGTTTTACTGGAACTAGTGAAATAGTTTGATTATTATGCAACTGCACCTTGACCAAACATGCATCATGTATTTACTCAACAAATAAATGTAAAAACATATATCTTAGCTGTTCCAAAGGTAAACTTTTGTATCAGGGAATAAATCTGCAGTTGTTACATATGCCATTAATGTGTAATTGCACAATTATTAAAAAGGAGATATTTCAAATACATTCATTCATTCATTCACTGTCCGTATCCACTTTTCCAGTACAGAGTTGCAGTGGGTTTGGAGGCTATCACCGGGAGCCAATCGCTAGCAGGGCAACACACACTCACACATTCACTCACACATTAACACCTATGGATAATTTTGAATAGCCAGTCCACCAACTGTGGTATAGTCAGTTGTGCTTTTTCAATGTAAGTTGAGAGGGAATTGAGAATTTTATTCATAATTATTTATTTCGTTCATGTTCATATTTAACTTTTTCATTTGTGCTTGTACAAACCGGATTCCAAAAAAGTTGGGACTCTAAACAAATTGTGAATAAAAACTGAATGCGATGATGTGGAGGTGCCAACATCTAATGTTTTATTCAGAATAGAACACAAATCACAGATCAAAAGGCATCATGGCATCAACAAATCCCAAAAAGGTGGGACAAGGCCATTTTTTACCACTGTGGGGCATCCCCCCTTCTTCTTACAACACTCAGCAGATGTCTGGGGACAGAGGAGACCAGTCTCTCAAGTTTAGAAATAGGAATGCTCTCCCATTCATGTCTAATACAGGCCTCTGTATCAACTGTTCAATCGTCTTGGGCCTTCTTTGTCACACCTTCCTCTTTATGATGTGCCAAATGTTCTCTACAGGTGAAAGATCTGGACTGCAGGCTGCCATTTCAGTACCCGGATCCTTCTCCTACGTAGCCATGATGTTGTGATTGCTGCAGAATGTGGTCTGGCATTATCTTGTTGAAAAATGCAGGGTCTTCCCTGAAAGAGATGATGTCTAGATGGGAGCATCACAAGCCTTGACCCTTACGCACAGCAATTGTTCCAGATTCTCTGAATCTTTTGATGATGTTATGTGATGAAATGTGATATCAAAATTTGCTTCTAAATGACTTAACATTACTAGATGTAAAAAATAAAAAATGATTCCACAGCCTATAGTGACTGGTTTACAGCATTTTAAATTACACTGCAGAAATTAAATTAAATTAGATTTTTTTTTTTTACATTGAAAAGTGGTTGTAAATGTGGGTTTGTACAGTAGGCAGTTGTTCAGTGATGATAATCAGTTGTGTGTACATTACCATTACTATAACAACAGGTGGCACTGAAGTCCACAAATATCCTAAAGCAGAGTCACTAGCCCTTAACAGTAATCTGAGGTCTCGCCACAACAAATAAATTAACTCATCCCAGTTCCATTTAAATTCTATTGGATTTTTTATTAAAACAGACAGCAGACCTGAACAAAAACACCCTCCACTACTCTCAGCAACACAACACACTCTGTTCCATCTCTCACACTTCATTCCAAACACCTTGAAATAGTAATTATGTTCATGTTGATCATTTTAAATGTAGTTTTTATTATAAATCAATAAGAATGTCCTGTTTTTACACACAATACTTAATCTACCTCAGTTTTGCCTGAAGGCAATGTCCCTCAGAAGATCTCTGAATTTATTAAATATTAAATAGCTCATTTCAGTGATATATATTAGAGATTTTTAGGTTTGAAACACAAGACTTGCACTACAGCAATAACCCATAATTTTATCAGACTTATTATTTAAAGTACAATTTGAATGTCAAATTCAGCTGAATGACAAACGCTCAACCAATAAAAGTGTTAAATTAATGTATTTTACTGTCCCGTGTTCAGTTGGTGTGGGACATTAATTTTTTTGAAAATTTCTTGGATATTATTCCTCATTTCCGCCAACATCATCTGAATTGTATTTAATAAAATATTACTATAAATCATAAACTTATGGTTTGTTAATAAATAATAACAATTTAAATACATAGTGATATTAAAAATGACAGGTTGAATTGTGCTGCATTTTTCAAACTGTTGTTTGAAGGGAGCACCCTATTTATTATTCATATTTTTTGGGACATAGCTGCAAGAAAATTTGCATATGAAGTCCTCCCAGTCCTGTGCACATATAAACAGCCTGATCACTGTTTTTAATCAAAGTGACTTTACACCAGTTCTTAAGCCATGTTTTGGTTGTTTCTGCTCTCAGCTGCTGTATCATGTAAGTTCCTTTAAAATTCTTAGGTGAGGTCACTGGCTGCACTTCATATGAGGTGTTGGTATTAACTGTGTAGTTACACATTAACAACAACATTACTACTGGGGATGTGTTCACTGCTGTAGATTGAATACTGTAGGACACTATGTAAGTATCATGTTCAGTGGTTATGTATTTACATGTAAACATTTTAACTAATAAGACGTCCTTGTGTAATCACACGAGCAAAACTGAAGATGATATTAGCTTGTGGAAATACTATAATCCATCATTTACAGTAAATACATCCTCAGTGGTTTGGCCGTTGTTAATGTGTAATTACACAGTCAAAACTGCCCAAAAATAAAGTGGGACCAGTTTACTGATGTTTGCTTAAATTGAGGCCTCCATCTGAATCTTACATGTGATTGGTTGACAGATGTGTACTGCAGTCCTGACCACAGCCAGCCAAGCTCGCTGGTCGTGAGGCCTGGGGGGTCTTTGACAATCTCCTGTAAGATTTCAGGATATTCTCTGAGTGACACCTCTAAAGCGCCTTCATGGATACATCAAACTGAAGGAAAAGGTCTTGAGTTCATTGGTATGATCCATGCTAGTGGAAGCACAGACTATAAAGATTCCCTCAAGGCAAAGTTCAGTATCTCCAGAGACATGACCAGCAGCACTGTGTTTCTGAACGGACAGAACCTGGACACCACAGACACAGCTGTGTATTACTGCGCTCGCTACACAGCCACAGTGACACAGATGGCTACACCACCCGTACAATAACGTATGACAACAACAAAAACAGAGTTTGCTGAACTCAATATTCAGTGGACTTTTACAGTGTCAACAGTGTTTTTTTTCTGTGTTAAGTTACTGCCTCCTACTTTACATTTTAATTAGCTTAGCCTCTAAGGGGTCATTATATTAACAAATACCAGCTTCCTCCCACTGGAAATCTGTGTATTTAGGAGATCAGACTCTCTTTATTAAAGTGTGGAGAACAGAGAAGATCCCATAGCTCCAGCTTCAACCCACATTTCAACACCAACCATGTTCTCTACATCTCTACTGCTCCTGCTGGCAGCTACTTCCTGTCAGTTCCTCAGTAAACAACACTCAACACTATTGAGAATATGTTCATGTCCAAGATGATGAATCTGATCACTTTGTATCTCTGTGTATTTCTGATCCACAGGTGTCCACTGTGTAGAACTGACCCAGCCTGCTTCTGTGGTGGTCCGTCCAGACCAGGCTCTGACCATCGAATGCAAGGTCTCGTATGCAGTTTCTAGCTATTGGACAGCTTGGATCCGACAGCCTTCAGGAAAAGCTCTGGAGTGGATTGGATATATATATGGCAGTGGGAGCACATATTACAATGATAAACTGAAAAGCAAGTTCACTATGTCTGTAGATTCAGGGACAAACACAGTAACATTACGAGGACAGAGTCTGGACACTGGGGACACAGCTGTGTATTACTGCGCCAGATACACACAGTGACACAAAGTAATGCACACGGTGTACAAAAACCCTCACAGTGCAGTACACATGTTCAGCTAGTTTCCCTGGACAAAGAACTAGCCAAATATTTCATGCTGTGTTAACAGTGATGATATAATTACATGTGCTTACACAACTAATATTAACGTTAACACGTGTAATCACCTTTGTTTAACAGTTATACTTCTGTAACAGTCAATAAATATTTTCTGCCTCTAAATGGCTTATAATATTAAAATTTAACAGTAGAACACCAAAGCACATGTTAAAAGTAAAGCATTCCAAAGCCTGTAATATCTAGTCTGCAGAATTTCATTTTACACTGTAGAAATAAACATAGAAATTTCAAATTTACTGCATGAGAAGAGATTGCAAATGTTGATTCATACAGTGATGATGATCTGTTGTGTTTCCATTACCATAAATCCAACATTAGGTGGCGCTACAGTTCAGCAAATGATGTAAAGTGGCACCTCGACAAAGAAATAAACACAGCTGAATTCCCTTTTAGAATTTAATCCTAAAGTAATTAATCTAACTTCACTCTTTAAATTACTTTTTTAAAGCAAATAAAAACATCTGGCCACATGACACTGGACGTTAGGCTTCACATTGCCTTTGCCATTTGTGGCTGTAGAAACATGTTTAAAACACTGCGTTTCTGATTCTGTTAATAGCAGCTGCATGTGGTAAGTATCTGTGGCGTCTCAAATTAAAAACAGCAGCTAGAGATCCAGCTGTTTCCAGTGGCTGTGTGTATTGATAGATACAGTTCACTGTAAATAATTCAACACCATGCACTGTTCTTCTTCTTCTCAGGTGGGGTGGACAGTGTGGAGCTCACCCAGTCGTCCTCAGTGGTCATAAAACCCGGAGAATCCTTCTCCATCTCCTGTAAGACCTCAGAGTCCAGCTACTGCATTAACTGGATACGGCAGCCTGCTGGAAAAGCTCTGGAATGGCTCGGATATCTGTGTAACGGTGGTAGCACTAATACTAAAGACTCAGTGAAGAGCAAGATCAGTTTCAGTCAGGATACTTCCATCAGCACAGTGTACTTACGAGGCCAGAACTTTCAGCCACAGGACACAGCTGTTTATTACTGCGCCAGAGAGTCACAGTGTTTAAAACAGACAGCAGACCTGAACAAAAACAACCTCCACTACTCTCAGCAAACACAACACACTCTGTTCCATCTTTCACACTTCATTCCAAACATTACTGGCCACTTTTTTACAATATTACCAGCTTACAGTGTAATTCTCATTTAAAATGATTAGAAAATATTTTTTTTTTTTCACACAAACGTTTGTCTCCACTTCTGTTGCCTCAAGGAAATGTCCCCCAAAAGTCCCCTGCATGCATTATATATTAAACAGTTCATCATTTCACTGATATACAATAGCATTTGTGATATTTGAAACTCATTAATGCTGCTAAGACTCATAATTACACCCAGCTTACATCAGGATAATTATTTAGACAGCAATGTTTTGTAATAAATAATGGCATGACAAATGTCTGCCCGGTGAGGAGATGTATATTAAATGTGAGAAACCTGTATTATCAAATCTATATTGTGGTATACTGTGTTCAGTTGAGTGAGTATCTGAAGAAACTGATATAATTTTAAGCGGAACATCAAAACATGGCCCACCACTGTTATCTGTTTCTCATATATGTAAAAAAGTAAATACAGAGCAGAGGTTATTTTTCTGTTCTGTATCATACTACTGCCCTCTATTCCATGACTTAAATAATTTTGCCTCTCACAGGTCACTACAGATAGTCACAGTGACACAAACTAATGAACACGGTGTACAAAAACTCTCACAGTGCAGTACAAATATCAACTTTTTTCCCTGGACAAAGAACTACTTTATACTGTGTCATTAATATTTTGGTAATTACATATTTACGACACATACTAAGGATGATTATAATTGTATGTTCTTACAAAACTAATATTAATGGTAAAATGTTTGTCATCCACTCAGTTGTTCTACAGTTATACTTTTGTAACCGTGAATAAATATGGCTCATGATTTTAAAAGTAAAGAGTAAAAATGGAAAGTAAAAAGCAATAATTAAATCATCCTAAAGCCTGTGATGTGTGGTGTTACATTAAAATATACACAATGTCTATTATATGTCTATCAGTTATTATTTCAGTGACCTTTTATAGCAATTGTGAAGTTTTCCCAGATTCTTGACAAAGCGGGATCTATGAATAGCTTCAATTAATTTGAATACAACAATTTCATACAGCTACACAGTACTTTTAAGGCCTCAAAGGGGCACTCTTTCTTTATTTTTCACAAATAATTTTCACTTTATCTTTCACCACAAGAACTTTAAAAAAAGATAGGGGGAAAAATGTAATCTCCTGGGATTTATACAAAAGTGATAAAGTCCACTTACAAAATTATAATTTTCCACTGATGTTATTAAGAACTACATATAATTGAATTAATATTATGTACATGATGATGATGTGAGGTGCTAATGAATGCTAATGATGTGAGAGTTAGTCACAATGTAGTTCTGTAGCTGAGTGAAAGTGGAAACACTGTGATGCAAATCAAACACACTATAAACTCTTAAGCCAGACTTAAACTGATCAGTGAGTGGTTCGTCTCAGTTCAGCTTCCACACCAACCATGTTCTCAGCAGCTGCTAATCTTCTGCTGCTGCTAACAGCTGTATCCTGTAAGTATCTGCAACATAGTGGCTGTACATTTATGATATTGGGATCATTTTCTAGTTCTAATCCACTACTGAATAACTTCTTGACTGGTGTCCACAGGTGTGGAGTGTATTGAGCTGGATCAGCCGGCTGCTGTGGCAGTTAAACCTGGGGAATCCTTCTCCATCGCCTGTAAGATCACTGGATACTCAGCTGTAGGTGGAGGCTACACCAACTGGATTCGACACTCAGCAGGAAAAGCTCCAGAATGGATCGGATGGTTCTATAGCTCCAGTGAAAAAGGGACCATCGACTGTTTAAAGACCAAGATCAGTTTCAGTCCCCCGCAACTAGATTTTTCCCAAAAAAATAAAACAATAATACTAATTATATAATAATCACATTCATAATATAACGTGTTGTATTTTAGTAATAAAAATGTAACATATTTCATTGAATGATCTGTGGATGAGCTGGGGTTCTCAGGTTCTCTCTGGGGAACTGAACTGAGGTCTTCTGTGTGGAAAGCAGTGGTGTTACCCACTAAACCGACACTTATCGTCTGGAAAGAATTATGCACGAAGAAAAGTGTCATGGTACAGTTGCAGTGGTAAACAGCTGATGATCAGTCACTGAGATGTGCATGAAATAATATCAAGATTACTATAACAACTAATAATATTCATAATCAGAATGAAAACCAAGCTCAGTCTAGAGAGGGGCCAACAACTCTAGTTCTGGAGGTCCAGTTTTAAGCTAAGTTTGTTGATCCTTGCTCCTCCCAAACTCTGCTGGCCACAGACTCTCCGGCTCCTGAGATGTTGCACGCCTGCTGTAAGGATTCTGCACAAAGTCTTTCCAGCCAGATCCACTAGGGGTCAGTGCAGTAACTTCAGGGATATGAAACTCAGACTGAATAAAGTATGGAGAAAGATTCCTGTATTCAAATGTTGACTTGTGGCTTTAGATTTAAAATAAGCATGGGACTATTCATCTGTTCAGAGAAGATCCCACAGGTCCATCGTCATCGTGTTCTCTGTGTCTCTACTGCTCCTGCTTTCAGCAGCTTGCTGTGAGTTATTAAGTAAATAATATATTTCATTTGAATAATATCCAGTTTTAACACAATAAAGAGTAGATTTTTGCAGCTGTGGGAACAAGATATAAATGTCCTACTTTTAAATTATTTCTACTGGCCTGGTCATTTTTCAGAGATGTTAGATTCTAAATCCAAAACATGAGAAAAACAGTCATGCAGTGTTTGTATTTCTGATCCACAGGTGTCCGCTGTGTAGAACTGACCCAACCTGCTTCTGTGGTCATCCGTCCAGACCAGGTTCTAACCATCGACTGCAAGGTCTCATATTCAGTTACTAGCCAGTACACAGGTTGGATCCGACAGCCTTCAGGAAAAACTATGGAATGGATCGGATATACCTATGTTGGTGGGAGTGAATATTTCAATGATAAACTGAAAAGCAAGTTCAGCATCTCTGGGGATTCAGGGACAAACACAATGACATTATGAGGACAGAATCTGGACACTGGGGACACAGCTGTGTATTACTGTGCCAGAGGCTCACAGTGACACAATCTAATCCACATGGTGTACAAAAACCCTCACAGTGCAGTACACATAAGCTTAACTAGTTTCACTGGACATAGAACCAGCCAAACAGGTCCCACTTTATACTGTCATTGATAAACGTGTATCTAAACCATTACAGAACATATAACAATGAGTTCATAATGTTCTTATACAACCAATATAAAGAATTAGAAGGAAAGTGTAGGAAGTGTATTCATAATTGTTTTTAGTTGCATTTTTTTCAGTAATGCTTATATTTTACATTTTCATTTAAGCTTCTATTAGTTCAAATGATCAGTTCACATTTTTCATTTAGTCATTTTATAAATAAGTGGAAAAACATGTGATAAAATAATGTTATAGAAAACATACATACTCTAATGAACACATGGGAAGTGATGATCAAATCATGAGGCAGTTAATGGACAGCACTCTTCTGGATGTTTTAATTATGTAATTACAATATAACTATTGAGGAACTTAGAAGACCCAGGTATTTTATGTGTGTAGTGAGGTACACTATTTTATTTACTATTTAATAACGTATGTTGCAGCTAAATTGCTAACAATAGTAAAAGTAAACAGTACAAATGCAAAGTAAAAGTAAATGTAAAACTTCGCAAAGCCTGTAATGTATTTGCTGCATGACTTAACGATTTTTGCCTCTTACAGATCACTGCAGATAAGCAAATACCAGTTTCCTCCCACTACACCTCTCTCTATTAAAGTGTGGAGAACAGAGAAGATCCCACAGCTCCAGCTTTAACCCACACTTTAACACCAACCATGTTCTGTACATCTCTACTGCTTCTGCTGGCAGCTGCTTCCTGTCAGTTCCTCAGTAAACAACACCCAACATTATCGAGATTATGTTCATGTCCAAGATGATGAATCTAATCACTTTGTATTTCTGTGTATTTCTGATCCACAGGTGTCCACTGTGAAGAACTGACCCAGCCTGCTTCTGTGGTGGTCCGTCCAGACCAGGCTCTGACCATCGACTGCAAGGTCTCGTATTCAGTTTCTAGCTATTGGACAAGTTGGATCCGACAGCCTTCAGGAAAATCTCTGGAGTGGATCGGATCTATACATGGCAGTGGGATCACAGTGTACAGTGATAAACTGAAAAGCAAGTTCACTATGTCTGTAGACTCAAAAACAAAGACATTAACATTACGAGGACAGAGTCTAGACACTGGGGACACAGCTGTGTATTACTGCGCAAGAGACTCACAGTGACACAAACTAATGCACACGCTGTACAAAAACCCTCACAGTGCACCACACATATAATCAACTATAGTTTCACTAAGAGAATTAGCCCAGTGGGATCTCCTTTATAAAGCATCATGAATGATGGTGTAATTACACCTTAGTGACACACACAAACACATTTAACGTTGGAAGTACAGCTGATATATTCACTGTCACAGATCAATCACATTGATACAGGTGTTTGAATCAACTTCAGGTTTTACTGCAGTCTTCAGAATTACTGCATATTTAAATGTAATTAGACAAATAAATATTGAAGATAAACTATATTTACCTGATTTGTGCAGCAGTAATCCATCTGTATCAGTGAATAATTCACCATTAATGTGCTGTTACCAGACACTTCAAAGAGCAGGTCCAGAATTGGGAGATGTGCTTATTGTACTGGTTTTTTTTATTTAAGGAAACAGTTATGATGTGAGAGAAAAGTCTAGGAACTTCTGATTAATGTTCATTATTAACTCCATCATTTCAGGTGTAATATTTGAAATGTACTGTTCAAGCTTGTTTTATTAACAACCAGAAAAAATGTCATTCGTATTACAAACAATAGCATTAATTAAATATAATATAATGAGTGTATTTAGGAAGAGGTGATCAAATCATGAGGCTGATAATATTCCAAAAATGCACTATGGAGTATGTTATTTTCTTACTACAACTTTATATGTAATCAAAAAAACAGACATGTACTATGCTGTATGAAGGTGCAACAGTACGTTTTAATGTAAAATTTAATGTTTTAATGTAAAATTTAATGTTTTAATGTTTACTTTCACACTGCTGAAGTAAATATTGAATTTTATTTTATTTTTTTATGTAATGTGACAAGAGATGGCAAGTGTTGCTTTGTACAGTTAATGAATTCAATGATGATAATCTGTACACTACCATTACTACAGCCCTAGGTGGCACTAAAGTCCAGCAAATGATGTAAAGCTGAGCCATTGGAAATTAACAGAAAATTAAGGGCTCAAATCAAAATAATAAATAAACTCACAGCTCAGAAAATAATTGTTATTTCAAACAACACTTTTTGTCATCTACTGTTGCCTCAAAGCAACACCCTAAAGTTACACACAGCTAACATCAGGATAATTATTTAGACAGCAATATTCTGTAATAAATAATGGCATGACAAATGTCTGCCCAGTGAGGAGGCGTATCATAAATGTGAGAAACCTGTATTATCAAATCTATATTGTGGTCTACTGTCTACAGTTGAGCGAGTATATGAAGAAACTAATACAATTTATTAAAAGTGGACCATGGCCCATCATTGCTTTCCCTTTCTCCCTCCACCCTTCAACTTGTTGCTGTATTTCTTCAAATATTACAATAATCTTATTGAGAAATACACACTCACTAAATCACTCACTCACTCATGAACATACTCACACACGTTTATTAGCTGCTCTGTATGTTTATACTTATATCAGCTGACAAAATAAATACAGAGCAGGGGTTCTTTATCTGTTCTGCTTTAAACTACTGCCCCCTACTCCACGTCTTTAATAGTTCTGCCTCTCACAGCTCACTTTAGATAAACAAATTCCAGCTCCCTCCCACTACACCTCTCTGTATTTAGGCGCCGAGAACAGAGAAGATCCCACAGCTCCAGCTTCAACCCACACTTCAACACCAACCATGTTCTCTACATCTCTACTGCTCCTGCTGGCAGCTGCTTCCTGTCAGTTCCTTAGTAAACAACACTCAACACTATTGAGATTATGTTCATGTCCAAGATGATGAATCTGATCACTTTTTATTTCTGTGTATTTCTGATCCACAGGTGTCCACTGTGAAGAACTGACCCAGTCTGCTTCTGTGGTGGTCCATCTAGACCAGGCTCTGGCCACTGACTGCAAGGTCTCGTATGCAGTTTCTAGCTATTGGACAGCTTGGATCCGACAGCCTTCAGGGAAAGCTCTGGACAAAGAAGTACTTCATATTGTGTCATTAATAATTTGGTAATTACATATTTACTACAAAAAAGGATGATTACATGTTATTAATGGTAGAATGTGTGTCATCCACTTAGTTGTTCTACAGTTATACTTCTGTAACCGTAAACAAATTTGGCTTTTGATTTTAAAAGTAAAGAGTAAAAATGGAAAGTAAAAAGTAATAATTATCATCCTAAAGCATGTGGTCATCTCAGTTCAGCTTCCACACCAACCATGTTCTCAGCAGCTGGTGATCTTCTGTTGCTACTAACAGCTGTATCCTGTAAGTATCTGCAACACAGTGGCTGTAAACTTCATGTTCCATAGAGTGGGTCCTCCACGTAAAGGCAGCCATGTTTAAATTGAATTTGGTTCAGAATCTATGACAAATCCAGGGCACTAGGTGTCAGAACAATGGTTGTTACATGACGTGAAAAAGAGTGATTAGAGAAAGATGACTACTCCTTTAAATGGATCCCACATCAGGACTTTCAATTATCTGACATTCCTAAGCAAGTACAATATTAGAATTGTCATCACTGATTATATGTAGGGTGTACTTTGGAGTGTGGGAAATGGAAAAAGTCAGCGATTTCTGGGACTGAACTGGGACTGGAGGAAAACATCTGATTAGAATTATTTAAAAACCTGATGTATTCTGAAAATAATGGAGACCATAATGAAGACAAACACTGGACGATGTGTTATTGTGTGTGACTTTCTGTTTCTGTTCCTAATACTTTAAGAATTGTGTTTAATCTCCATTTTAACTGAAGATGAATCAGACAAAGGGTGGTCAGACCATGTGCTGTAATATGTGTCAAATCCTCTTCTAATCCTAGAGGAGTGTCCTCAGGCTGGAAGTTGAAACACCACTGCGTTGCTGGAGGAGTCTCCACTGAAACTGATCTTGCTCTTTAAAGAGTCAATGGTCCCTTTTTCACTGGAGCTATAGAACCATCCGATCCATTCTGGAGCTTTTCCTGCTGAGTGTCGAATCCAGTGAAACTCTCACTGAATAAAGTATGAAGAAAGATTCCTGTATGCAAATGTTCACTTGTGGCTTTAGATTTAAAATAAGGATGAGACTATTCATCTGTTCAGAGAAGATCCCACAGGTCCATTGTCATCATGTTCTCTGCGTCTCTACTGTTCCTGCTTTCAGCAGTTTGCTGTGAGTTATTCAGTAAAGAATATCCATCCATCCATCCATCCATTATCCACCGCTTATCCGGATCCGGGTCGCGGGGGAAGCAGTCGGAGCAAAGAAACCCAGACCTCCCTCTCCCCAGCCACTGCCTCCAGCTCCTCCGGGGGTATACTGAGGCGTTCCCAGGCCAGTCGAGATATGTAGTCTCTCCAGCGTGTTCTTGGTCTGCCCCGGGGCCTCCTCCCCATCACCAGGAAGGCATCCAGGAGGCATCCGAACCACATGCCCGAACCACCTCAACTGGCTCCTCTCGACGTGGAGGAGCAGTGGCTCCACTCCGAGTCTCTCCCGGATGTCAGAGCTCCTAACCCTGTCTCTAAGGGTCCAGACACCCTGTGGAGAAAACTAATTTCAGCCGCTTGTACCCGCGATCTCGTTCTTTCGGTCACTACCCAAAGCTCGTGACCATAGGTGAGGGTTGGGACGTAGATTGAACTGTAAATCGAGAGATTTGCTTTTCTGCTCAGCTCTCTCTTCACCACAACGGACCGGTACAGAGCCCGCATTACTGCTGACGCTGCACCGATCCGCCTGTCAATCTCACGCTCCATCTTTCTCTCACTCGTGAACAAGACCCCGAGGTATTTAAACTCCTCCACTTGAGGCAGTATCTCACTTCCAACCTGGAGAGAGCACTCCACTGGAAACCAGTCGGACTTACTGCCAGCCATATGAACCAGACTCCTGCTCTGTTTATACAGGGACTGGATGGCTTGTAGCAAAGAGTGCAGTACCCCATACTCCCTGAGCACCCCCCACAGAATACCCCGAGGGACACGGTCAAATGCCTTCTCCAGATCCACAAAACACATGTTGACTGGTTGAGCAAACTCCTATGCCCCCTCCGGTATCCTACCCAGGGTAAAGAGATGGTCCTGTGTTCCACAACCGGGGCAGAATCCGCATTGTTCCTCCTGGATCCGAGGTTTAACTATCAGTCGGACTTTCTTCTCCAGTACCCCCGCATAGACCTTACTGGGGAGGCTGAGGAGTGTGATCCCCCTATAGTTGGAACACACCCTCCGATCCCGCTTTATAAAATGGGGAACCACTACCCCAGAACTCTGGGTGAACTTCATCCACCCCCGGAGCCCTACCGCCAAGGAGTTTCCCTACCACCTCGGCCACCTCAGCCCCAGTGATAGACTAGCCCCCCCTGGGGTCCCCAAACTCTGCTTCCTCGGCGGAGACGTGCTGGTGGGATTGAGAAGATCCTCAAAGTATTCCTTCCACCGCCTAATGATGCCCCCAGTCGAGGTCAACAGTTCCCCACCCCCACCATATACAGTGTTGGTGGAAAACCGCTTTCCCCTCCTGAGTCGCCTGATGGTTTGCCAGAAACTTCTCGGAGCCGACCGAAAGTCGTTTTCCATGTTCTCACCGAACTCCTCCCACACCCGAGTTTTTGCTTCAGTGACAGCCGAGGAGTCCCCCGAGCCAACCAGGCTTGATAGAACTCATTCTTCAGCTTGACAGGCCCCCTCACCCGGGGTGTCCACCACCGAGTGCGGGGATTGCCACCCGGACAGGCACCGACAACCTTGCAGCCACAGCTCCGTTCAGCCACCTCAACAATGGAGGTCCGGAGCATGGCCCAATCGGACTCAATGTCACCAGCCTCCCTGGTGATGCAGCCTCCCCCGGGATGCAGATGTGGGAATTGAAGATCTTTCTGACAGGTTCCTCTGCCAAACGTTCCCAGCAAACCCTCAGCACGCGTTTGGGCCTGCCAAGTCTGTCCGGCATCCTCCCCCGCCATCTGATCCAACTCACCACAAGGTGGTGATCAGTTGACAGCTCAGCTCCTCTCTTCACCCGAGTGTCCAGAACATATGGCCACAGGTCAGATGATACGACTATAAAGTCGATCATCGAAATGCGGCCTAGCCCTTTCAACCCGAATTCCGCATTTTGCGGGGTAGAAACACACCTTATATAATCAGCTTTGTAAGTCTTGAATGTCTGAATGCTTCTGTGAGCTCTGTATACCGTTAGAAAGCGCAGATCCTACCGTTTCTAAAAATAGCGCTCTCATTGCGGTGCTGTGAAGCCTCTGGGAGTAATCCAGTGTGAAAAACCACCTAAAAATCAAGGCGCTCCTTCAAAATTTTGGTCTTATGTCCTTGTCATGAAAGACATAATGATAGGCGCTAAAATCAGAAAAAAAAACGCTGAAAAAGGGACAAGAAAGACGCTGTTTACTTTCAGTTTCGTTTTGACTCACATAACGTCAACCCACGCTGTCTCTGGGCAGAAAAATATGAGTCATCAGCAAAAACATATTTCTATTATTGATTTATAGTTTTTCAAGGTTTTTTTTAGGTTTCACATCAAATAACACTGCATTAGATCAACAAATATAAACTAAAAAGCTTAAATAAATATTTATTGTGTGTTTTCTAAATAAACAAGTATTATTTCATAATTTTTTAAAAAGATTATAATAATAATAATAACTGTAAACATTATCAGCATCTGAGAAAACTGCCAAAGTACCAAAATGTTTTTATTTTTTCCCAATATTATGTTGGGATATTGTCCATATTTGCCCTGAACTAAATTCCTGAAAGTCTGGGCCTGCTGTGACTGTCAGAACTTTATCAGTCATACATCCCAGAGCTTAGAATATCAAGAAAAATATGTCCGTCTGATGCTAAAAATTTATTTTGTCACAGTAATATGACATGTAATAAATTAGCATCAAAAATGCTTATGTTTTCAACTAAAATACACCTCACACTAACAATCTGTGTCAAGATATCCACTGTGGGAATATTATTTCAAGGCTGTACATTGAGAAATATGAAAAAAAAAAGCAGGCGCTAGGTAAAATTTTTGGTCAAAACATGACAAATTTATAGAAAAATTGATTTATCGGTCAGCATGAAAACCTCAAGTGATTATATATTTGAGTAGCTAAGGTTCTTTAGAAAATAAAACAACATAGCCATATTCAATATGTCACATAATTACTGTTTAAATGCAACTGAAAGAGGCACTGACAAATAAACGGAATAGCAAAATAGCTATATATATAGGGTCCATCGAGCTAGGGTGTCCTGATGCCAGGTGTACTTGTGGACACCCTTATGCTTGAACATGATAATAAACTGTGATGAGCACAGAAGTCCAATAACTGAATGCCACTTGGGTTCAGATCAGCGGGGCCATTCCTCCCAATCACGCCCCTCCAGGTCTCACTTTCATTACCCACGTGAGCATTGAAGTCCCCCAGCAGAACAATGGAGTCCCCAGAATGAGCGTTCTCCAGCACCCCCTCTAGGGTCCCCAAGAAGGCATGGTATTCTGAACGGCGCAGGGAAATTACCCTCTCGTCCACAGGGGTAAACCCCAATGTACAGGCGCTAAGCCGGGGGGCTATGAGTAAGCCCACTCCTGCCTTAAGCCTCTCACCCTGGGCAACTTCAGAGTGAAAGAGCATCAAACCCCTCTCAAGGAGATTGGTTCCAGAGCCCATACTGTGTGTCGAGGTGAGTCCAACTATATCTAGCCGGTACCTCTCAACCTCGCGCACCAGCTCAGGCTCTTTTCCCCCCAGAGAGGTTACGTTCCATGTTCCAAAAGCCAGTTTCAGTAACCGAGGATCAGAACGCCAGGGCCCCAGACCCTGGCTGCCACCCGATCCGCAATGCACCAGACCCGAATTACTACCTCTCCCACAGGTGTTGGGCCCATGGGAGAGTGGACCCATGTAACTCCGGACCCATGGGCCCCGGTAACCCTACTCCGGGCAAGGGAGACTGTGTCCATGTTCTTATCTCAGTAAAGAATATATTTAATTTTAATGATATCCAGTTTTAACACAATAAAGAGTAGAATTTTGCAGCTGTGGGAACAAGATGTAAATGTCCTACTTTTAAATTATTTCTACTGGCCTGGTCATTTTTCAAATATTTTTGATTCTAAATCCAAAACATGAGAAAAATACACATGCAGTGTTTGTATTTCTGATCCAAAGGTGTCCACTGTGAAGAACTGACCCAACCTGCTTCTGTGGTCATCCGTCCAGGCCAGTTTCTAACCATCGACTGCAAGGTCTTGTATTCATTTACTAGCTACTACACAGGTTGGATCCGGCAGCCTTCAGGAAAAAAATCTATGGAGTCGATCAGATATACCTATGTTGGTGGGAGTGATTATTTCAATGATAAACTGAAAACCAAGTTCAGCATTTCTGGGGATTCAGGGACGAACACAATGACATTATGAGGACAGAATCTGGACACTGGGGACACAGCTGTGTATTACTGCACCAGAGGCTCAAAGTGACACAATCTAATGCACATGGTGTACAAAAACCCTCACAGTGCAGTACACATAAGCTTAACTAGTTTCACTGGACAAAGAACCAGCCAAACGGGTCCCACTTTATACTTTCATTGATAAATGTGTATCTACACCATTACAGAACATACAACAATGAGTTCATAATGTTCTTATACAACCATTATTAATGTTATAACATGTGTAATCACCTTAGTTGTTCTACAGTTAAGCTTCAGTAATAAGTTTATAGTTGCTACATGTGTTTAGTTAATGTGTGACTGCACAGTTATTAGAGGAGATATGTTTCAAATACTATTAAATACAATCCGGATCATGATACAACAACTACTTATTTGTTCATCGTTGCCTTGTTTGATGTAAAGAATTAAATTTGATGCTGGAAAAGTCTGGAATTAGAAGGAAAGTGTAAGAAGTGTAGTCATAATTGTTTTTAGTTGCATTTTTTTCAGTAATGCTTATATTTAACATTTTCATTTAAGCTTCTATTAGTTCAAATGATCAGTTCACATTTTTCATTTAGTCATTTTATAAATAAGTGGAAAAACATGTGATAAAGTAATGTTATAGAAAACATACATACTCTAATGAACACCTGGGAAGTGATGATCAAACCATGAGGCAGTTAATGGACAGCACTCTTCTGGATGTTTTAATTATGTAATTACAATATAACTATTGAGGAACTTAGAAGACCCATGTATTTTATGTGTGTAGTGAAGTATTTTATTTGCAATTTAATAACATATTTTGCCCTTAATATATATATATATATATATATATATATATATATATATATATATATATATATTGTCTAGTGTAGTTGATGAAAATCACCTCATGGAATGGTTTTGAAACTCACTCACTGCCACTTACTCACATACATACTTATGCACATTTACGGACTGCTCCATACCTTGACACTTATCAGGTGAAGAATAAAACAGAGTGGAGACTCCTAACGTGTTCTAAATTACTGCTCTCTATTACATGTTTTAAATAGCTTTGTCTCTTACAGATCACTGCAGATAAGCAAATACCAGCTTCCTCCCACTACACCTCCCTCTATTAAAGTGTGGAGAACAGAGAAGATCCCACAGCTTCAGCTTCAACCCACACTTCAACACCAACCATGTTCTCTACATCTCTACTGCTCCTGCTGGCAGCTGCTTCCTGTCAGTTCCTCAGTAAACAACACTCAACACTATTGAGATTATTTTCATGTCCAAGATGATGAATCTAATCACTTTGTTTTTCTGTGTATTTCTGATCCACAGGTGTCCACTGTGAAGAACTGACCCAGTCTGCTTCTGTGGTGGTCCGTCCAGACCAGGCTCTGACCATTGACTGCAAGGTCTCATATGCAGTTACAAGCTATTACACAGGTTGGATCCGACAGCCTTCAGGAAAAGCTCTGGAGTGGATCGGAAGTATACGTGTTGGTGGGAGCACATATTACAATGATAAACTGAAAAGCAAGTTCAGTATATCTGGAAACTCAGGGACGAACACAATAACATTACGAGGACAGAGTCTGGACTCTGGGGACACAGCTGTGTATTACTGTGCAAGAGACTCACAGTGACACAAAATAATGAACACGATGTACAAAAACCCTCACAACAATGAATTAGACAAATGGTCAAGTACTTTTACAGGAACTAGTGAAATAGTTTGATTATTATGCAACTGCACCTTGACCAAACATGCATCATGTATTTACTCAACAAATAAATGTAAAAAGATATATCTTAGATGTTCCAAATGTAAACTTTTTTATCAGGGAATAAATCTGCAGTTGTTACATATGCCATTAATGTGTAATTGCACAATTATTAAAAAGGAGATATTTCAAATACATTCATTCATTCATTCATTCACTGTCTGTATCCACTTTTCCAGTACAGAGTTGCAGTGGGTTTGGAGGCTATCACCGGGAGCCAATCGCTAGCAGGGCAACACACACTCACACATTCACTCACACATTAACACCTATGGATAATTTTGAATAGCCAGTCCACCAACTGTGGTATAGTCAGTTGTGCTTTTTTCAATGAAAGTTGAGAGGAAATTGAGAATTTTATTCAGAATTATTTCTTTCGTTCATGTTTATATTTAAATTTTTCATTCGTGCTTGTACAAACCTGATTCCAAAAAAGTTGGGACACTAAACAAATTGTGAATAAAAACTGAATGCGATGATGTGGAGGTGCCAACATCTAATGTTTTATTCAGAATAGAACACAAATCACAGATCAAATATTTAAACTGAGAGAATGTATGATTTTAAGGGAAAAATATGTTGTTCCAAAATTTCATGGCATCAACAAATCCCAAAAAGTTGGGACAAGGCCATTTTTTACCACTGTGTGGCATCCCCCCCTTCTTCTTACAACACTCAACAGATGTCTGGGGACAGAGAAGACCAGTTTCTCAAGTTTAGAAATAGGAATGCTCTCCCATTCATGTCTAATACAGGCCTCTAACTGTTCAATTGTCTTGGGCCTTCTTTGTCGCACCTTCCTCTTTATGATGTGCCAAATGTTCTCTATAGGTGAAAGATCTGGACTGCAGGCTGCCATTTCAGTACCCGGATCCTTCTCCTACGTAGCCATGATGTTGTGATTGGTGCAGAATGTGGTCTGGCATTATCTTGTTGAAAAATGCAGGGTCTTCCCTGAAAGAGATGACGTCTAGATGGGAGCATATGTTGTTCTAGAACCTGAACATAGTTCTCTGCATTAATGGTGCCTTTCCAGACATGCAAGCTGCCCATGCCACAAGCACTCATGCAATCTCATACCATCAGTGATGCAGGCTTCTGAACGGAGCATTGATAACAACTTGGGTTATTCTTGTCCTCTCTGGTCCGGATGACATGGCATCCCAGTGTTCCATAAAGAACTTCAAATCGTGACTCATCTGACCACAGAACAGTCTTCCATTTTGCTACACTCCATTTTAAAAGATCCCTGGGCCAGTGCTAACGTCTGAGCTTGTGGAGCTTGCTTAGAAATGGCTTCCTCTTTGCACTGTAGGGTTTCAGCTGGCAACGGCGGATGACATGGTGGATTGTGTTCACTGACAATGCTTTCTGGAAGTATTCCTGAGCCCATTCTGTTATTTCCTTGACAGTGCCATTCCTGTTTGAGGTGCAGTGACGTTTAAGGGCCCGGAGATCACGAGCATCCAGTAGAGTTTTACAGCCTTGACACTTACGCACAGCAATTGTTCCAGATTCTCTGAATCTTTTGATGATGTTATGCACGGTTGATGATGATAACTTTAAAGTCTTTGCTATTTTACGCTGGGTAACACCATTCTGGTATTGCTGCACTATCTTTCTGCCCAACAATGGTGGAATTAGTGATCCTCTTACCATCTTGGCTTCAGAGAGACACTGACACTCTGAGAAGCTCATTTTATACCCAATCATGTTGTCATTTGACCTAATTAGTGTTAATTGGTCTTCCAGCTGTTCGTTATATGCTCAATTTCCTTTTTCCAGCCACTTATTGCTACTTGTCCCAACTTTTTTTGGATTTGTTGACACTGTGAAATTTTGAAACAACATATTTTTCCTTTAAAATGTTACATTTACTCAGATTAAACTTTTGATCTGTCATTTATGTTCTATTGCAAATAAAATATTGACATTTGCCATCTCCACATCATTGCATTCAGTTTTTAATCACAATTTGTTTAGTGTCCCAACTTTTTTGGAATCTGGTTTGTAATATTTTAAATGTAAGCTTCAGGTATTTCATTTTGCCATTTTACCCAAAATGTTATAAATAAATAAATTAAGAAAATACAATAAAGATATAATATGACAATGTAATATGAGATAATATAATAACCTATATATTTATTAAAGCTTTACACAAACTAAATTAGCATATTTCGGGAGTGGTGATCAAATCATGAGGCAGGTAATAGGATAAAAGCACTAGTTTGCATGTCATAGATACTTGTATTAAATTGCTATTTAATATCAAAATCTGATTCTAAATGGCTTAACATTACTAGATGTAAAAAAGAAAAAGGCATCCCACAACCTATAGTGACTGGTTTACAGCATTTAAAATTACACTGCAGAAATTAAATTAATTTAGATTTTCTTTTACATTTCCTGCTAATTGAAAAGTGGTTGTAAATGTGGGTTTGTACAGTAGGCAGTTGTTCAGTGATGATAATCAGTTGTGTGTACATTACCATTACTATAACAAAAGGCGGCACTAAAGTCCACAAATGTCCTAAAGCAGAGAAACTAGCCCTTAACAGTAATCTGAGGTCTCACCACAACAAATAAATGAACTCAGCACAGTTCCATTTAAATTCTATTGGATGTTTTATTAAATCATTGTGAACCAAACTGTGGATGCATTTCAAATAAATGCCCACTTTATATCCAGGACTGGAATCTGTAAATTAAACACCACTGCTCTGCTCATACTTTAGAATCACAGTTGATTTAGCTTTTAACAAGAGTGAATAAAATTGCACATAAATAATATTTCACATATAACAATAAAACTTATGAATAAACCAAATAGTTTCTGAAATATTCTTTGGAAAATCTGTCCAATAAATCCAATATTCTGAATATTCCCAACTGATGACTCAAAGCACATGTACTTGGAAAATGAGAAGTAATAATTATTAAACTGAGAAATTATCACTAATGAGAACACAGGAAGGAAATACGGTGAAAACATGAGACACAGGATTATCTGAGAATCCAAACACAAGCAGCTTTTATGTATATTTCATATTATATTTATATATTATGTGGTGGTACTCTCATTTAATGTTGCTGTATCCTTGTTTCTTGTCCTTCAGCTGAAAAGCAAACATCTGAAAAGGATTTAAAAAAAAGTTTTATGTTTACTTATATTCTGTGTTCAGATTTTATTTTTACAAACAGTTTCATTCTTATTTTATACAAAAGGTAGACACTTTTATTAAAATGCAGATGTCACATTTAAGCTTTCCTTTTTGTTTGTAACTGAACAAGAAATACAGAAATATAAGCCACCAATCAGCTATCAGTGGGTTCAGATTCACTGGGGTCTTCAGTGTTTTAAACAACCAATCACCAGTGAGATGTTCACAAGGACTAAACTTCTGAACTAAACTTTCTAAACTGAAATGGGATGTAAAAGCTTTGTTAATAATAACATTACTACATCGATTATTATTGTTATTGGACCAAGTTGGTGGTAGTGAGGTCTAAATTTGATTAATAAATATGTTTCTTCTTTTCAGATGTCCATGGCATCAGTCTGAGCTCGTCTCCTGAACAGGTGAAATCTCCTGGACAATCAGTGAAGATTTCCTGTCAAATCTCTGGCTATGACCTCAGTGGCTGGGGAACTGGTTGGATCAGACGATCTCCAGGAAAAGCCTTGGAGTGGATTGGGATCATCTGGGGTAGTGGATCTATAGACTCTGGTTCTTCCTTTAAGAATTGCTTCACAATATCCAGAGACACCAGCAGCAATGTGCTTTTCTTAGACATCAGCAGCTTGGAGACTGGGGACACAGCTGTTTATTACTGTGCAAAAACTGCCACAGTGGTACAGCTAAGTGAGAGCACTGTACAATAACTTGTGAACACCGGTCGTAACACACACAGGCAAATTTCACTCAAGCTAGAACTTTCCTCCAAGCTTCATTAATATCATTGAACACTTGAAACAGCAATTATTATGTTTTCAGGGCTCTTCTGAGTGGAACCAATAATGTATCATCAACATTTAAATAGAAATTAATCAAAAAATATGTACAAGAAGCCCCTTGTCTTGTGTTTATATTCCACTAGAGGGGGTTTTCTGGCTGAGTTCCCGAAGTTATAGGTACCAAGAAACACTGAAGAACAAACTATTTGAGGTTTACAGCTGGTAGGTCCAAAACATTTCAATATGTGTGCAGTACTAACTGCATTGAGTTGTGGTTAAATTTAAAATAACATAAGCAAAGAATCAGTAACACCTCAGAATTTGTTGCACCATCAGATACTTCCCCTAGGGGTTGCCGCAGCAGATCATTTGCCAATCCGACTTGTCACTAGACTAGGCACAGGTTATATGCCACATGCCCTTCGTGACCCAACCCTCCCATTCCATTCAGGCTTGGGACCAGCCCCAGTAGTACACAAGCACTGCCCCAGTGGCTGAGCAGCTGACTCCAAACTCCTTGCCCACAGTGACCCACAGTGACAAGTTTTAAATGCCCCCATAGATGTAACTGCATGGTAGTAACCCCACATGTGCCACCGCTGACTCAGACACGAGTGCTTCCTGCTGCATGTCTTAAAAAGCTTAACCTCTCATGGACCACTGGACATGAGCAAACGCAGGCTTCATCCCATTTCATATCTTTCTATTAAAGTGTGGAGAACAGAGAAGATCCCATGGCTCCAGCTTCAACCCATACTTCAAACATGTTCTCTACATCTCTACTGCTCCTGCTGGCAGCTGTCTTGACTCCAGCTTCTTTAATTCCATTTATTTCATGTGTTGAATATTTATTTTAATGTATTTACTGGTTATGAGTTACAAACACCTACAACTGTAGTCATTGCTTTAGTATTCCAAATGCTGAGACAATAGTCTGTTCACATCCAACTGAGATTGTCTCTCAGTCACAGCAACAGTCTGTAATATCTCACAAAGCTCTGACAATTTTAAAAGACCCCCAGTTTAACATTCAATTGTTATTCCAGTAGGAGGCGCCATTCACTAAAAAACCCCACTGTTCTCTCAATGCAACTGCAGCTGTTTTTCATAACACTGACTCGTCATGCAAATTTTGTAACATCTCTTCTGCATAAACAGAGTAAACTGAGCAGATCTCCAGGTTTCTGCTGACTTTGACCAGCTCTGTGTCCATCAACATAATGATCATCACCTACTTTCTGCTGCTGCTCGCTGCAGGACGTGAGTCAGATGTTTCTCTCTCTGTGAAGATCCACATTAATGCATTTGAACAATGAAGTAAAAATGTAATCTGCTGCTCCTCTGTGTCTCTGTTTAGGTGTCCACTCTCAGGTCGTCCTCACACAGTCTGAACAGTCAGTAACACTGTCTCCAGGTGGATGCCACAAACTGACCTGTGCCTGCAGTGGGTTCAGTGTGGGCAGCAGTAATATGCACTGGATCCGTCAGGCTCCTGGGAAAGGACCGGAGTGGATCATTTACTATTATTCTGACAGCACCAAAAGCTCAGCCAAGTCAGTTCAGGGCAGGTTTACTGCGTCCAAGGACAGCTCCAGTTTCTACCTGCACATGACTCAACTGAAGGCTGAAGACACTGCAGTGTATTACTGTGCTAGAGACGCACAGTGGTGGAACTCATACAGACAGCTGTACACAAACCCTGCAAGTGATGAACACAGCAGACATGGTCAGAAATAAAAGTCTAAATGAACCGTTAACATCAATCTTGCCTCTAATAAGGACACAGTCAGTCATATCCCCAAGGACCAATGTCCAGTTCACCGAATACACTGTTTTGCCTCTTTCCACACACACATACACACACACACACACACACACACACACACACACACACACACACACACACACACACACCAACAGAGCGTATATTACTGATTTCTAAAATATTGTAACAATAAAAATTGTAAAAGTAACCAATAAACAATTAATCTCAAGCCTTCTTGGGAATATAAATCTCAAAAAATAAATCAGATGGAATTTGGGAATTCTGGAAATGTGCTCAGATTAATTATGGTGCCATCATTTCATCAGGAGGGAAAGTGAATGTGGGAATTAAAGAATAATTTCATCCTCTGTCTTATGAGTGTTCTGGCCATTCCTTCACTGACCGTGGCTCAGTCTGGAGCCAAATGACATCACAAGGACAGATACATCTATCAATCTATTAACTATTGATCAGTGACTAAAAGCAGTGAGACCCTGGTACACTCTCAGAAAAAAGTGTAGAGGAATATTATTAGTCACTAAATGTACAAACAAATGTAAATGTACCTTTAAAAAAGGTACAACAATGGTGTTAAAGTCCAGTTGTGTTCCCTAAAGGTACATTACATCCTCTTCTCCAGAAAGAAAGGTGAATATTTGAAAGCTTTCATTAGAAAGTTGTGTAAAATAAAATAATATTATATTTCATGGTGATAAAACAGGATGTATGACATCAGCACAATTTAAAACCTAGAATTATAATAGAATAATGTTCCCTAACTAAATTAACTGAAAATGTACCTTTGAGAATACCACCACAGTGACAGTTTTTGTGACAGTGAATGTCTTTTTCACATATTTAGTGCTGACAAATCTACATTGTTGACTAAACCTGAAGTGCTACCAGCTGATGTTGTTGAATCACTTTTAAAGGTTCCTCCTTAATCATATGCGAGTATGTAAATTTCTAGTCCATTACCACTGTGAACCAGCTACTTCCACAAAGTGTATAAAACTCCTGGACACAAGCACCCAGACACAGAGCAAAGATGAGCTGGACTCTGCTGTTCCTGTTGGTCTCTGTACCATGTAAGTGGACACTGGTCATTGTTTAAATGCTGTAGGTATCTCTTTATGAGAAAATATAATAAATCTAATGTTTTAATGATGTGTTTCCTTTTCTCAGACGTCCATGGCATCAGTCTGAGCTCATCTCCTGATCAGGTGAAGTCTCCTGGATAATCAGTGAAGATTTCCTGTCAAATCTCTGGCTATGCCCTCACTAGCTGGAGCACTGCGTGGATCAGACAACCTCCAGGAAAAGCCTTGGAGTGGATTGGGATCATCTGGAGTGGTGGATCTATAGACTCTGGCTCTTCCTTTAAGAATCGCTTCACAATATCCAGAGACACCAGCAGCAATGTGCTTTTCTTAGACATTAGCAGCTTGGAGACTGGGGACACGGCTGTTTATTACTGCGCCAGATATTACACCATGTTACAGCTGAGTGAGAGCACTGTGCAAAAACTTACTGCCATCTGTTTTAATCCATATGCAACATTCATTCAACTGGAAGCAAAACAAAACAATAAGCCACACACTTTTAAAGCCATTTTAACTATAATTCATTACATAAAAAATAATACATGAATATTTTAAAAGCTTCTGGAGGTAATTCAGAGTAAATTATTGATAAAAAATATCAGACTTGTGTATGGTACTTCTCATATTCAACCCTTGCTGTCAGTGCAACAGACTGCTCTTGAATTCAGAGAGAATTATAGATGATAACATATCAGACTTATTAATATCACAGCATTATCTTTACATTCAGACTTGAACCCCTCACACTAATTTACTGAAATGATCAGAGCATCTCCAACATTAGAAACAAACACAGATTCAGTCTAAAGACACTGTGAGGAATGCTGGGTAATGATCTCATTAATATATACTTCAGTATAAATGTACAGGAGGTCAGTGTTATGCTGGTAGTGTAGTCAGTACAGTAAAGTAATACTGAATCTCTCTTCCATTTTTCTGTCTCATATTAACAGTCCCCAGTGTCTCAGCAGCTTCATTGAACTCTACAAGGCCTTGAGTGTAACTGGTGTATTATTCGCAGTCCAGTAGCACCCACTCCTCCCTCATAAAAGAACCATTTTGTTCTCCATAGAGTGGATCCCCTGTATATACGTGTGTCCAAATTTAAAGCAGACTTACTACAGAATCTGTCATGATCCAGACCACTAGGTTTCAGTATAACTTCTGTATCATGGCATAATGCGGAATCATTAATGAAGATTACAGTAAACAGCAGGAAACAAAGACACAGGCCGTGGGCTGTTGTTAATACTATGTACTAGCTGTTAAACACTAGGGGGCGATCATCCTTCACACACACAATATACACCACTGGAGCCCTCTCACGAGTCACTAGATAAACAAATACCAGCTTCCTCCCACTGGACCTCTGTGTATTTAAGAGATCAGACTCTCTCTGTTAAAGTGTGGAGAACAGAGAAGATCCCACAGCTCCAGCTTCAACCCACACTTCAACACCAACCATGTTCTCTACATCTCTACTGCTCCTGCTGGCAGCTGCTTCCTGTCAGTTCCTCAGTAAACAACACTCAACACTATTGAGCTTATGTTCATGTCCAAGATGATGAATCTAATCACTTTGTATTTCTGATCCACAGGTGTCCACTGTGTAGAACTGACCCAGCCTGCTTCTGTGGTGGTCCGTCCAGACCAGGCTCTGACCATTAACTGCAAGGTCTCATATTCAGTTACTAGCTATCACACAGGTTGGATCTGACAGCCTTCGGGAAAAGCTCTGGAGTGGATCGGATAGATCAGTAACAGTGGGGGAACAGTTTACAATAATAAACTGAAAAACAAGTTCACTATCTCTAGAGACACTGGGACAAACACAATAACATTACGAGGACAGAGTCTGGACACTGGAGACACAGCTGTGTATTACTGCGTGAGGGAGTCACAGTGACACACACTAATGAACACGGTGTACAAAAACCCACAGCAGAGTGTCTAAACAGTTCATACATTGCTTCATATTGTTTGTTTTCTTTATTCATTTATTAATTAGTAAACGTGAAGAGCCCATAGCCAATAACACTGTTGAGGGTCAAGAAACCTTAGTATGTTTTATTTTGTAAATAATATATAGCAGAACACTCTCAGAAACAAATGCCAATTGTGCTCATTAGGTGGCAGACTGGGGTTTCATATCTGACCCAGACAACCATACTGCACTACACCAACTGAAGTCCTTGGACAAGTTTCCTAACTCCACATTCAATATTTCCTGTAATATGATGATAACAGGAGGTCAATCTGGGTAGGAGTATTTTCCAATGCTGTAAATGTAAGTGTAGGTATCTCTCATGACTGGGGTGTTCAGGACCATTGATTAGGAAATGTAATTATATCTCAGTTCCATTGCTGTTGCATTTATTTATTTATTTTTTATTTTTTTACAAGGTGAAGTATATTTTATTGTCCATATATGCATATGCTACTAAGTGTGTGTCACTTATGAAGGGAATTGTCCATATATGCGAGGGTTTATGAATGTTGGAAACTCCATACTGTCCTAAGGTAAAGGACTCACAGGAAGCCCCTCTCTCGTTCTCTCTCAGACATAAGCATGAGAACATGTAAACAAAGACCATGTGTTTCAACATATTTGGAAGGGAAAAATAACCATATACAAACGAAACAGAAAGGAGCTGAAGGGGAGAGACAAATGAAATTGACCTGATTCTCTCCCAGCTCCTATGGCTGGTAAGATGCTGTCCTTTTGTGAAATAAAAATTTATTTAAACATCTAGAAGGTGTCTGGCAGGGAATCTTCTTCATCATCCACACCACACCACCCCAGAAGAAATACACAACAAAAGTATTCAATGTATGTGCATGCTTTGAGTCCAGCTCCTTTTATTCTATTTATTTCATTGTGTCCAAATGCACTGTTGAATATTTATTTTCATACATTTACTGACTGAGTTACAGACACCTACAATTGTAGTCAGTGATTTAGTATCACAAATGCTGAGAATACATTCCATTCACATCCTACTGAGCTTGTCCCTCAGTCACAACAGGGGCCTGTAATATCTCACAAAGCTCTGAGAATGTTGAAATGAAATATCCAGTAGGGGGCGCCCTTCACTGATAAAAGTCCACAGTTCTCTTAATGCGACTGCAGCTGTTTTTCATAACACTGACTCGTCATGCAAATGTTATCACATCTCTTCTGCATAAACAGAGTAAACTGAGCAGATCTCCAGGTTTCTGCTGACTTTGACCAGCTCTGTGTCCATCAACATAATGATCATCACCTACTTTCTGCTGCTGCTCGCTGCAGGACGTGAGTCAGATGTTTCTCTCTCTGTGAAGATCCATATGAATGCATTTGAACAATGAAATAAAAATGTAATCTGCTGCTCCTCTGTGCCTCTGTTTAGGTGTCCACTCTCAGGTCGTCCTCACACAGTCTGAACAGTCAGTAACAGTGTCTCCAGGTGGATCCCACAAACTGACCTGTGCCTGCAGTGGGTTCAGTGTGGGCAGCACTAATATGTACTGGATCCGTCAGGCTCCTGGGAAAGGACTGGAGTGGATCATTTACTATTATTCTGACTCTTATAAAAGCTCAGCCCAGTCAGTTCATGGCAGGTTTACTGCGTCCAAGGACAGCTCCAATTTCTACCTGCACATGACTCAACTGAAGGCTGAAGACACTGCAGTGTATTACTGCGCTAGAGATGCACAGTGGTGGAACTCATACAGACAGCTGTACACAAACCCTGCAAGTGAAGAACAAAGCAGATGTGGTCAGAAATAAAAGTCTAAATAAACTGTTAACATCAATATTGCCTCTATTAAATATGCAATCAGTCATTTTCCCAACAAAGTATAGCATGTAATAGTTATGAAATATATTATAAAAAAAAAAAAGAATTCAGATCAGATGAAGTATGAAATAAATTTGCTGTCCCTGAATGAGCCAGTTTATTCTCCATAGAGTTGGTCCCCAGTATATAGGAGTGTCCAGATTTAAAGCAGACTTACTACAGAGTCTATCATGCATCCAGGCCACTAGATGTCAGTATGAGCTCTGTTTCATAACACAGTGCGGAATCATTGGAGAATATTACAGTAAACAGCAGTGAACAGGCATGGGTTGTGGTTGTTGTTTCCAAAGCTGCTGTTGTTTCTAATATGTACCAGCGGTTAAACACTAGGGAGCGATCTTCCTTCACTCACACAATATACACCACTGGAGTCCTCTCACGGATAACTAGATAAACAAATACCAGCTTCCTCCCACTGGACCTCTGTGTATTTAGGAGATCAGACTCTCTCTATTAAAGTGTGGAGGACAGAGAAGATCCCACAGCTCCAGCTTCAACCTACACTTCAACACCAACCATGTTCTCTACATCTTTACTGCTTCTGCTGGCAGCTGCTTCCTGTCAGTTCCTCAGTAAACAACACTCAACACTATTGAGATTATGTTCATGTCCAAGATGAATATAATCAGTTTGTATTTCTGTGTATTTCTGATCCACAGGTGTCCACTGTGTAGAACTGACCCAGCCTGCTTCTGTGGTGGTCCGTCCAGACCAGGCTCTGACCGTTGACTGCAAGGTCTCGTATTCAGTCATTAGCTATGCTACATTTTGGATCCGACAGCCTTCAGGAAAAACTCTGGAATGGATTGGATATATCAGCAGTGGTGGGGGCACAGCTTACAGTGATAAACTAAAAACCAAGTTCACTATCTCTAGAGACACTGGGACAAACACAATAACATTACGAGGACAGAGTCTGGACACTGGGGACACAGCTGTGTATTACTGCGCGAGGGACTCACTGTGACACAAATTAATGAACACGGTGTACAAAAACCCATAGCCAAGTCTCTAGAGTCAGATTCCTCACTGTATTTAAATTTTTCATGTCACCCAGATCTTAAAGAACGTGGGTTGTGGTCAAAGTGCTCCTAAAACAACAGACATATCAGATATATTTCTGATTACTGGATCTTTACAATATTTTCTTTTGGAGAATTCTGAAAAAATGCTGAGATTACTTTCAGTCCAATCATTTCATTAGGGGGGAATATAAAGAGTAATTAAATCTTGTTCCTAATAACATTATTTAATAACATATAGAAGAGTTATTAAAATGACAGTTACACTTTCCATTTTCTCAGTCAGTTTCTTTAATTTAGGGAAAAGAGTATTATTTCTTCCAAAATATTCCATATTAATTATCAACTCTTTATTTATAGAGTTGATATATATATTGCTCTAAGACTGCAAGGGAAGCTCAGCTTCCCCTAAAATGTAAAAACATAAGTGATCAAATATATACTGTTGTGTGTACATGTCATTGAATAAATATGCACTACAACGCACTCAACTTTTGTTCAGAATCAGCTTCTTATCACGGGTAAAGACCCAGCTTTCCTCTCAATCATTCGCACAGTTTCACAGTGATTTAAACAGTGCGGACGCTGAGCATCCACAGAGTTCAATAGCAAAGCATCGAAGTGCAGCGAAACGAGACGAATCATTGGATAAATGCTGGCCTTTGTCCCACCCATCTGACTCTCAGCATCTCTGGGGGTCTATGGGGTAGTGAGCTGGCCTCGGCTGGCGCGGACGCTCAGCTTCTGCATGATGATTGGATGATCTGTCTGAGGCTGAATCCCTTTTTGATTGACAACGAAATGAGCGAATCAGTGATCCTTTGGTGTAAAGATCCGTGGGAGCACAGGCGGACACACTTCGCATGGGCTAGCTCTACTGGCCATTGAGAGGATACTAGTCAAGTGCCTGGTAAAGACGCCTTGTTGGTACGACAGGGTCAAAGATAATTTTCTAAAAAGGAACGGAGGGTAGAATTTACAAATAAATAAACCGACAAATTTTATGATGTAGGCCGAAATTAAGCTTCCCCTCCTGGAAAGACCAGCATCCGCCACTGAGATATATATATATATATATATATATATATATATATATATATATATATATATATATATATATATATATACACACACAAACCGTATTCCAAAAAAGTTGGGACACTAAACACATTTTGAATAAAAACTGAAAGCAATGATGTGGAGGTGCCAACATCTAATATTTTATTCAGAATAGAGCACAAATCACAGATCAAAAGTTTAAACTGAGAGAATGTATCATTTTAAGGGAAAAACATGTTGTTCCAAAATTTCATGGCATCAACAAATCCCCAAAAAGTTGGGACAAGGCCATTTTTTACCACTGTGGGGCATCCCCCCTTCTTCTTACAACACTCAACAGACGTCTGGGGACAGAGGAGACCAGTTTCTCAAGTTTAGAAATAGGAATGCTCTCCCATTAATGTCTAATACAGACCTCTAAATGTTCAATCGTCTTGGGCCTTCTTTGTCGCACCTTCCTCTTTATGATGCGCCAAATGTTCTCTACAGGTGAAAGATCTGGACTGCAGGCTGCCATTTCAGTACCCGGATCCTTCTCCTACGTAGCCATGATATGGTGATTGCTGCAGAATGTGGTCTGGCATTATCTTGTTGAAAAATGCAGGGTCTTCCCTGAAAGAGATGACGTCTAGATGGGAGCATATGTTGTTCTAGAACCTGAACATAGTTCTCTGCATTAATGGTGCCTTTCCAGACATGCAAGCTGCCCATGCCACACGCACTCATGCAACCCCATACCATCAGTGATGCAGGCTTCTGAACGGAGTGTTGATAACAACTTGGGTTATTCTTGTCCTCTCTGGTCCGGATGACATGGCGTCCCAGTGTTCCATAAAGAACTTCAAATCGTGACTCATCTGACCACAGAACAGTCTTCCATTTTGCCACACTCCATTTTAAAAGATCCCTGGGCCAGTGCTAACGTCTGAGCTTGTGGAGCTTGCTTAGAAATGGCTTCCTCTTTGCACTGTAGAGTTTCAGCTGGCGACGGCGGATGGCACGGTGGATTGAGTTCACTGACAATGCTTTCTGGAAGTATTCCTGAGCCCATTATGTTATTTCCTTGACAGTGGCATTCCTGTTTGAGGTGCAGTGACGTTTAAGGGCCCTGAGATCACAAGCATCCAGTAGAGTTTTACGGCCTTGACCATTACGCACAGCAATTGTTCCAGATTCTCTGAATCTTTTGATGATGTTATGCACGGTTGATGATGATAACATAAAAGTCTTTGCTATTTTATGCTGGGTAACACCATTCTGGTATCGCTGCACTATCTTTCTGTGCAACAATGGTGGAATTGGTGTTCCTCTTACCATCTTGGCTTCAGAGAGACACTGACACTCAGAGAAGCTCTTTTTATACCCAATCATGTTGTCAATTGACCTAATTAGTGTTAATTGGTCTTCCAGCTGTTCGTTATATGCTCAATTTCCTTTTTCCAGCCACTTATTGCTACTTGTCCCAAATTTTTGGGATTTGTTGACACTGTGAAATTTTGAATCAACACATTTTTCCTTTAAAATGTTACATTTACTCAGATTATACTTTTTATCTGTCATCTATGTTCTATTACGAATAAAATATTGACATTTGCCATCTCCACATCATTGCATTCAATTTTTATTCACAATTTGTTTAGTGTCCCAACTTTTTTGGAATCTGGTTTGTATATATATATTTGGCAAGCCAAACAGGAAATATTTAATGAACATATATATAGAATGAACGCTGATATATATCTGCACTGGAGACTGAAACAGCATCTTCAACACAGCATCATGTTCTTCACATTTCTGCTGATGCTGACCACAGCAGTGACCTGTGAGTGTACAGAGGTGTACTGTTTGCCACAGCCTTAAAGCAAGAACCAGCAGGTACATTTGGTTGGCACTAATTACCCTTTGGTATTCTGGGACATTGAGTCTCCCAGAGTATCAGTGCCTCCCTTCCTTCGTCCCCTGCTGGCAGCTGGTGGCACAAGCTACAGCGTAGGGTACATAACGAAAGGAAACATTGTTTCTCCAGGATCTAGGTGCGACACAATTAAAAATGATGGTTCTTCAAGGGTTCTTTAATAATGAATATGGTTCCATATAGAACCCTGAACACGTTAAGAATCTTTTGCAGGAGAGAGATTGTCTCACAGCAGAGAGACATGTGCATATCACCCCTGACTCTCCTCATAAGAACAGTGTTAAATAAGGACATTTTAAATAAGCTCCAGCCCAGAGTGGACAGCTCTGTGACGTATGGCTTCCACGGTGCATAGTATAGATTTAACTTCCATTTGAACACACAGCAATAAATAATAACTGACAGTGTATTAATGTTAATGCAGTGGTGGGTGAGGGTTGGATTGTTACACAAACATATTTATACTGATCCCCTGCATGTTTCAACACCAAGTGTAAAGCCTTCACAGAGAGGTAGAAAATAATTCTACAACAGGAAAACACTTACTTTAAGCTTCTGTCTGAGAGTGAGGAGAAAATCAAGCTTCACTCTCACTTCAGTATCAAACAAATCCACAGCTGTGTCTGTTCAAACTTCAGCCGTGAGAAGACAGTTAAACACTAGGGGTCTGAAAGGATGTGGAGCTACCAGGAATCTCTGAGAAAAGGAAATGGACACATGTCTAAATTAAACAAAGTACCTGCTGATGTCCAAGAAATGAATGAACCAGTTTATACTCCATAGAGTGGGTCCCTCACATGGGGGTGGGCATGTTTATATTAAGTGTAGTGCAGAGTCTGATATATTCAGGCCACTGTGTGTTAGTTTAATGCCTGTGTCAAACGGTGAAGGAGAATCACTGGAGGAAATAGCTGCTCCTTTAAAGAATGGGGTCAGAGCAGTGGTAGAGGATGTGGAGAAGTGGGCGGGGCTATTTGGAGGGAGAGTTCAGAGTGAGAGACCTATGCAAAGTCAGAGTCCTTTACAGACTTTTTATTCCCAGTCTCCACTCAGTCTTTATGCTGGATCAACAGCACTCAGTGACCTGGAGAATGGATGTGAAGACTTTCTGGAGCTTTCTGTTCATGTCCCTCGCTACAAGTAAGATCCTGCTGCTTCTCTACTGGATCTTATTGTTGTCAGCTCCAAGAACAGGTCATTTAAGGTGGACAGAACAACCAGTCAATACAAGGACATTGTGTATCATTTGTATCGACACGTCATGAAGTTTTGGTGCGGTCTAAACAACAACTGACATGTTCTAGTTCTGTAAAGTAACTGGACGGTGAGAAACACAGGGACGTTCTGTTGCTTTATTAATTGATGTGTTGTTTCTTTTAGAGTGTTGGGGTCAAACGCTGATCCAGTCTGAAGCAGCGGTCATTTCTCCTGGAGGGTCTCATAAACTGACCTGTACAGCATCTGGACTAGACTTTGATGGTCGCTGGATGGGCTGGATTAGACAGGCTCCTGGAAAAGGCTTAGAATGGGTCGCAGCTATTAACAGTGACAGCAGTAGCAAGTACTACTCTCAATCTGTCCAAGGAAGATTCACCATCTCCAGAGACAACAGTAAAGACCAGCTGTATCTGGAGATGACGAGTGTGAAGAACACTGACACGGCGGTGTATTACTGTGCTCGAGACCCACACTGACACAAGAGCTTACAGCGCTGTACAAGAACCCCTGCAGTGTGGAGGATGAAGGAGATGTAGTTCCATTTATTTCTGTGTCTCTAATTAATAACAATGTCATTTCAATGTTTAACTAAAACTAACTGTATATTGCTGATATATTGTTCATTTTACAATACATACACTTAATCAGTTACAGCAGAACAAGCTACAACAGAGTCTATTAAAGAGTCTTAGATGTTGCTTCAGCATTTCTGAACTTTTTCTCAGATCTGAAGTGAGACTAGAGCTGGATTTTCTCCTCTTTCTCAGAGTGTAAACCCTTAAGTGTTGTTTATCTGTTGGGGACAGTTTTTGGTGAGACACCTGATCTTGTTCAGTTGTTATGAGCCCCATTTTCTCTCTCCGTCTTGAACACTGCACTTTTTACTGGACATTAAGTAAGTAACAGGTGAGCGGTGGTGTTTTCTCAGTGCTGTAGAGGTGCAGTGTGTAATTTTGAATCTTGTTATATATTTGTTTGTGTGGTTTGTGTAAATGAATCTTATCATTTTTCATGCACTTCTATGAGCCACTGAACTTGATGATACTGGGAAGAGCTTTGTGTTTACAAACATTTCTCACCCTCCATTTTACCTCTCCCTGGTGAAATAACACACAGAGTTTCAGGCAGAAGTGAAGTGCTCAGTATCAGCCTCTAGGGGGCAGCTGTGCTTTACTGTAAAAGTTCACATTTAAAACCATACAGTTCAGATTGTCCTTAAACTCTACCTCTGGAGATGGAGGATGTGTCTATGGAGGAATAACTGTTTTAATAGAGGCACAAAAACAGTATAAACCACAAAAACAAATTATGGGATGGTGGAAGTTGTCCAGATGTGGTGTGGTCTAACGTCCACATTGTGTAACAAACATTTACCAACGTGTACCAATTACTCAGCTTCAGCTTTTTGTGCCATGAAAGTGTGAACTGAACACACTATTACTGAAAATACCCGTCTGATATAAGGTTAGTTTTAGCTTTGTTAAATCCACCCAGAACATCTGGAACATCACTCTTTAAAACCAGCTTTAGTTCTAGTCTTTCAGCTTTTTTACTTCACATCACCACTGTCTGAGCAAAACCTTCTATCTCCATTACTGCTGTTATTAATTGTATGATGAAATTTGTAAACACCAGCTTCCCTTGACATTATGTGAGTGTCACAGTGACCAGGTCAATAGGTTTGTTCTAAAAGTGCTTGGAATGACACATTTCTCCATTGACTCACATTGAAAGTTGATCATGTTTTTCTCCTGAAAAGTAGCCATTTTGGAGAGAGGAGGTTGTCGTCTCACAGCAGCGATATGCAAATCACCCCTGACTCTCCCCATAAGAGCAGTGTGTCTCTCTGCAGCAGTGTCCATCCTCTAAACACAGCACAAACATGTTGTGTTCAGTTTCTCTGCTGCTGCTGACCACTGCCTCAAGTGAGTCTTTCAGCTCAAGCCCCACTTCACTTCGTCTGATTCACTGCTTCAAACGTACTCAGATCTTTCTTCTTCTGCTCTTTCCACAGGTGTGTTCTGTGCTACTGAGATGATCCAGCCGGACTCAGTGGTCATCAGACCAGCAGAGACTCTGACCATCAACTGTAAAATTACTGGAGCTTCTATCTCTGACAGCAGTCATCTTGGAACAGCTTGGATCCGACATCCTGCAGGAAAAGCTTTAGAATGGATCAACCACATTAATTATGCCTCCAGCATATTTGCTAAAGATTCACTGAAAAACAAGTTCACCGTCTCTCGAGACACGTCCAGCAACACAGTAACTCTCCAAGGACAGAATCTGGAGCCTGGAGACACAGCTGTGTATTACTGCGCATGAGACCCACACTGATACACAAAGACCACAGTGCTGTACAAAGACTGTTGATTCATTTTCAGTTATTCAGTGTGTACACCTCAGCGTAGTGTTTTGTTAAAATAATGAGATGTGTACCTGAAGAAGACATAATTAATTAAGCAGCATATATTTTCCCCAAATTTGAATATCTTCTTTCAATATCACTAGTAATATCATGCTGGTTGAGTGAAGGACACATGGGGGATGGACGCCTACGCAGAATTGGACATTTAATATCAAAGACACACACAAACACTGGAACACATCACACTAACAAACAACAATGAACGACAAATTCTAAGAATACAAAGGGAGTTTAAACCGCCCCCAAACCCCTGACAAATAACTTCCCTAAGTTACCCAAAGAAATTCATTCACACTTACATCACACACCCTGACTTTTGAACTTCATGCTGGTAATAATTTGGATAGATACCAAAGGTGTCTGGTATGTCCATAAACACTCTGAAAGGTTGATTACTCAGACCCCAGTACAGGTTCCACCACTAGTCCATTTCAGATGCCAAGAGACGTGGAGAGTTCTGTGGCTTCCACCATGCACTGTACCATATTAACGCATATTTGAACATGCAGCAATAAACAGTTATTACTCACAATAGATTATCGAAGTGTTCCTGAGAACATTCTGGAATTTTAATGCAGTGTTTTCTGAGAGATGGAAGGCCACAGAAACGTAATGATATTTTTCTGAGCTTTTCACAAACAGATGTTTCCATTATGAGATCACATCTGGTCCCATGAAACCATGCCCAATGTCCAATATGTCTGTCAGAACTGTAAAGCATCATTTCAGAGCTCAGGTATGATGTATAATGTGATGTAAATTACAGGTGTGATGTATTATATTTGTAAAGGAAGCTAGCAGTGATAAATACAGTGCTGTGAAACTCTGCTCACCCCTGGTCCAAATTTTCAGAAAATCCACAAAACAATTCTTTGGTATGAGCTTTTACATATGTTTGCCTGTGAAGGAGGGGCTTATTGAAAGTGTTCTTGAATACAAATACATCCACTGCACCCCAGGGTCAGAGGGAAGTGGTGATCTAATCCTGTGGTCATCAGTTTGTATGAAATCATGAGCGACCTCAAAGGCATTATTCTCATCTCGGCATGTTTCATAGGTGAGGAGAATGAGCACTGATTGAACATGAGTCTGGATTTTCTGATCTGTGAATTATTAATACGTCTTATTCCTGCAGGTGTGAGTGGTCAGACACTGACCGAGTCTGAGCCGGTGGTCATAAGTCCTGGAGGGTCTCACACACTGACCTGTACTGGTTCTGGATTCACATTCAGTGACTATTGGTAAGCTGGATCAGACAGGATCCTGGGAAAGCACAGGATTGCACACATTTATGACAGCAGTAACATTTACTTTTCCTCAGCACTGAAAGGACAATTCAGCATCTCCAGAGACAACAGCAAAAGTCAAATCTACCTTCATTTAAACAGTCTGAGGAGTGAGGACACTGCTGTTTATTACTGTGCTCGATAGCCACAGTGGCACTGGTCCTTATTGTGCTGAACAAAAACTCCCCAGCTGTGTTTATTATCGATCTACAGCTCTGTGCCACTGTCTGAGAGCGCACTGCCTTCCTTTAACAGACAACATGACCATTCAGTACAGAGTTATTCCACACTCAAGAACACACCACTCTCCTCACAGTGGGTGACTTGAGGATTCAACCCATTTAGGAACACTACTTTTAAACATCCGGATTGTTCACTGATTCGTTCTCACTCATAGTCCTTACATTATTCAAAAGATATGTTTTTCAGCATCTTACAATGTTCCTTTTCTCAGCTGCCTTTGCAGAGACGTTTCTGGGAACGAGGATTGTAGTAAACCTCAGATACACTGATACAGGAAAGTACTCCGACCCCTTTAAATTTTTCACTTTTTGTTTCATTGCAGACATTTGCTAAAATCAAAAAAGTTAATTTTATTTCTCATTAATGTACACTCACCACCCCATCTTGACAGAAATAAACAAAAATGTAGAAAATTTTACAAATTTATTAAAAAAGAAAAACTGAAATTTCACATGATCATAAGTATTCAGACCCTTTTCCAGCCAAACTGAGCAATTGTGGGAGAAGAGCCTTGGTGAGAGAGGTAAAGAAGAACCCAAAGATCATTGTGGCTGAGCTCCAGAGATGCAGTAGGGAGATGGGAGAAAGTTCCACGAAGTCAACTATCACTGCATCTCTCCATCAGTTGAGGCTTTATGACAGAATGGCCCGACGGGAGCCCCAGTGCAAGACATATGAAAGCCTGCATAGAGTTAGCCAAAAAACACAAGAAGGACTCCCAGACTATGAGAACTAAGATTCTCTGGTCTGATGAGATGAAGACTGAACTTTTTGGTGTTAATTCTACGCAGTATGTGTGGAGAAAAGCAGGCACTACTCATCAGCGCCCAAAACAATCCCAACAGTGAAGCATGGTGGTGGCAGCATCATGCTATAGGGATGTTTTTCAGCTGCAGGGACAGGACGACTGGTTGCAATTGAAGGAACAATGAAGGAACAAGGACAGAGATATCCTGGACGAAAACCTCTTCCAGAGTGCTCTGGACCTCAGACTCTGTTCACCTTCCAACAAGACAATGACCCTAAGCACACAGCTAAAATAACAAAGGAGTGGCTTCGGAACAACTCTGTGACCGTTCTTGACTGGCCCAGCCAGAACCTAAACCCAACTGAGCATCTCTGGAGAGACCTGAAAATGGCTGTCCACCAACGTTCACCATCCAACCTGACGGTACTGAAGAGGATCTGCAAGGAAGAATGGCAGAGGATCCCCAAATCCAGGTGTGAAAAACTTGTTGCATCATTCCCAAGAAGACTCATGGCTGTACTAGCTCAAAAGGGTGTTTCTACTCAATACTGAGCAAAGGGTCTGAATACTTATGATCATGTGAAATTTCTGGGTTTTTTTTATAAATTTGTAAAAATATATATTTTTTTTTCTGTCAAGATTGGGTGGTGAGTGTACATTTAATGAGAAATAGAACTTTTTTGATTTTAGCAAATGGCTGCAATGAAACAGAGTGAAATTTAAAGGGGTCTGAGGGCTTTCCGTACCTGCTGTTAAACACTAGGTGGCGATCTTAATTCACTCACACAATATACACCACTGGAGACCTCTCATGGATCACTAGATAAACACTAGAAGGCTGCTGCTTCCTGTCAGTTCCTCAGTAAAAAACACTCAACATAATTGAGATTATGTTCATGTCCAAGATCCATCCATCCATCCATCCATTATCTGTAACCGCTTATCCAATTTTAGGGTCGCGGGGGGTCCAGAGCCTACCTGGAATCATTGGGCGCAAGGCGGGAATACACCCTGGAGGGGACGCCAGTCCTTCACAGGGCAACACAGACACACACACATTCACTCACACCTACGGACACTTTTGAGTCGCCAATCCACCTGCAACGTGTGTTTTTGGACTGTGGGAGGAAACCGGAGCACCCGGAGGAAACCCACGCTGACACGGGGAGAACACACCAACTCCTCACAGACAGTCAACCGGAGCAAGAATCGAACCCACAACCTCCAGGTCCCTGGAGCTGTGTGACTGCGACACTAACTGCTGCTCCACCGTGCCGCCCTTAATGGTGATTATCACTTATAATAATAATTATTGTTACTGAATTAAATGACAAAAATATTAATAATTTATTAAAGACTGAAATACTGTCAACGCTAGGGAATGAGTTCTCAGGATTTTCAGACTCTTAAGGAACAAACTCCACACACTGTATTATTTCAAATAATGGAAACACTTTATTAAATACAATCTGGATCATGATACAACAACTACTTATTTGTCCATCGTTGCCTTGTTTGATGTAAAAAAAATTAAGTTTGATGGAATTTGAAGGAAAGTGTAGGAAGTGTATTCATAATTGTTTTTAATTACATTGTTTTCAGTAATGCTTATATACATTTTCATTTAAGCTTCTATTAGTTCAAATGATCAGTTCACATTTTTCATTTAGTCATTTTATAAATAAGTGGAAAATCATGTGATGAAGTAACGTTATAGAAGACGTACGTACTCTAATGAACACATGGGAAGTGGTGATGAAATCATGAGGCAGTTAATAGCACAGGACAGCACTCTTCTGGATGTTTTAATTATGTAATTACAATGTAACTATTGATGAACTTACAAGACCCATGTATTTTATGTGTGTAGTGAGGTACACTGTTTTATTTGCCATTTAATAACGTATGTTGCCCCTAAATCGCTTATAATAGTTAAAGTAAACAGTACAAATGCAAAGAAAAATAAATGTAAAACTACCCAAAGGCTGTAATGTATTTGCTGCATTTTATTTTTCACTATATAGGCATAAATTCAATTTGTAATTCAATTAATTTACCAGTGATCGAAATATTTATTTTATTTTTAAAAATAAAATTTGTTTGAACAGTATAAAAACAAGAAAGCATTAAATTGTCTACAAAAGTAGAAAGTAAAATAACGTGCAGGGAATGTAAAGATACAAGAAAGGCTTGTGTGAAGCATGTTCCCTCTGAGAAATAAAAATGAACCTGTTGATTCATAAAGAAGGGGCTTGGTCAGTGATGATCATCTGTTTTGTGCACATTACCAACAACAGGTGGCACTAAAGACCAGCAAATGATCCAAAGCAGTACCACCAGATCATAACAGTAAACTGAGGACTCACCACAACAAAGAAATGAACTCGCAGCCCAGTTCAATTTAGATTTTACTGAATGCTTTGATAAACAGAACTTTTTCAGCATTTGCTATAGCTTTCACTCTCCACCCCTCCACTTCATCATATATTACAATTAAAGAAATATACATCAAAAAATCACTTCCATACATACATACATGCACACTTAGGGACTGCTCCATGTGTTGTCACTTATATCAGCTGAAAACCAACAGAGTGGAGACTCCTAACATGTTCTGTTTTAAACTACTGGCCCCTATTCCATGTTTTATACTTTGCCTCTCACAGTTTACTACAGATAAACAAATACCAGCTTCCTCCCACTACACCTCTTTGTATTTAAGCAGCTGTGGAAGATCCCACAGCTCCAGCTTCAACCGACACTTCAACACCAACCATGTTCTCTACATCTCTACTGCTCAAGTTCACTATGTCTGCAGAACCAGGGACAAACACGTTAACATTACGAGGACAGAGTCTGGACACTGGGGACACAGCTGTGTATTACTGTGCGAGGGAGTCACAGTGACACAAACTAACACACACACAGTGTACAAAAACTCTCACAGTGCAGTACTACTTCATATTGTGTCATTAATATTTTGGTAATTACATATTTATGACACATAAAATGAGGATAATTATAATTACATGTTCTTACTGAACTAATATTAATGGTAGAATGTGTGTCATCCACTTAGTTGCTCTACAGTTATACTTCTGTAACTGTGAATAAATATGGCTCATGAGTTTAAAAGTAAAGAGTAAAAATGGAAAGTAAAAAGTAATAATTAAATCATCCTAAAGCCTGTGGTGTGTGGTGTTACATTATAATATACACACTGTCTATTAAACAGTTATTATTTCAGTGATCTTTTATAGCAATTGTGATATTTTTATCAGCTACACTCCCAGATTTTTGACAAAGCCGGATCTATAAAGAGCTTCAATTAATTTGAATACAGCATTTTCATACAGCTACACAGTATTGTATCTAGTAATATTTAAGGCCTCAAAGGGGCACTCTTTCTTTATTTTTCACAGTCTTTCACCACAAGAACTTAAAAAAATGGGTATTTATTCAAAACTGATGAAGCCCACTTAATAATCTTCCCCTGATATTATTAAGAACTGCATATAATTGAATTAATATTATGTACATTATGATAATGTGAGGTGCTAATGAATGCTAATGATGTGAGGTTTAGTCACAATGTAGCTCTGTGGCTGAATGAAAGTGGAAACACTGTGATGCAAATCAAACACACTATAAAACTTAAGCCAGACTTAAACTGATCAGTGAGTGGTTCGTCTCAGTTCAGCTTACACACCAACCATGTTCTCAGCAGCTGCTAATCTTCTGCTGCTGCTAACAGCTGTATCCTGTAAGTATCTGCAACATAGTGGCTGTACATTTATGATATTGGGATCATTTTCTAGTTCTAATCCACTACTGAATAACTTATTGACTGGTGTCCACAGGTGTGGAGTGTATTGAGCTGGATCAGCCGGCTGCTGTGGCAGTTAAACCTGGGGAATCCTTCTCCATCGCCTGTAAGATCACTGGATACTCAGCTGTAGGTGGAGGCTACACCAACTGGATTCGACACTCAGCAGGAAAAGCTCCAGAATGGATCGGATGGTTCTATACCTCCAGTGCAAAAGGGACCATTGACTCTTTAAAGACCAAGATCAGTTTCAGTGGAGACTCCTCCAGCAATGCAGTGGTGTTACAGGGCAGTAACTTCCAGCCTGAGGACACAGCTGTGTATTACTGTGCTCAAAATCCACACACTGCTATAAACAGCCCAGAGACCTGTACAATAACCCCCTTCACTCAAGAAACGTTAGATATCTCAGAAGATCAGTGTCTGACACCAAGCAATAACTCCTCTAGGATTAGAAGAGGATTTGACACATATTACAGCACATGGTCTGACCACCCTTTGTCTGTTTCATCTTCAGTTAAAATGGTGATTAAACACAATTCTTAAAGTATTAGGAACAGAAACAGAAAGTCACACACAATAACGGATCGTCCAGTGTTTCTCTTCATTATGGTCTCCATTATTTTCAGAATACATCAGGTTTTTAAATAATTCTAATAAGATGTTTTCCTCCAGTCCCAGTTCAGTCCCAGAAATCGCTGACTTTTTCCATTTTCCACACTCCAAAGTAAATCCTACATATAATCAGTGATGACAATTGTAATATTGTACTTGCTTAGGAATGTCAGATAATTGAAAGTCCTGATGTGGGATCCATTTAAAGGAGTAGTCATCTTTCTCTAATCACTCTTTTTCACGTCATGTAACATCCCATTGTTCTGACACCTAGTGCCCTGGATTTGTCAGAGATTCTGAACCAAATTAAATTTAAACATGGCTGCTCTTATGTGGAGGACCCACTCTATGTAACATAAAGTGATTTTTACAAGAATGACAAGGCAATTAGATTTTGCCCAGAAAAATTTGACAATAATACTAATAATATAATAATCACATTCATAATATAACGTGTTGTATTTTAGTAATAAAAATGTCATATACTCTCCGACTCCTGAGGAGCATATAGTGTATGTATATGTATTTTATGTCTGTAGTGAGGTACACTATTTTATTTGCCATTTAATAACGTATGTTGCAGCTAAATTGCTAACAATAGTGAAACTAAACAGTACAAATGCAAAGTAAAAGTAAATGTAAAACTTCCCAAAGCCTGTAATGTATTTGCTGCATTTTATTTTACAATATAGAAGTAAAAATTGAATTTGTAGTCTGATTCAATGACGAGAGGTTGCAAATATATATTTTATTTAAAAACAATTATTTATTTGAACAGTATAAAATGGAGAAAGAATTAAACATTATACAAAAGTAGAAAGCAAAATAACATGCAGGAAATGTGAAGATACAAGATAATTTTGTGTGAAACACTTTTCCTCTGAAAAAAAAATATATATATATATTATAATATATATATACAAACTCACTCACTGCCACTTACACACGTACATACTTATGCACATTTAAGAACTGCTCCATATATTGACACTTATCAGGGGAAAACAAACAGAGTGGAGACTACTAACGTGTTCTAAACTACTGCCCCCTACTCCATGACTTAACGATTTTTGCCTCTTACAGATCACTGCAGATAAGCAAATACCAGTTTCCTCCCACTACACCTCTCTCTATTAAAGTGTGGAGAACAGAGAAGATCCCACAGCTCCAGCTTTAACCCACACTTCAACACCAACCATGTTCTCTACATCTCTACTGCTCCTGCTGGCAGCTGCTTCCTGTCAGTTCCTCAGTAAACAACACTCAACACTATTGAGATTATGTTCATGTCCAAGATGATGAATCTAATCACTTTGTATTTCTGATCCACAGGTGTCCACTGTGAAGAACTGACCCAGCCTGCTTCCATGGTGGTCCGTCCAGACCAGGCTCTGACCATCGACTGCAAGGTCTCGTATTCAGTTTCTAGCTATTGGTCAGCTTGGATCCGGCAGCCTTCAGGAAAAGAGCTGGAGTGGATCGGATATATCAGCAGTGGTGGGGGCACAGCTTACAGTGATAAACTAAAAAACAAGTTCACTATCTCTAGAAACACTGGGACCAACACAATAACATTACGAGGACAGAGTCTGGACACTGGGGACACAGCTGTGTATTACTGCGCGAGGGAGTCACAGTGACACAAACTAATGAACACGGTGTACAAAAACCCTCACAGTGCAGTACACATATCAACTGTTTTCCCTTGACAAAGAACTACTTCATATTGTGTCATTAATATTTTGGTAATTACATATTTACGACACATACCAAGGATGATTATAATTACATGTTCTTACAAAACTAATATTAATGGTAGAAAGTGTGTCTTCCATTTAGCTGTTCTACAGTTATACTTCTGTAACCGTGAATAAATATGGCTCATGATTTTAAAAGTAAAGAGTAAAAATGGAAAGTAAAAAGTAATAATTTAATCATTCTAAAGCCTGTGGTGTGTGGTGTTACATTATAATATACACACTCTCTATTATATGTCTATCAGTGTCGGATCTATGAAGAGGTTCAATTAATTTGAATACAGCTACACTGTATTGTATCTAGTAACTTTTAAGGCCTCAAAGGGGCACTCTTTCTTTATTTTTCACAGCCGTTCACCACAAGAACTTTAAAAAAAGATATGAGGAAAAATGTAATCTTCTTGGATTTATACAAAACTGATAAAGCCCACTTACAAAATTATAATTTTCCACCGATGTTATTAAGATCTACATATAATTGATATTATGTACATGATGATGGTATGAGGTGCTGATGAATGCTAATGGTATGAGATTTAGTCACAATGTAGTTCACAACTTATATTAATGTTAACACGTGTAATCACCTTTGTTTTACAGTTATAATTCTGTAACAGTGATTAAATATTTTCTGCCTCTGAATGTCTTATCAAATTAAAATTTCACAATAGAAAACCAAAGCACATGTTAAAAGTAAAGCATTCCAAAGCCTGCTGTCACATCCTGGCCAAATCCTGTCTGTTTTCCCCGCCATGTGCTCTCTCAGCACATGGCTCTGTCTGTTATTGTCCATGTCTCCACCCTTGTCCTGCCTTTGTTCCGCCTCCTTGTCCATACTCCTCATTATCTGTTTCAGGTGTGTCTTGTCTGTAAGATGTATTTAAGTTCCCTTGTGTCATTTCCTTGGATCGGTCATTTGTTTAATTCCTATTCCAAGTCATGTCGTTTTGTTTCCTATTCCTAGTCGTGTTCGCGTTCTAATTCCTAGTCAGTTGTTTTCGTTTCCTCGTTTCATGTTGTTGTTTCGAGTCCTTTCATTTATCAGTCGTCATGTTTGCCCTCAAGTCTGTTTGTGTTTGTTTTGTTATTTTGGTTTAAATAAACGTCTGTGTTGTAGCGTGTGCGTCCGCTTCTGTCAGTCCGCCCTTCGCATTTCCTGACACCTGCAATATCTGTTCTGCAGAATTTCATTTTACACTGTAGAAATAAACGTGGAAATTTCAAATTTACTGCATGAGAAGAGATTGCAAATGTTGATTCATACAGTGATGATGATCTGTTGTGTTTCCATTACCATAAGTACAACATTAGGTGGCGCTACAGTTCAGCAAATGATGATAAAGCGAAGCTACCAGGTGAACAGTAAACTGAGGACTCACCTCGACAAAGAAGTAAACACAGCTCAATTCCCTTTTAGAATTTAATCCTAAAGTAATTAATATAACCTCAAGTTTTGAATTTCTTTTTTAAAATAAAAATATCTGGCCACATGACACTGGACGTTAGGCTTCAAGTTGCCATTTGCCATTTGTGGCTGTAGAAACATGTTTAAAACACTAAAAGTTTAGTGGAGTATGTTGAATCTTGGCATCATGAAAAAATAAAAAAAAGTGCATACATGTGTGCAGTGGTCACATGGCAGCCTAGGGTTTAATTCCCAGCTCGGGCAGCAATATCTCACTACATGTAGTAAAAGACTGTTAACACTGCATTAGCCTAAGATAACAAAGTTGCTCTGAGTAAAATTGTCTGACAAATGCCATTAATGTTATGAAGCATCAACTGCAAAAGTTTGGGAACACTTTTAATTTGAATAAAAGTGTGTTTAATGCAACAATGGAGATATGATGCATGTGTATGCAGATATATGCAAAACCTCCACCTCCTTCTGTTATATAAGGAAGGTCTGTGTGTGTTGGTGAGGAGGAGAAGAGCATCTTCACAAACCAATGATGATCTCCTCAGTGTTTCTGATGCTGTTAATAGCAGCTGCATGTGGTAAGTCTGTGTTGTGTCTCAAATTAAAAACAGCAGCTAGAGATCCAGCTGTTTCCAGTGGCTGTGTGTATTGTTAGATACAGTGCACTGTAAATGATTCAACACCATGCACTGTTCTTCTTCTTCTCAGGTGGGGTGGACAGTGTGGAGCTCACCCAGTCGTCCTCAGTGGTCATAAAACCCGGAGAATCCTTCTCCATCTCCTGTAAGGTCTCAGAGTCCAGCTACTGCATTAACTGGATACGGCAGCCTGCTGGAAAAGCTCTGGAATGGCTCGGATATCTGTGTAACGGTGGTAGCACTAATATTAAAGACTCAGTGAAGAGCAAGATCAGTTTCAGTCAGGACACTTCCATCAGCACGGTGCCAGACAGTCACAGTGTTTAAAACAGACAGCAGACCTGAACAAAAACACCCTCCACTACTCTCAGCAAACACAGCAGACTCTGTTCCATCTCTCACACTTGAAATAGTAATTTTGGTCATGTTGATCATTTCAAATATAGTTTTTATTATAAATCATTAAGAATGTCCTGTTTTTTGTTTTTTTTTTACACACAATACTTAATCTACCTCAGTTTTGCCTGAAGGCAATGTCCCTCAGAAGATCCCTGAATTTATTAAATATTAAATAGCTTATTTCAGTGATATATATTAGAGATTTTTAGGTTTGAAACACAAGACTTGCACAACAGCAATAACCCATACTTTTATCAGACTTATTGTTTAAAGTACAATTTGAATGTCATATTCAGCTGAATGACAAACCCTCAGCCAATGAGAAGGATAAATTAATGTATTTTACCCGGGAGTACAGTTGGTGTGGGATATTAATTTTTTTGGAACTTTCATTGATATAATTCCTCATTTCCACCAACATCATCTGGAATGTATTTTTAAAAATATTACTATAAATCATAAACTTATGGTTTGTTAATAAATAATAACAATTTAAATACATATTGATATTAAATATGACTGCATTTTTTAAACTGTTGTTTGAAGGGAGCACCCTATTTATTATTCATATTTTTTGGGATATAGCTGCAAGAAGATTAGCATATGAAGTCCCCCCAGTCCTGTGCACATATAAACAGCCTGATCACTGGTTTTAATCAAAGTGACTTTACACTAGTTCTTAAGCCATGTTTTGGTTGTTTACGGCAAACAGCTGCTGTATCATGTAAGTTCCTTTGAAATTCTTAGGTGAGGTCACTGGCTGCACTTCATATGAGGTGTTGGTATTAACTGTGTAGTTACACATTAATAACAACATTACTACTGGGGAAGGGTTCACTGCTGTAGATTGAATACTGTAGGACACTATGTAAGTATCATGTTCAGTGGTTATGTATTTACATGTAAACATTTTAACTATTAAGACGTCCTTGTGTAATCACACGAGCAAAACTGAAGATGATATTAGCTTATGGAAATACTATAATCCATCATTTACAGTAAATACATCCTCAGTGGTTTGGCCGTTGTTAATGTGTAATTACACAGTCGAAACTGCCCGAAAATGAAGTGGGACCAGTTTACTGATGTTTGCTTAAATTGAGGCCTCCATCTGAATCTTACATGTGATTGGTTGACAGATGTGTACTGCAATCCTGACCACAGCCAGCCAAGCTCGCTGGTTGTGAGGCCTGGGGTGTCTTTGCCAATCTCCTGTAAGATTTCAGTATATTCTCTGAGTGACACCTCTAAAGTGCCTTCATGGATACGTCAAACTGAAGGAAAAGGTCTTGAGTTCATTGGTATGATCCATGCTGGTGGAAGCAAAGACTACAAAGATTCCCTCAAGGCAAGGTTCAGTATCTCCAGAGACATGACCAGCAGCACTGTGTTTCTGAACGGACAGAACCTGGACAATGCAGACAGAGCTGTGCATTACTGCGCTCGCTACACAGCCACAGTGACACAGATGGCTACACCACCCATACAATAACGTATGACAGCAACAAAACCAGAGTTTGCTGAACTCAATATTCAGTGGACTTTTACAGCATCTGAACAATTCTTATGAAATCTGTGTTGGGTTTTTAGAATATTCTGAAACTACCACAAGAACTATCTTTCAAAGTGTGTGATTAGCTCCAACACACACACACACACACACACACACACACACAACATCCCAGACTCTTCATTTCTGCTTTTCATTTTTGTATGTGTTTTCATATATTTATATTTATTCATTTCCCAATCAGAATGTAAGCAGAATATGAACTTCTTTGTTCAGTAACTGAGGTGTATTTCACATATAACAATAAAACTTATGAATAAACCAAATAGTTTCTGAAATATTATTTGGAAAATCTGTCCAATAAATCCAATATTCTGAATATTCCCAACTGATGACTCGAAGCAGATGTACTTGGAAAATAAGAAGTAATAATTATTAAACTGAGAAAGTATCACTAATGAGAACACAGGAAGGAAATACGGTGAAAACATGAGACACAGGATTATCTGAGAACACAGACACAAGCAGCTTTTATGTGTATTTCATATATTATATATCTATTATGTAGTGGTACTTTCATTTAATGTTGCTGTATCCTTGTTTCTTGTCCTTCAGCTGAAAATCAAACATCTGAAAAGGATTCAAAAAAAGTTTTATTTTTACTTATATTCTGTGCTCAGATTTTATTTTTACAAACAGTTTCATTCTTATTTTATCCAAAAGCTCGACACTTTTATTAAAATGCAGATGTCACATTTAAGCTTTGCTTTTTGTTTGTAACTGAACAAGAAATACAGAAATATAAGCTGCCAATCAGCTATCAGTGGGTTCAGATTCACTGGGGTCTTCAGTGTTTTAAACAACCAATCACCAGTGAGATGTTCACAAGGACTAAACTTCTGAAGTATGACCTATATGCAAAATATGAGCCCTGTATTCAGATATATTTGTGGATAATACACACAGACAAAATCACACACACACACACACACACACACACACACACACACACACACTTGTACAAACACACTGCAGGAAATATGCTTCAGTGTACATTTTCAGGCACTTTTAGAGCAATCTTGGACTGGACATTTCTACTCGTGTAAGTGGACACTCATTGCTGCTGTCAAAGAAAAACTGAAATGGGATGTAAAAGCTTTGTTAATAATAACATTACTACATCGATTACTATTGTTATTGGACCAAGTTGGTGGTAGTGAGGTCTAAATGTGATTAATAAATATATTTCTTCTTCTCAGATGTCCATGGCATCAGTCTGAGCTCGTCTCCTGATCAGGTGAAGTCTCCTGGACAATCAGTGAAGATTTGCTGTCAAATCTCTGGCTATGACCTCAGTGGCTGGGGAACTGGTTGGATAGACCACCTCCAGTAAAAGCCTTGGAGTGGGTTGGGATCATCTGGGGTAGTGGATCTATAGACTCTGGTTCTTCCTTTAAGAATCGCTTCACAATATCCAGAGACACCAGCAGCAATGTTCTTTTCTTAGACATCAGCAGCTTGGAGACTGGGGACACAGCTGTTTATTACTGTGCAAAAACTGCCACAGTGGTACAGCTGAGTGAGAGCACTGTACAATAACTTGTGAACACCGGTCGTAACACACACAGGCAAATTTCACTCAAGCTAGAACTTTCCTCCAAGCTTCATTAATATCATTGAACACTGGTAACAGCAATTATTATGTTTTCAGGGCTCTTCTGAGTGGAACCGATAATGTATCATCAACATTCAAATAGAAATGAATCAATAAATATGTACAAGAAGCCCCTTGTCTTGTGTTTATATTCCAGTAGAGGGGATTTTCTGGCTGAGTTCCCGAAGTTATAGGTACCAAGAAACACTGAAGAACAAACTATTTGAGGTTTACAGCTGGTAGGTCCTAACTGCATTGAACTGTGGTTAAATTTAAAATAACATAAGCAAAGAATCAGTAACACCTCCGAATTTGTTGCACCGTCAGATACTTCCCTAGGGGTTGCTGCAGCAGATCACTTGCCAATCCGACTTGTCACTAGACTAGGCACAGGTTATATGCCACATCCCCTTCGTGACCCAACCCTCCCATTCCCTCCCAGCCCCAGTAATACACAAGCACTGCCCCAGTGGCTGAGCAGCTGACTCCAAACTCCTTGTTTGGAGTTTTAAATGCCCCCATAGATGTAACTGCATGGTAGTAACCCCACATGTGCCACCGCTGACTCAGACACGAGTGCTTCCTGCTGCATGTCTTAAAAAGCTTAACATCTCATGGACCACTAGACATGAGCAAACACAGGCTTCATCCCATTTCATATCTTTCTATTAAAGTGTGGAGAACAGAGAAGATCCCATGGCTCCAGCTTCAACCCATACTTCAAACATGTTCTCTACATCTCTACTGCTCCTGCTGGCAGCTGTCTTGACTCCAGCTTCTTTAATTTCATTTATTTCATAGTGTTGAATATTTATTTTAATGTATTTACTGGTTATGAGTTACAAACACCTACAACTGTAGTCATTGCTTTAGTATTACAAATGCTGAGACAATAGTCTGTTCACATCCAACTGAGATTGTCTCTCAGTCACAGCAACAGTCTGTAATAGCTCACAAAGCTCTGACAATATTAAAAGACCCCCAGTTTATCATTCAATTGTTATTCCAGTAGGGGGCGTCATTCACTAAAAATCCCCACTGTTCTCTCAATGCAACTGCAGCTGTTTTTCATAACATCGACTCGTCATGCAAATGTTGTCACATCTCTTCTGCATAAACAGAGTAAACTGAGCAGATCTCCAGGTTTCTGCTGACTTTGACCAGCTCTGTGTCCATCAACATAATGATCATCACCTACTTTCTGCTGCTGCTCGCTGCAGGACGTGAGTCAGATGTTTCTCTCTCTGTGAAGATCCACATTAATGCATTTGAACATCCATCCATCCATCCATCCATCCATCCATCCATTATCCACCGCTTATCCGGGTCCGGGTCGCGGGGGAAGCAGTCGGAGCAAAGAAACCCAGACCTCCCTCTCCCCAGCCACCGACTCTAGCTCCTCCGGGGGTATACCGAGGCGTTCCCAGGCCAGTCGAGACATATAGTCTCTCCAGCGTGTTCTTGGTCTGCCCCGGGGCCTCCTCCCCGTTGGACATGCCCAGAACACCTCTCCAGGAAGGCGTCCAGGAGGCATCCGAACCAGATGCCCGAACCATCTCAGCTGGCTCCTTTCGACATGGAGGAGCAGCGGCTCCACTCCGAGTCTCTCCCGGATGTCCGAGCTCCTAACCCTGTCTCTAAGGGAGAGTCCAGACATCCTGCGGAGAAAACTCATTTCAGCCGCTTGTACCCGCGATCTCGTTCTTTCAGTCACTACCCAAAGCTCGTGACCATAGGTGAGGGTTGGGACGTAGATTGAACGGTAAATCGAGAGCTTTGCTTTTCTGCTGAGCTCTCTCTTCACCTCAACGGACCGGTACAGAGCCCGCATTACTGCTGACGCTGCACCGATCCGCCTGTCAATCTCACGCTCCATCTTTCCCTCACTCGTGAACAAGACCCCGAGGTATTTAAACTCCTCCACTTGAGGCAGGATCTCACTTCCAACCTGGAGAGAGCACTCCACCCTTTTCCGGCTGAGTACCATGGACTCGGACTTGGAGGTGCTGATCCTCATCCCTACCGCTTCACACTCGGCTGCAAACTGGTCCAGCAAGAGCTGGAGGTCCCAGCTCGATGAAGCCAACAAGACCACATCATCTGCAAAAAGCAGACATGGAATCCTGAGACCACCAAACCGGACACCCTCCGCCACTTGGCTACGCCGAGAAATTCTGTCCATAAAAATTATGAACAGAACCGGTGACAACGGGCAGCCCTGACGGAGTCCAACTCTGACTGGAAACCAGTCAGATTTACTGCCAGCCATACGAACCAGACTCCTGCTCTGTTTGTACAGGGACTGGATAGCTCGTAACAAAGAGCCCAGTACCCCATACTCCCTGAGCACCCCCCACAGAATACCCCGAGGGACACGGTCGAATGCCTTCTCCAGATCCACAAAACACATGTAGACTGGTTGAGCAAACTCCCATGCACCCTCCAGGATCCTAGCGAGGGTAAAGAGCTGGTCCTGTGTTCCACGACCGGGGCGGAATCCGCATTGTTCCTCCTGGATCCGAGGTTCAACTATCAGTCGGACTCTCTTCTCCAGTACCCCCGCATAGACCTTACCGGGGAGGCTGAGGAGTGTGATCCCCCTATAGTTGGAACACACCCTCCGATCCCCCTTTTTGAAAAGGGGAACCACCACCCCAGTCTGCCAGTCCAGAGGCACTGCCCCCGATGTCCACGCGATGTTGCAAAGACGTGTCAACCAGGACAGCCCCACAACATTCAGAGCCTTGAGGAACCCGGGGTGAACCTCATCCACCCCCGGGGCCCTACCGCCAAGGAGTTTCCCTACCACCTTGGCCACTTCAGCCCCAGTGATAGACGAGCCCCCCCCGGGGTCCCCAAGCTCTGCTTCCTCTGCGGAAGACGTGCTGGTGGGATTGAGAAGATCCTCGAAGTATTCCTTCCACCGTCTGATGACGTCCCCAGTCGAGGTCAACAGTTCCCCACCCCCACCATATACAGTGTTGGTGGAAAACTGCTTTCCCCTCCTGAGTCGCCTGACGGTTTGCCAGAAACTTCTTGGAGCCGACCGAAAGTCGTTTTCCATGTTCTCACCAAGCTCCTCCCACACCCGAGTTTTTGCCTCAGCGACTGCCGAGGCCGCAAGCCGCTTGGCTCCCCGGTACCTGTCGGCTGCCTCCGGAGTCCCCTGAGCCAACCAGGCTTGATAGGACTCTTTCTTCAGCTTGATAGCCCCCCTCACCCGGGGTGTCCACCACCGAGTGCGGGGATTGCCACCCCGACAGGCACCGACAACCTTGCAGCCACAGCTCCGTTCAGCCGCCTCAACAATGGAGGTCCGGAACATGGCCCACTCGGACTCAATGTCACCAGCCTCCCCCGGGATGCAGTCGAAGCTCTGCCGGATGTGGGAGTTGAAGATCTTTCTGACAGGTTCCTCTGCCAAACGTTCCCAGCAAACCCTCAGCACACGTTTGGGCCTGCCAGGTCTGTCCGGCATCCTCCCCCGCCATCTGATCCAACTCACCACAAGGTGGTGATCAGTTGACAGCTCAGCGCCTCTCTTCACCCGAGTGTCCAGAACATATGGCCACAGGTCAGATGATACGACTATAAAGTCGATCATCGAAATGCGGCCTAGGGTGTCCTGATGCCAGGTGTACTTGTGGACACCCTTATGTTCGAACATGGTGTTCGTAATGGACAAACTGTGACGAGCACAGAAATCCAATAACTGAACACCACTCGGGTTCAGATCAGCGGGGCCGTTCCTCCCAATCACGCCCCTCCAGGTCTCACTGTCATTACCCACGTGAGCGTTGAAGTCCCCCAGCAGAACAATGGAGTCCCCAGAATGAGTGTTCTCCAGCACTCCCTCTAGGGTCCCCAAGAAGGCATGGTACTCTGAACTGCTGTTCGGTGCATAAGCACAAACAACAGTCAGAGCCCTTTCCCCAACCCGAAGGCGCAGGGAAATTACCCTCTCGTCCACTGGGGTAAACCCCAACGTACAGGCGCTAAGCTGGGGGGCTATGAGTAAGCCCACACCTGCCTTACGCCTCTCACCCTGGGCAACTCCAGAGTGAAAGAGCATCCAGCCCCTCTCAAGGAGATTGGTTCCAGAGCCCATACTGTGTGTCGAGGTGAGCCCAACTATATCTAGCCGGTACCTCTCAACCTCGCGCACCAGCTCAGGCTCTTTTCCCACCAGAGAGGTTACGTTCCATGTTCCAAAAGCCAGTTTCAGTAACTGAGGATCAGAACGCCAGGGCCCCCGACCCCGACCGCCACCCGATCCACAATGCACCAGACCCGGATTACTACCTCTCCCACAGGTGGTGGGCCCATGGGAGAGTGGACCCATGTATTTCCTTCGGGCTAAGCCCGGCCGGACCCCATAGGTGAAAGTCCGGCCACCAGGCGCTCGCCAAGGAGCCCCTCCCCCAGGCCTGGCTCCAGGGTGAGGCCCCGGTAACCCTGCTCCAGGCAAGGGAGGCTGTGTCCTCGTTGTTATCTTATTCATCCATGTCTTTATGGATCACTCTTTGTCTGGCCCATCACCTAGGACCAATTTGCCTTGGGAGACCCTACCAGGGGCTATTGCCCCCGACAACATAGCTCCTAGGCTCACGCAGGCACGCAAACCCCTCCACCACGTTAAGGTGGTGATCCAAGGAGGAGGCATTTGAACAATTAAATAAAAATGTGATCTGCTGCTCCTCTGTGCCTCTGTTTAGGTGTCCACTCTCAGGTCGTCCTCACACAGTCTGAACAGTCAGTAACACTGTCTCCAGGTGGATCCCACAAACTGACCTGTGCCTGCAGTGGGTTCAGTGTGGGCAGCACTAATATGCACTGGGTCCGTCAGGCTCCTGGGAAAGGACTTGAGTGGATCATTTACTATCATTCTGACTCTTATAAAAGCTCAGTCCAGTCAGTTCAGGGCAGGTTTACTGCGTCCAAGGACAGCTCCAATTTCTACCTGCACATGACTCAACTGAAGGCTGAAGACACTGCAGTGTATTACTGCACTAGAGACGCACAGTGATGCAACTCATACAGACAGCTGTACACAAACCCTGCAAGTGAAAAACACAGCAGATGTGGTCAGAAATAAAAGTCTAAATGAAACGTTAACATAAATCAAGCCTCTTTTAAAGATTCAATGAGTCATTTTTCCATCAAAGTATAGCATGTAATAATTATTAATTATATATTTTTTTAAATGATTCCAGCATCACATCATATGAAGTATGAAAATACAGTGGAACCTCTACTAACGAACGCCTATAGTAACGAACTTTCCAAGATACGAACCGGGCATTTGAATATTTTTTGCCTCCACCAACGAACAATGACTCTAGAAACGAACCCGTGCCTCCGCTGAGCCGGCGGCTGTAAATGGCCACTGACCCCAATTGGCGAGTCTCCCAGTGTGCCCAGCTTTTAAGATTAGCAAATTGTTGTTTTAGCAATTTAGCATTAGTTTAAATAGCAGACATCGAAATTCGTGCTAAGTTAAGCCGTATCTACGCTTCGTCTCCCCACATTCACCGCATACTCTCCGTTATTCCACCCACCCCCACCTTCGGTCATACAGCCAGTGCATGTGTTACTCCTCCAGCCAGTCGTCACGTCTTCAAGGCAGCGATGTGTAACCACTTAAAACATTTTAATTTCTTTTTTATTACTGTTACCACTGTATGTCTTTTTTCATTTTTAGTAATGCTACGTTTTTTTTATTAACTAATTTGAGAGTTTTGTAAACATATATCAGTGCAAAACGGGTGGCTTTCGGTGTGCTCTGGAACACATTAATTGCTTTTCCATATTTTAAATGGGGAAAATTGACTCGAGAAACAAACTTTTCCACTTAGGAAACGGGTCACGGAACGGATCAAGTTCGTAGGTAAAGGTTCCACTGTACTTTGCTGTCCCTGAAGTAGCCACTAGGTGTCAGTATGAGCTCTGTTTCATAACACAATGCAGAATCATTGGAGAACAATACAGTAAACAGCAGGGAACAGTCACAGGTCTTGGGTGATGTTTCTGAAGCTGCTGTTGTTCCTACTATGTACCAGCGGTTAAACACTAGGGGGCGATCTTCCTTCACTCACAATATACACTACTCGAGTCTTCTCACGGGTCACTAGATAAACAAATACCAGCTTCCTCCCACTGGACCTCTGTGTATTTAGGAGATCAGACTCTCTCTATTAAAGTGTGGAGAACAGAGAACATCCCACAGCTCCAGCTTCAACCCACACTTCAACACCAACCATGTTCTCTCCATCTCTACTGCTCCTGCTGGCAGTTGCTTCCTGTCAGTTCTTCAGTAAACAACACTCAACACTATTGAGATTATGTTCATGTCCAAGATGATGAATCTAGTCACTTTGTATTTCTGTGTATTTCTAATCTACAGGTGTCCACTGTGAAGAACTGACCCAGCCTGCTTCTGTGGTGGTCCGTCCAGACCAGGCTCTGACCATCGACTGCAAGGTCTCGTATTCAGTTACTAGCTATGCTACATTTTGGATCCGACAGCCTTCAGGAAAAACTCTGGAGTGGATTGGAGGCATCAGCAGTGGTGGGAGCATATATTACAGTGATAAACTAAAAAGCAAGTTCACTATCTCTAGAGACACTGGGACAAACACAATAACATTACGAGGACAGAGTCTGGACACTGGGGACACAGCTGTGTATTACTGCGCGAGGGAGTCACACTGACACACACTAATGAACACGGTGTACAAAAACCCACAGCAGAGTGTCTAGACAGTTCATACATTGTTTCATATTGTTTGTTCATAATTTTATTCATTCATTAATTAGTAAATGTGAATAACACATAACCAATAACACTGTTGAAGGTCCAGATACCTTAGTATGTTTTGTTTTGTAAATAATATATAGCAGAACTCTCTCAGAAACAAATGCTAATGGTTCTTATTAGGTGGCAGACTGGGGTTCCATATCTGACACAGACAACCATACTGCACTACACCAACTGAAGTCCTTGGACAAGATTCCTAACTCTACATTCACTAATTCCTGTAATATGATGATAACAGGAGGTCACTCTGGGTAGGAGTATTTGCCAATGCTGTAAATGTAAGTATAGGTAGTACCTCTCATGACTGGGGTGTTCAGGACCGTTGATTAGGAAATGTAATTATATCTCAGTTCCATTGCTGTTGTTTTTATTTATTTTTTATTCATTTATATATTTATTTATATTTTTAAAAATTTTTTTAAGTATATTTTATTGTCCATATATGCATACGTTACTAATTGTGTGTCACGTATGATGTGTTTATGAGAGTGTTTATGAATGTCTGAATCTCTATACTGTCCAAAGGTAAAGGACTCTCAGGAAGCCCCTCTCTCATTCTCTCTCAGACCCAAAGCATGAGAAAGTGTAAACAAACGCCATATGTTTCGCCATATTTGGAAGGGAAAAATAACAATATATAAAGGAAACAGAAAAGAGCTGAATGGGAGAGAAGAATGAAATTGACCTGATATTCTCCTAGCCCCTATGGCTGGTAAGATGCTGTCCTTTTGTGAAATAAAAATGTATTTAAACATCTAGACAGTGTTTGGCAGATAATCTTCTTCATCATCCACACCACACCACTCCAGAAGAAATACACAACAAAAGTATTCACTGTATGTGCAATGCTTTGACTCCAGCCTCTTTTTATTCTATTTATTTCATTGTGTCCTAATGCACTGTTGACTATTTATTTCCATGCATATACTGACTGAGTTACAAACACCTACAATTGTAGACAGTGATTTAGTATTACAAATGCTGAGAATATACTCCATTCACATCCTACTGAGCTTGTCCCTCAGTCACAGCTGGAGCCTTTAATATCTCACAAAGCTCTGAGAATGTTGAAATGAAATCTCCAGTAGGGGGCGCCGTTGACTAAAAAACCCACTGTTCTCTCAATGCAACTGCAGCTGTTTTTCATAACATTGACTCATCATGCAAATGTTGTCACATCTCTTCTGCATAAACAGAGTAAACTGAGCAGATCTCCAGGTTTCTGCTGACTTTGACCAGCTCTGTGTCCATCAACATAATGATCATCACCTACTTTCTGCTGCTGCTCGCTGCAGGACGTGAGTCAGATGTTTCTCTCTCTGTGAAGATCCATATGAATGCATTTGAACAATGAAATAAAAATGTAATCTGCTGCTCCTCTGTGCCTCTGTTTAGGTGTCCACTCTCAGGTCGTCCTCACACAGTCTGAACAGTCAGTAACACTGTCTCCAGGTGGATCCCACAAACTGACCTGTGCCTGCAGTGGGTTCAGTGTGGGTGGCTACAGTATGCACTGGGTTCGTCAGGCTCCTGGTAAAGGACTGGAGTGGATCATTTACTATTATTCTGACAGTAGCAAAAGCTCAGCCCAGTCAGTTCAGGGCAGGTTTACTGCATCCAAGGACAGCTCCAATTTCTACCTGCACATGACTCAACTGAAGGCTGAAGACACTGCAGTGTATTACTGCGCTAGAGACGCACAGTGGTGGAACTCATACACACAGCTGTACACAAACCCTGCAAGTGAAAAACACAGTAGACATGGTCAGAAATAAAAGTCTAAATGAACTGTTAACATCAATATTGACTCTATTAAATATGCAATCAGTCATTTTTCCAACAAAGTTAAGCATGTAAGAGTTATGAAAGATATTTATTAAAAAAAAATAAATAAATAAATAATCCAGCATCACATCAGATGAAGTATGAAATTACTTTGCTGTCCCTGAATGAGCCAGTTTATTCTCCATAGAGTTGGTCCCCAGTATATAGGGTTGTCCAGATTTAACGCAGACTTACTACAGGGTCTATCATGCATCCAGGCCACTAGGGGTCAATATGTGTTCTGTTTTAAAACACAATGCGGAATCATTGGAGAACATTACAGTAAACAGCAGTGAACAGGCATGGGTTGTGGTTATTGTTTCCAAAGCTGCTGTTGTTTCTAATATGTACCAGTCATTAAACACTAGGGAGCGATCTTCCTTCACTCACACAATATACACCACTGGAGTCCTCTCACGGATAACTAGATAAACAAATACCAACTTCCTCCCACTGGACCTTTGTGTATTTAGGAGATCAGACTCTCTCTATTAAAGTGTGGAGGACAGAGAAGATCCCACAGCTCCAGCTTCAACCCACACTTCAACAACAACCATGTTCTCTACATCTCTACTGCTTCTGCTGGCAGCTGCTTCCTGTCAGTTCCTCAGTAAACAACACTCAACACTATTGAGATTATGTTCATGTCCAAGATGATGAATCTAATCACTTTGTATCTCTGTGTATTTCTGATCCACAGGTGTCCACTGTGTAGTACTGACCCAGCCTGCTTCTGTGGTGGTCCATCCAGACCAGGCTCTGACCATCAACTGCAAGGTCTCGTATTCAGTTTCTCGCGATTGGACTGTGTGGGTCAGACAGCCTTCAGGAAAATCTCTGGAGTGGATCGGACGTATGGATAGTGCTGGGGGCATTCGTTTCACTGATAATCTAAAGAATAAGTTCACTATCTCTAGAGACACTGGGACAAACACAATAACATTACAAGGACAGAGTCTGGACACTGGGGACACAGAGCCAGAGAGAGAGACTCACAGTGACACAAACTAATGCAAAAATCCACAGCCGAGTCAAGTTCCTCACTGTTTTGTACTTTTCCATTTCACCCAGACGTTAAAGAACATGGGTCGTGGGAAAGTGCTGCTAAAACAACAGACTCTAAAGACTGAGACTGAAGTGTTGATCATTTTATAAGACTCAGAACACAGTTCTGCCAAAACTAAAGAGAGACAACCTGATAGACACCTACAGCCAACTTCACAAAGGGATACAACTGACTATATCCCCAAAGACCAATGTCAAGTATTTGCGAAATGCTGTAAATGTAAGTGTAGGTAGTACTTCATCAGTGGTGTCTTCAGGACTTTGGGTTATTAAAAAATAATTGTATCTCAGTTAATTGCTGCTGTATTATTTTACATTATATACAATCACTGCATCAGGTCTTGACTCCAGCTTCTTTAATTCTATTTATTTCATTGTGTTGAATATTTATTTTAATGTATTTACTGGTCATGAGTTACAAACACCTACAACTGTAGTCATTGCTTTAGTGTTACAAATGCTGAGACAATACTCTATTCACATCCAACTGAGATTGTCCCTCAGTCACAGCAACTGTCTGTAATAGCTCACAAAGCTCTGACAATTTTAAAAGACCCCCAGTTTAAAATTCAATTGTTATTCCAGCAGGGGGTGCCATTTACTAAAAAAGTCCACAGTTCTCTCAATGCAACTGCAGCTGTTTTCCATAACACTGACTCGTCATGCAAATGTTGTCACATCTCTTCTGCATAAACAGAGTAAACTGAGCAGATCTCCAGGTTTCTGCTGACTTTGACCAGCTCTGTGTCCATCAACATAATGATCATCACCTACTTTCTGCTGCTGCTCGCTGCAGGACGTGAGTCAGATGTTTCTCTCTCTGTGAAGATCCATATAAATGCATTTGAACAATGAAATAAAAATATAATCTTCTGCTCCTCTGTGCCTCTGTTTAGGTGTCCACTCTCAGGTCGTCCTCACACAGTCTGAACAGTCAGTAACACTGTCTCCGGGTGGATCCCACAAACTGATCTGTGCCTGCAGTGGGTTCAGTGTGGGTGACTACGGTATGCACTGGGTCCGTCAGACTCCTGGGAAAGGACTGGAGTGGATCGTTTACTATTATTCTGACTCTGATAAAAGCTCAGCCCAGTCAGTTCAGGGCAGGTTTACTGCGTCCAAGGACAGCTCCAATTTCTACCGGCACATGATTTCTACCAATTTCTACCTGAAGGCTGAAGACACTGCAGTGTATTACTGCGCTAGAGACGCACAGTGGTGGAACTCAAACAGACAGCTGTACACACACCCTGCAAGTGAAGAACAAAGCAGACTTGGTCAGAAATAAAACAGCAGTAAACAAACACACAGATCGTGATCACTGTTTCTGAAGCTGTTGTTACAAAATACACTGCTCTGCACACACACACACCATATCATCCATTATCTGTAACCGCTTATCCAATTTAGGGTCGCGGGGGGTCCAGAGCCTACCTGGAATCATCGGGCGCAAGGCGGGAATACACCCTGGAGGGGACGCCAGTCCTTCACAGGGCAACACAGACACACACACATTCACTCACACCTATGGACACTTTTGAGTCGCCAATCCACCTGCAACGTGTGTTTTTGGACTGTGGGAGGAAACCGGAGCACCCGGAGGCAACCCACGCGGACAACACACCAACTCCTCACAGACAGTCACCCGGAGCTGGAATCAAACCCACAACCTCAAGGCCCCTGGAGCTGTGTGACTGCGACACTACCTGCTGCACCACCGTGCCCACACCATATCAACCCCAGATAATACATATTTCTGTTTTTTTTTTTTTTTTCCTAAAATCTTTGTACAAATAACAATTTAGCTGAAGCCTCCTTGTGGAAGGAAATCGTAGGAGTGCGCAGATGGAATCTAAGAATTCTGGAAATGTGCTGAAGTCAGTTTTGGTCCCATTATTTTATCAGGAGGGAAAATGAACCGGGGAAATAAAGTATACATTTATCCTCCATGTCTTATGGGGGTTCTGACTATTCCTTCACTAACCATGGCCCAGTTTGGAGCTGAATGACATACACACAGATACATCAGTCTATTAACTATTGATCAGTGAGCAGTGAGACCCTGGTTTATCTTTTGCACATATTTAGTGACCCTTCCTGGATCAGGGCCTTGTCGTGGCAGAAGGGCTTGTGTGGTCTCATGCCCTCCAGGGCTATGTCGTCGGGAGCTGTTAGCTCCCAGTAGGGTTTCCCATGGCGAACAGGTCTGGAGTGAAGATCCAGACAAACATGACCCAAAAGCATCCCTATGAGTACACCTATTAAAAGTCAGTGTACCATGCCTGGGAGAGGGTTACTGAGACCTACCCCTGGAGCCAGGCCTGGGGGTAGTGTCCGATGGTGAGCGCCTGGTGGCCGGGCAGTCCACGTAACCTGGCCAGGCTCAGCCCAAAATGGCAACGTAGAAGGATCATGTGGATTCACCACCCGCAAGATTCAGAGTAGGGGTGCGATGCAATGCCCATCGGGCACAGAGCGGGGGCGAAGGGGCCCCTGGTGTCGTGGAACTTGGTTCAGCGGAAACTGGTTCTTGGTACATGGAACATATCTTCACTAGGGCAGGAAAGAGCCAGAGATGGTGCGTGAGGCTGAGAGATACCAGTTAGATATAGTTGGGCTCACCTCTACACACAGTGTGGGCTCTGGAACAAAACTCCTCAATAGGGGTTGATCTCTCTCCTACTCAGGAGTTGCACAAGGTGAGAGGCACCAGGCGGGTGTGGGGATACTCACAAGTCCCTGGCTGGCGCCTGTACAGCTGGAGTTTGTCCCAGTAAATGAGAGGGTCGCCTCAATGCAGCTCCGGCTTGCAGAGAGTAAAACTTTGACTGTGGTGTATGCACCGAACAGCAGCTCAGAGTATTCGGCCTTCTTGGAGGCAGTGAGTGGAGTTCTAGAGGGGATTCCATGCATTGACTCTATTGTTTTACTGGGGGACTTCAATGCTCATGTTGGCAATGACTGGGGTACCTGGAGAGGAGTGATTGGGAGGAACGGACTGCCTGATGATGTTGTTGGACTTCTGTGCTAGCCATGATTTGTCCATAACAAACACCATGTTCGAACATAAGATTGCTCATAAGTATACTTGGTACCAGAGCACTTTGGGCCAAAGGTCAATGATCGACTTTGTGGTTGTGTCTTCTGACCTGAGGCCACATGTTTTGGACACTCGGGTAAAGAGAGGGGCTGAGCTGTCAACTGATCACCATCTGGTGGTGAGTTTGATCCGATGGTGGGGAAAGCTGCCGGACAGTCCTGGTAAACCCAAACGTATAGTGAGGGTGTGCTTGGAATAAGCTGGCAGATGACTCTGTCCGGATGGATTTCAACTCTCACCTCCGAGAGAACTTCTCACATGTTCCGGAGGAGGTAGGGGGAATGGAGTCTGAATGGACACTGTTCCGGACCTCCATTGTGGAAGCGGCTGCATGTGGCTGTGTGTCGGTGTCTATTATGGCGGCAACCCAAGAACCCGTTGGTGGACACCGGGGGTGAGGGAAGCTGTCAAGCAGAAGAAGGAGGCTTTTCGGGATTGGCTAGCTCCAGGAACTTCCGATTCTGCGGATGGGTACCACCAGGCGAAAAAGGCTGCAGCTGTGGCAGTTGCTGAAGCAAAATACAGACCATGGGAGGAGTTTGGAGAGGCCATGGAGAATGACTTCTGGGCAGCCTCAAAGAGGTTCTGGAAAACACTCCAACAGCTCAGGAAGGGGAGGGGGGACACTGTTCAAGCTGTGCTCAGCAAGGATGGTGAAACTCTGAACTCGACTGAGCGTATAGTTGGGCATTGGAAGGAGTACTTTGAGGAACACCTTAACCCAAGAGACATGCCTCCTGTGCAGGAGGTAGGGCCAGAAGTGTCTGGGGGGTCAGATTCCATTTCCTTGTGGAAGTCACTGGGGTGGTGAAAAAGCTTTGCAGTGGCAAAGCTCCAGGAGTGGATGAGATTTGCCCAGAGTTACTGAAGGCACTCGATACTGTGGGGCTGTCTTGGATGACACGCCTATATAATCTTTCATGGACCTTGGGAACGGTGCCTTTGGATTGGCAAACCGGGGTGGTGGTTCTTATTTTCAAAAAAGGGGACCAGAGAAAATGTGCCAATTATCATGACATTACACTTCACAGCCTCCCGGGGAAAGTCTATACCAAGGTGCTGGAAAGGAGAACTCATCAGATAGTCGAACCTAGGATTTTGGAGGAACAATGCTGATTTCGTCTGGGCCGTGGAACTATGGACCAACTCTTTACTTTTTCACAGATGATTGAGGTCGTGGGAATTTGCTACTCCACTCTACACATGCTTTGTGGATTTGAAGAAGGCATATGACCGTGTTCCCCAAGAGATTCTATGGGAGGTGCTCCTGGAGTATGGGATGTCAGGGTTGCTCTGGCGAGCCGTACCATCCTTGTACTCTCAGAGTTTGAGTTGTGTTTGCATCCTTGGTAGTAAGTCAAGCTAGTTCAGTGTGGGCATTGGACTCCATCAGGGCTGTGCCTTATCTCCACTCCTGTTCCTGATATTCATAGACAGGGTGGTGCAGCGTGGCCTGGGGCAGGAGGGCTTCCGTCGAGGAGTGTGTATAAAACACCTGGACACAAGCACCAGACACAGAGCAAAGATGAGCTGGACCCTGCTGTTCCTGTTGGTCTCTGTACCATGTAAGTGGACTCTGGTCATTGTTTAAATGCTGTAGGTGTCAGTTTAAAGCTAATTGCAGTAAATCTAAAATATTTAATGATGTGTTTCCCCTTCTCAGGCATCCATGTCATCAGTCTGAGATCGTCTCCTGATCAGGTGAAGTGTCCTGGACAATCAGTGAAGATTTCCTCTCAAATTTCTGGCTATGCCCTCACTGATTATGGCACAGCTTGGATCAGACAACCTCCAGGAAAAGCCATGGAGTGGATTGGGATCATCTGGGGTAGTGGAGCTAGACTCCGGTTCTTCTTGGACCCTATGTATATAGCTATTGTTGTTAACTTTTGCTGTGTTGTGAAGATAGATGATGGAAAAGAATCTCCGCAGACACGGTTAAAAGTGTAAATACATCTTTATTTACCAAAACAGTGTCTTACGGGTTCTTAAGGATCCCGTGAGAGGGTGTTCAATTGAGCGCTCCGATCATCTCTGTGTCTATTTGTCTCTCCCTTCTGGCTCGGATCCTTTTGTCTTTATAGTTCTTCTCTTTTCCAAATAAGGCAAACATAGAGAACAGTTTACATTTGAATGCATTAAGGGAGGGTGTAAAAATAAGAGTGTCCTGCCTCGCTGACAGCTTATCCTAAACATCCCTCTCTGTAGCGCACATACATATGTTCAGCCATATGCTCTAAAAAACACACTGAACATTTCTTAATACTGTCTTATGAGGCCGTCTGATAAATATACCTCATAATTTCCTCCCTTCGAGACTGTTAAAGTCTCGTAAAAATTTAAGCAACCCATACATGTAAATGTCATAACAAATAAGTGATACCTTCCTACACACAATTTTAGCATCACTTGCATTATGATGTAACAAAATTTCATGGAGTGTGAGGGCGAAAAAACCTGCCAGGCAGCCATCTTTCTTGAAAATCCTTCAAACATTTTAGACAGGAAAAATTCCCTCAACAATCCCCTTCTGCCCAGGCGATCACAAAAGTGTACTCCAGTCCAATTAAATTTATTCTATATGTGTAGGGAGTTGACTTAAGTAAATGTATATAAAAATCTCAGAAAACAAAATCAAACCAATGTCCAAATTCAGGCTGGTCGACCCATCGGACCTTCCAGTGGACCTGTCCCTACCTGACACACCCCTTGGCCCTAACATCGATAAAACAAACAAAAACTCTGAGATTTCAATACACTTACACAGATTACATTTCATCAGTCTATAAATCTTCATAATAAACAGTTGTTACAATTTTTAATATCACTCATATAATGGTTTATCACTATCAAAGATTACTAATAATAAACAATTCAATAGAAACATATGACATAATATTGTCTTTTCAGCAATTTTGTCTTCTGATGTGATGTTGATGACATATTGAGCTTCAGCAAGTCTTCACCATTCTGTTTCAAAGTCCTTCTGTTTTATTGTCCTCTTTTGAGTTTTTGGATCCCTGTAGCATTTCAGGAATCTCGAACAACCATCCTCCCTTACAGTGATCTTCCCCCCTTTTTCTTTCTGGAAGAAAGAAACAACAGCCAGTATCTTTTGCAAAAATGACAGATGCAAATAAACATCAAATAAAACTTTAATAATAGTAACATTAATGGATTAATACGTTTTATAAGCTACAGTGTATACCTCATCCTACAATCTTTATACTTGATTATTAAATAATAAACCTAACAAAATAAAAGATAATATCATAAGTGAATGGAAAAATATATAATAGTGGATATTCAAAATGGATATCTTTCTACCAGGTTGTTTTCCAACATTTCCTCCTCATGTTTGTCTGAGTCGGTTCTACTTAATAATGGCATCTGTACTTGATTTCCAGGCATTACAACTCCAACCCATTTCAAAATCATAGCTTTTGCACAAGTTAACAACAGTGTACAAAAACAAAACATTATACACACCGCTAAAAGAGCTGCTCCAAAAACTTGAGCCAACATTGCTCCTAGTGGTCCTAATTTCTCCAATAACCAAGCATTCACAGACCATCCAGCTCCTTTTGATGGACCAAACGCCTCCCTTATATGCTTCAATGTTTCTATAACACTAGTCATATTATCAGAATTATCCGGAATCAAAGTATAACAGGCATCCCCTGTCAGATTCAAAGCTACACATAAACCCCCTTGCTTAGCTAAAATGTAATCCAGAGCCATGTCATGTTTCAACAATGTTAATCTGTGACTTTTTTGAGTATTTGACAAAAACTGAAACCCTCTTATTGTTTCATTAGCAAACCCTTGTAAAGTGTACGTAATATTATCTATATGATCTGCTAAAAATGTCACACCATACCATGGGAATAATCCTATACCCCATTTTTCTCCTATACTGATTCTCCAATGATATGCTTCTAAGTTATGAAACTGAGCCATTTCCCTTTTCTTTCTTCTCACAGAATTCCCTTCATCAGTTGCTTCAACTTTTTGGAGAGTATAAACCTCATAAGGAAGCTTTAATGTTGCCATATAACAACAGCCTGTCCACCCATATGGTAGAAATATGTATGCTTTATCTCCACAAACCCACCAAATATCCTTGAAATTTCCTATAGTCACATTTACAGGCAAAATGTCATACTGCACCATCAATGTTCTACTCTGTTTGCTATCTGGTGTATGAAAATTCACTTTAAACAAAACATCCTTAGGTTTAGGCTCTTTAAAATTCATCTTATAATGAGCACAATCAGATATTCCCATAAACATCCCCTGTCCATTGTGAGTATCATTGGAACAAAAACAGTCTTTAGTCTCCACAGATTTTACTTCCATCGCATCAGGCCGTGCTGTCAGTATATTTTCATGCCGATTAAGGAAATTCACATATGGCAACTTCATCAACCAAGTACAATTTAATCTAGGTCTAAACAAATGCACTGATAAAGCCATTATTATAATAATAATAATAATAAATGGAATTTTTAAAGCGCTTTTCAGTAACCCAAAGACGCTGTTACAATCAGATGAAAAAAAAAAAAAAAAAAAAAAAAAAAAAAAAAAAAAAAACAAGGGCTAATCAGAAACAGAGGGATTAAATGCAGCCGCAAACAGGTGTGTTTTAAGTTTGGATTTAAATAGTGATAGAGATGTTGACTGTTGAATTTCTGGAGGAAGGGAGTTCCAGAGGCGGGGGGCATGTCTGGAGAAGGCTCGATCTCCAAGACTACGCAGCTTAGAAGGGGGAATGGTGAGTAAACCGGCTGAGGAAGATCTGAGAATGCGATTAGGTGTGTATGGTTGAAGAAGGTCCGATAAGTAAGAGGGAGCTTGGTTATTGAGAGCTTTGTAGGTGAGAAGGAGGATTTTGAACTGAATACGATATTTAACAGGAAGCCAGTGGAGGTTGTGGAGAACTGGGGTGATGTGGTGGTGGGACCGGGTGTGGGTGAGGAGACGGGCAGCAGAGTTCTGGACCATTTGGAGTTTATGTAGTAGTGAGGAGCTAATGCCAGAAAGAAGAGAGTTACAATAGTCAAGACGGCTGGAGATAAATGCATGGATGAGGCGTTCAGAGGCAGACTGGGAAAGAGAAGGACGGATTTTAGCAATGTTGCGAAGGTGGAAGAATGAGGTTTTTATGACGGAACTAACATGGGAATGAAACGTGAGCGTAGAGTCGAGGGTGACGCCAAGATTTCGGACCACAGTGGAGGGGGACAGGGTGACATCATCAATTGAGAGTGTGAGGGAGCCAGTTTTATTTAGAGTAGATTTGGAGCCAATGAGGATTAGGTCAGTTTTATTACTATTAAGCATTAGTGAATTTTGTGTCATCCAGTGCCTGATTTTTGAGAGACAAAGTTCCAATTTGGAGAGTGGTGGGTTGTTGAAAGAATTGGTCCGGAGGTAAATCTGTGTGTCATCAGCATAACAGTGAAAATCAAGATTGAAATGACGGATAATATGGCCGAGGGGAAGTACATAGACAATAAACAGTAATGGGCCAAGGACAGAGCCTTGTGGGACCCCTTGTGAGATGGATGAGATGGTTGAACTATGTCCAGAAAGTGTGACAAATTGTTTTCGATCTGTTAGGTAAGATCTAAACCAGTCAAGGGCAGAACCAGTGACACCCAGCTCACGCAGTCTTGAGAGGAGGATGGCATGATTTACTGTGTCAAAGGCAGAACTTAAGTCAAGGAGGACCAGAATACTTAGAGCTCCCGTATCTGCAGCCACCAGCAGATCATTGATAACTTTGACCAAGGCAGTTTCGGTACTATGGTGAGGACGAAAACCAGACTGAAATGAGTCGAGGAGGTTATTGGATTCTAGATATGTTGTCAGCTGGGTGGCTACGACACGCTCAAGGATTTTAGAAAAAAATGGAAGATTTGAAATCGGACGGAAATTATTTAGATTTGCTGGGTCAAGACCAGGTTTTTTAAGGATAGGTGTAACTGCAGCTAATTTGTAAACTGAGGGGACATAGCCAGAAAACAGTGAATGGTTAATAATAGAGGTTAGATGAGGGACCAAAGCAGTCATGCAGGCTTTCGTTAGTGAGGTAGGGAGGGGATCAAGAGAGCAGGTGGTACTTTTAGAATGGGTAATGATATCACTGATAAGAGAAGGAGTAACCGGGCTGAAATCAGAAAAACAGGGCGTGGATATAGAACAGACTGAGGGCTGTGGAGACAGTGAGGAAGGAAAGGTGGATTTAGAGGAGATAATCGTAAGAGAGTTATTAATATTGGAAATTTTATCTTCAAAGAAGTGTAAGAAGGAGTTGCAGAGTTCAGAGGAGGGTGTCATGTTGCTGCCAGGGGCTTTGAAAAGTTTAGAGATTGTTGTAAAGAGATTACGGGGGTTAGCATTAGGCCTATTAATAAGACCTGAGAGATACCTAGACTTGGTGGTGTGTAAGGAATCTCTGTATTTGCGCATGTGTTGCAGATAAGCATCAGCATGCACCGTTAATTTGGTTTTTTTGTACAGCCTTTCAAGCTGACGTCCGGCTTGTTTCATAGCGCGCAGCTCAGTGGTGAACCAGGGAGCAGAAGTGGTGAAAGAGACCAATTTGGTTTTCGCAGGAGCAGAAGCGTTGAGGGACGTGGAAAGAGCAGAGTTAAGCATTGTGGCATGTACCTCAGGAGAGGATGGAGCAGTGAGAACAGGAAAGCTCATATTGATGGACTGAGCGAAGGAACAGGGATCAACAGATTTAATATTACGGAAAGAGATAAGTCTTTTAACAGATTGGTGAGCTACATTCATAGGGACAGAGAATAGAAGGAGCTTATGGTCAGAGAGTGGAAACAGGAGAGGATGAAGGTTGTGAACCAGGACAGAAGAAGAACAGACTAGGTCAAGTGTGTGACCTTTGTCATGAGTAGGAAAATCTACATGTTGAGTGAAGGAAAAGCAGTCAAGGAGAGCTAAAAAATCAGTCACTAACTTGTTGTCAGGAGTGTTAACATGTATATTGAAGTCACCAAGTAGCAACAGTCGAGAAGAAGAAGAGTTAGCGAGAGTGAGTAGCTCAGATAGTTCAGAGAAAAAGGATGAATTAGATTTGGGGGGGCGATAGATGAGGAGTACGGTAATAGAGCCAGGTGTTTTGACTGCAAGATACTCAAAAGATGATGGTGATGAGAAAACAAGTTCAGTAATTCTGAGATTGTTTTTAAAGATCACTGCCAGACCGCCCCCACGACCTGAGGAACGTGGTTTTTGCACATAATTAAAGTTGGGTGGGGTTGCTTGGTTGAGAGAATAGTAATCACCTGGTTGTTGCCATGTTTCTGTTAGGAAAAGGAGATCAAGTGAATTGTCCAATATTAATTCTTGCAACAGATAAGATTTGTTAGTGAGTGAGCGGACATTAAGGAGGGCAAACGAGGAACTAGGGGCAACAGGGGTAAGAGGGCGTAAATTAGACAGATTAGAAAAACGTTTTGTAGAATGAGAAGGTGAGCGAGACAGTGTCCAGAAAGAGCAAATGTTACTACCATTGGTATAGTGTACAGATTTATTGCGATTTAGCCTTGAGCCACGGTGAAGATAGCGTCGCCGGTTGAGTATACCAGCTCTGCAGGCAGCAACAGCAGAATGTTTGGAAAGGCAGTGAGAATACCTATATTTACGTAGTTCATCAGCCGTATAACTAACAAACAGTGAGTTGAACAGGGGGTCTGGGTTCATGTGGGGGCAATCAAGGATGGGAAAAAGTGGAATAGCCAGTAATAGAGTCATAGCAGATAGCAGGTGCATTGTCAATGGGTTGGAGCAAAGTAATTGCATAGCCGCAGTGCTAGCAGACACTGTAGGCAGGAACCATAGATTTGGGGCAGGGCAGTAACGAAGCTAAGCGGGACAGTAGCCGGGATCCGAAAAGTTGGAGCAGGACAACAGCGAAGCCAGCCGGAACAGCAGCCGGGATCCGCGAAGTTGGAGCGGGACAGCGGCGAGGCCCGCTGAAACAGCAGTCGAAATCCGCAAAGTTGGAGCAGGACAGCGGCGAAGCTAACTGGAACAGCAGCCGAAAACCGCAGATTAGGGCAGGACAGCAGCAAAGCTAACCGGCCGGGAATCCACAGAGCTAGGGCAGGACAGCCTCGGTGCAAGCCGGCCTGAATCCGCAGTGTTGGGGAAGACAGTCGAATAACCGCGAAGATTACAACCGGGAATCCACAAAGTCAGCAGGAACGGGGAACAAACAAAACAAAACAAAACATACGGGGAGAAGCGGCAGTCAACAGAGCGACGCCAGCGTACTCTAGCCCGAGAAGGAGACAGGAGACGAGTGACGTGTTACACACACGAGATGCTTATTTATAGTGTCAATTTATATTATTATATCTTCTTCAGAGTTTTGCTGATATATTAACCACGATAAAGCATAAGATTGACACATAGCATGCAGTGGTTCTGGTACTGTCTCTAAAATTGATGGCCATGTGCTTGGTGATGGAACTTTCACCACACATGGACCAGTCAACATCGTACTCATTCTTACGGAATGGGTTATTTGCTGAAACCATAAATTTCTAGATGCCCATGGGTCTGTGATTTGTAACACTGAAGAATCAAATCCATATGCTTTCCATTTTGCTTCTCTTTTCTGTAATGCATGGTAATGGTCAGTCATTTCTTCAGATGTCCAGTCAGAATCAAAAAACTCTCTCTGCCCTTCTAAAGTGATTTTCTCAGTGGTTACTAAACCTTTTGAATCCATGTCTTCCATTGGGTTTCTAGCTTCAAAAGTCACTTGACTGATATTCACTTCATGCTCCATATTTAACTCTGGACCCTGTGTTATGTTTACTTCCTTCTGCAATGGAAAGGACATTACTTCTGGAGTCTGGGTTACTTTTACAACATTATGTGATCTTGTTATTTTTCCATTTTCAACAGTTGTGCTAGATTCAGATGTACCCAAAGCAGAAGTCATCATTGGCAGTGTAGTACTATTCATCTCCTTTAATAGCATATCTAAAGTAGTAATCCGATTAGTTACATTATTTCCTTTACTTATTTCTGGAGCTAAAGTAATTGGCTTAATTTGTTCTTTAATAACCTTCAGAGTCATTGCCATAGTGGTTTGGTCCTGAACTCTTTTAATAGATGTAAAAACTTCAATAGGACTCTGGTCCTTTATCTTCACTATCACTGTACGAGTTATGTACCCTTCTCTCCACACATTTTGAAATGGCACAAACTTAAGCTCTGGTTCCAAATAAGTACAAGTGTATTCCCCTTGATCTTCCCATGTAACATTACGTAAAAGAATTGAACAATCATCTCTAACTCTGAACCACCTAAAGGCATTAAACAAAAGATACTTTCTCTGGTCATGAGGCAAATGATCAACTTCAGGTCCTGTTAACACCACTTTTTCACCACGACTATTTTTCCACTCAGGAGGACTATTACTCCCTGTATTAAATCTTCCACATTTACAGGGAAGATGAACTGCTTTACCTAATTTAGCTTTAACCACTGTCTTGAAAGGTGATGACGTTGTTGAAATTATCAAAGGCATTAGTGTAGTTAGATGTGATCCATTTACCCCCTCACTAACTTTCGACACTGAAAAAGTAAAGTTCTTTAAAGTTTCATTCTCTTTAGTTCTCATACCGTTTAGGTCTAACCTTTTTCCGAACTGGTCTTGGACTCTTCTCTTGATCCAAGTCTCTGAACTGTTTTGAAATGGAATTACTGCTTTCTGGAATGGGACCTGCTGTTTTCTGGGACATATTGAAATTCAATTTCTCCAAACCTTTTGTCTCGTTTACAATCTGCTGTGTCATGTCTGGCATCGTCAGAAATATACACAGAGTCATCAGCATCATCCAAACCAGGGACAATCTTCTCTTCAGGAGATCTACTCTGATTTGTTTCTTGCATGTTATTTTCAACCTGTTCTCCCCCATGTTCTTTTGGTTCTCCTGAACCTGCAACCTCTCCTCCCTTTGAGAAAGGCTCCTCTTCACTTGGTGCTTTAACACAGTGAGATAAATGATACCACGTTGGAGACCCCTTGACTTGAACTGCCGTTCCAGTACTGCGAACAACTTCAAAAGGTCCTTATCTGCGTTCGTTATACCATTTTCTTCTAAACACCTTTACAAACACCTTGTCTCCAGGCTGCACTGTATTCTTCCTTTGCTCATCCAGTCTCTCCTGCTCCTCCTCTTTTCTTTGCTTTTCTGAAACGTATGTGGATATTCTTTTATGTAAATTAGCTAAGTATGAAACATATGCTCTCATGTCATCTTCTAAAAGAGCTAAACTTGGACCTTTCCCACTTGTACGCAAACATGGCGTTGGCATTCGTCTGCCTGTCATCAACTCATGAGGAGTCATGTGTAAATCACGCAGCTCACTTGAGCGACAAACCATTAATGCTAATGGAAGGGCTGCTATCCAATTTAACCCCGTGTGCTGACAGATTTTAACAATCCGATTTTTCAAGACACCATTCATTTTTTCACAAATCCCTTGACTTTGCGGATGGTACACAGCTCCCAGACGCTGTTTAATTCCCAATTTTTGCAAAATTAATTTCACCGTTTTATCCACAAACTCTTTTCCATTATCGGAGGATATTCGATCTGGAAGTCCCCACCTGCTTATGACTTCTCTACACAAAAACTTGGCAACTGACTGAGCATCCTTACGCTTGGTTGGACATGCCTCAGGCCATCGTGAAAACCTGTCCACAACAACCAGCATATACCTCTTACCTTCAACTGGTTTTATCATGTCAACAAAGTCCACAACTAACTCACGCATAGGACCCCTTGGTGTTGGAATGTAACCAGGCGGAACCATCAACCCCCTGCGAACATTATTTTTCAAACAAATTATACATCTGCCAATTACATAATAAATCTGTTCAAGCAAATATGGTGCCCAAAAACCATACTCCTTTGTAATCTTCCTCCTAACTTCTCCCCTAGCCACATGAGCTAAACCATGTGCCTCTTGAATCATCAGACCTAACAAGTCCGGGGGTGCTACTATCAGCCCCTCATGGTTTCTCCAAAGACCAGTAGAATCCCTGCTGGCACCTCGATCTAACCACAATTTTTTTTATCTATTTCAGGAACAGCTTCCTGCAGTAAAAGTACATCATTAAGTGTCACCTTCTCTTCGAAGTCCACTTCATGAGTTACCAAAAACACTTCCCCGAGTTTGTCCGCTCCTGTAATGGCTTTGGCAGCTCCATCAGCTGCTCTATTCCCTTGAGAGACCCTTGATGCATCCATTTTATGAGCTGCACATTTAGCTATTGCTATTTCTTTAGGTTTCATCATAGCGTGCAACAGTTTCATTATTTGAGCATGATGCTGTATTGGTGACCCATCAGTTTTCTTAAACCCCCTGTTTTTCCACACTGATCCAAACAAATGACACACATTATGGGCATACGCCGAATCTATGTATATGTTCACTCGCTTACCTTCAGCCAACAAACATGCTTCTGTTAACCCCACAAGTTCAGCAAGTTGTGCAGATGCAGGCTGTGGAATCACTTCGGCCTTTTCAACAACAAATTCTGTCCCCTGTGCTCTTACTATTGCATAGCCAGCCCTCAATTTATCTCCTACACGATAACAGGACCCATCAGTCCAATACTCCACTTCAGCCTCACGCAATGGAATAGCTTGCAAATCAGATCTAAGTCTCGAATACCTCTCTACGTCTCGTACACAGTCATGTGGTTCACCATCCTCTGGAGTTGGCAAGTTCTCAGCTGGATTTACTGTTACACACCTTGCTAGGGTGACATCTTCTTGTTCTAAGAGCCTATGATAATCTCTAATTCTAGGCATAGTTAGAGTATATTTACCAAAATTTAAAAGATTTCTAAGACTATGATGTGTAAGAATTGTCACTGGATAACCCATCGTGACAGATGATGCTTTCTCATACATTAAATACACTCCCACCATTGCTCTGTAGCAACTTGGTAACCCCAATTCCACTTCTGAAAAAGCAGTTGAATAATAAGCAATTGGTTGGGGATTGGTTCCCGTACCTGTTGGCTGACAAAGAACTGCACATGCATATTTTCACGTATAACAAAAAATTCTTAGAATAATCTGGCAGAGCTAATGCTGGAGCCTCTTGTAACCTCTGTTTTATTGTCTCAAACGCTAAAAGGCCATCCTGTGTCCAGGAAAGATTACAATAAAGTTGAGCATTCCCTGTATCTTTAATCATAGCTCTCAAAGGTCTTGTTAAACTAGCATAGTCCTCTACCCATGCTGAGGAATACCCTGCAATACCCAAAAATGTCATCATTTCTCTAACTGTTCTGGGTTTGGGAGCTTTGCGAATAGCTTCTAACTGCTTATCAGAAATACATCTGTGTCCCTGTGTTATTGTCTGCCCTAAATAAACTACCCTTTCCTGACAATACTGCAATTTTTTCTGAGAGACTTTGTGCCCTTTCTCTGCCAGCACCTGTAACAAAGTAATTGAATCCTTATGACATGTTTCCTCATCTGGTGCACAGAGAAGAATATCATCCATGTATTGAATGACAGTACTTTTTAACTTCTGATCTACCCCAACTAAATCATCTTTCAATACTTTATTGAAAATGTGAGGACTATGTTTATATCCCTGTGGTAATCTCTTATACTCATAGAATTGTCCCTTGTAAGTAAACCCAAATAAACCCTGACTTTCTACACTTAGTGGAACGCTAAAAAATGCACCACATAAATCTAATACTGTGAAATACTTTGCATCCGGAGGAATTTGGGCTAACAAAACATGTGGATCTGGCACTTCTGCTGGAAAGTCTGCGACTACTTCATTTACTGCTCTCAAATCATGTACTAAACGATAAGAGTTATCTGGCTTCTTCACAGGCAACAAAGGTGTATTACTCTGCGGATTCTGTGTTATCTTCAGAACATCTGCCTTCACAAGACCTTCAATTTGTGGTTCGATCCCTTTGATTGCTTCTTCATTCAAAGGATACTGAGGCTTCCACGGAGGTTTTGTTCCTGGTCGGAGTTCAACTTTCACTGGTTGAGCTGACTTCACAAATCCAATGTCAGTGCTATGTTGTGACCATAAACATTTTGGAACATATCGCAGCATTTCCTCTTTCAAAGAGTTTGAATCCATCTTCTCATTGTAAAGTGATTCATGTGTCATCCTGACGACTTGTGGCTGTCCTTGTCCTTGAGCAGTAATCATAATCTTAATAAATCGCTGATCTTCACTCCTCCAGATGGAAAGATTCTCTTTAAGCGGTTTAAAGACAACTTCTTCTGCTTCTGCCATCATTTCACCTATTTGTTTCTGCTCACAATCTTCAGACACCAGCAAAGTCACATGTGGTACACTTTTTCCCATCTCAAACTCTTTATGCAAGTAATCATTTTTGTCTATCTTCATAGCAGCTCCTTGTGGTCCCAAAATTATGCAACATGAACGTAATTCAACTTGCTTTGGTTTATGACTCAGCCATTGTTCTCCATCTGATTGTTCAGCATCCTTAAAGTATTTCAGTGTACAATGAAATGGATACTCTGGAGTCTTTGCATCAGGCATGTTTGTTACAATAAACTTCTCCCACATCTTGGCTGGTTCCAAGAATTTTTCACTAAGATTTCCAATCCAAAATACTGAAGAAGCTTCAGTCTCTGTTTTCATCATCAATTGATCAATCATTTCACTCGGCACTTCCACCAGGCAGCCGTCCGGTGTGCATTTTATTGTACAGTTCAGTCTGCACAAAGCATCTCTTCCCAAAAGCGCAATAGGTGTATGTTCTGATACCAGTATGGGTATTGTAGTCTTCAGATGTTTATAGCAGAGCTCAATTGGTTCTGTGAGAGGAATCAGCTGTTTTACTCCCTCAAACCCGATTGTCCGAATCATCTGACCAGACTTGGGGAGGTGTATAGCATCTTCAGGCCGAATACAGGTGAAAGCAGCTCCACTATCTGCCATCATTGTCAATGGTCGATTATTTATTTTCACCTCTATTGTTGGATCTCTCTCCGGCCCTATTGCTACCAGCTGACACCTCCCACACGAGTTCTCCGGGCATCCCTAGAATCGTGGTTCCGGGCCCCTATAAGGGTTCACAGGTCCCTTGATTGACCTTGGTTGTCCTCTGAATCCTCCTCTGAATCCTCCTCTAAAGTATCCCCTGAAGTTTCCTCCTGGCCGGTTGCATTCACGAGCAAAATGACCAAACTGTCCACAATTATAGCACACTTCAGGAGGCTGCTGAAAGTTCAGACTGAATCTTCCTGGTCTTCCTCTTCCTAGATTTCCTTGACTTCTTCCTCTCCATGTCTGCACCTGACCAAACACTGGCTGTGGCCAGGGAGTCACTGGAGCAACTGATGCTGACTGGCTCACTTGAGGTTGAGTCTGATCCAGATGTGGTCCTGGCTGATTAGGAGGCTGACTTTGTATGACTACAGCTTGTTTCTTTTCTTTTTTCTTGTTGTCCACCAGTTGTATTTGGTTCAGCTTTCTGAGGGTCTCTTCATCCTGTATTTTCTGATCATGTTCCTTCTTTCTATATAGCTCCACCCGCTCTCGGGTTCTCTTCTTCTCCCAAAGGCTCAATCAGGATATTGTCAGGATGCACATTGGTTGGAAATGAATCTTTCAATGCTCTCCACATTCGACCTCTGATTGCAGCAAACAGCTCTGGATCATTAACAGCAGTTCTTACATATCGTTCTAGGCCCGCTTTCTGTAGAATTTCTTCCATGGCTGGAACTCCCAGGAGATTTGCTAAAAGTCTCTTTATGTCACCTATTGCTGGCTGCGTTCCCACCAGAAGCTCTTCCAATTTTGAAATCCAAGGATGTGCTCCTTCTTGCAAAGTAGGTAACTTTTCCATGATATCTGACATATCTGTATTTTGCCAAGGCTTGTATTCCAAATTCCGTCCATGGACTATCACTGGACATATCTTTTCAAGTGATTTCCCTTTCCTTGGACGCAAAGTGTATTGTTTTTCAGATTTTTTAGTGTCTTCATTTTTCAGATCCTCCTCATATGTCTGCAACTCTTTCAGTTGTGTCTCCAGTGAGCTAGAAGCATTATCTAAGTTCAATAAACATTGGTCTATACTTTTTTCTACTTCTCTCAAAGCTCTTCGTCTGTCTTCTCCTTTTGTGCTGGATGTTTCAGGAAAGAATCCTCTTTCCGAGAAAGATCCCTTACTCTTCCATCCATCATCACTTTCTTCATTCTCTGTTTCATCAGAACTTCCATCTCTTGAGTCCTCTTTCCTTCTACTCACATCTCCTCTTTTTTTCTGCTTTAGCTAGCATTCGTCTGATGGCTGGGTCATATCCACCCATGGCCTCCTCCTGGTCACTCAGATCCTCATCTCCAATGGTCCTCCTTCTCATTCTCAGTTCACCTCTAGTCTGCAGACGTCGAGTTTTCTTCTTGCTTTTGGAACTCGGATACAGTTTTATCGTTGTCTCTGCTTGTCCTGTTTCAATGATGCATTCATCTTCATCTTCAATGTGATTATTTCCTCCTTGACTAATCACTGGAAGCTGAGGATAGGCTTTTTCACTTTTCACTTCCTTCTCATAAGGTGGTGGTGTCTTAACTGAGTCCACATGTGAAAAAGACACATTAACTTCGGCCATCTGTTTTTCGGTTTTTTTCGTAAGTTGGTTAATCGCGTCTACACTCTTCTCCCTCTTGTCCTTCGCTGCCTTCATCAGTTTCTGACTCTCTTGTTCAAATAACTGGAGAATGCCAAGCTCTATTTCTCTTTTTTCCTTTCGCTTTTCTCCTTGACGCCCTTTCTTCTGTCCTGCTTTATATGTTGATACAAGTACCTCTATTGTTTTAATTACATCTGGGTTAAGTGTCCCCTCTACCGGCCATGGTTGGTCTATGTCAGGCCATCGCTTATAATTTTTTTCTGATATTCTTGCTATGCCTTTTATTAAAGGATTATTTTTCTTAACTATATCAACAGGAGTAACCCCTTTTGAAACATTAGTGCCCATTTTTGGCATAATAATGACTAAATATATTCCCAACTTACACTTATTAATTATTTCTCTCCCTTTTTTCCTCTGTTTATATGCCTCTATATTACCACAATCAATAAAAATTAATCCCCAATTGAATTTGCCAACTTCAGAGAAATCAAACCTTAATATGCAATACAATTCACACCACTAAATCCCCTTTACTAAGTGATATAACTACTAAGTGCACCATAAACCTAGATTTATTAAACATTCAGTAACTATCTTGTAATTAAAGAATATACAAACTTACATAAGACTCAACAAGCACTTCTAAATATGATTACCACAAAATATTTGCAACCCCATACATTTATAGCAAAGCTTAAATCAAAAAAACCCATTTTCTAATAATAAATTTTCTTCATAAACCTCGTTGTTAATTCTTTATAATCAAATTATTACCTTAAAAATGAACAACCTGTTGCCAAGCTTTCTTTGAAGAAGTCTGTCATGTACTATAGCACCAATAATGGACTAAATGCAAATAGATAAACAAATCAATGAATTTCCAATTATTACTTTTTAATAATGAGACTTATTAATGATTTAATCTAAATGTATCAATGCAGGTGTTTGTGAAAGAAGTTTGTGGATAAAATGACTGGCCTTTGTGCAGTCTGCTCTGCTATGGGCAAATTTTGACCCCCCTTTTTTCCTCCTGGTCCTCTTCTCACCATCTCCTTTAAGATGAGAACTCACACACATATACACACACACACCCCACAGGATAAAAAGACAAATAGAAATTTAATACATTCAGCTTACTTCTTAGTAATTAAACATTCAATATGCTTATTTGTATTTTATTTACCAACATTTAGTTCATTCATAACATTTTTACCCTTCATTCAATATTGTAAACACCTCCAACAAATCTCTTCATTGGCTTGAAGCCCAAACGACCTTAATCTCAACCCCCCTAAAAAGGGTCTAAAGTGATTGATGGCAATAAGTTCATCCTTAATGCAGCTTCCTTTAATATCTGGTTCGGCTTAACCAGTTTAGCATAAACATGTCACATACTATTCTATGACCACATGATAGTAAATTTCCAACCCTGCAGATTAGATTAATGTACTATGTTGTACTCTTCACATATAAACATCGCAGTGGTATGTTTAACCCCCTGGAGTCTGAGGGGTTTTCAGACACCCTGGTGTAGTCTGACATGCCTTGATTGTTTTACAAATTGTACGCATCTGAGAAAAAATCATTTCAAAGTGTTACACATGCATTTTTCAGAACTATCTCTGCAACAACAGTGTTGAATCAGTAAGAGTGTCATACATCTACATTTTGATTAAATTTACTCTAAACTTAGACTTTCCAAAAACCTATTTTCAGAAGTGCTGATATACTGTGAAAAAACACATTCTAAACATTCCTCACCGGGACCTTTGAGTCAAAACTTTGTGAACACGGGTCTTGGCAACACACTGCTGATTCTACTTTTCATAAATTGTATGTAATTTTATACTTAGGACATAACAAATGTGAGGTGACACTCTGTTTTTCTCAGTCACTGGCTCCTACGTTGCATATGTATGAAGATAGGTGCGAAAACCGAGGTGCGAGGTCCCCACCCCACTGCCTAATGAATGGCCCATTAGCTGTCACTGCCACAGCTGTCAAAAGAGAAGAGACCAGAGGCAGAGTTTATCACAGTTTATTTCAAAAAAAGAGAACTAAACAAGCAATAAAAACAAAAAAATAAATAACTGGCATGAATTAAAATAAATGGAAAATGTGTTCACATGTAAACATAGTGATAATATACTAAAGATAGTCATACTGTATATCCTTGTGTGTGTATATATGTATGAGTCAGTTCAACAAAAGATGCCAGTCTCTAAAACAGTTTCTGTCTGGCTGCATGCAAAGGTAGACATCACACTGTTCACACTTCCATGGGGTTTTTGCATAGCACACAGCTGTTCAACAAGCTCTTCCATGAATGCCTTGTGGGTCAGGCTGTCCTGTTGCATAAGTTGTTGTGGAGAATGTAGGCATTGGTAGCAGCAATGTCCAAGAAGTGAAGAAACAGTTTTCTGTACCACTTCAAAGTTTTGTGCTGAGTTGTGTACTGCAAAATGCTAAACTTACAGAGCAGATGTGGAAGGACCATGTGTTTACACGTTGGTGGTTGCAGACTTGGTTGACGCCGTCGTCTTTGCTTGGAGGTGGAGTATTTTCCACATTTCTGAAAGAAAAATAATAAGAAATGTGAGCAACTGTCTTCTGAGCAGTTACAAAGATTAGCTATTCATGCCAACAGTCACTACAACTAATAATTACTTGTATTTCAAATACAGTACTTACATATGACCTATGTATAGCAGTACATAGCATAACAAGCTACATAGGATGACACTATTACATTCACACAGGCCATTTACACATGACATTAACACACTAGGCTAAACATATACAGCCATAAGCCACACTTATGGTACTGGAGCCTCGCATGGTAGTGTTAGCACTCTCAGCATGCACTCAGATTAGCAACAGGCTACACTTGAATGTCCCGTTTACACAACAGCAGGTTTTTTTTTACATTCATTTATGCTTTCATATACAAAGTAATACTTATTTAATTTATTCTTTATTTTAATTTATCCGGAATTCGCGGAGTGTACACAGTGAGCGCGAAGCGTGGGTTTGTTTCATTTGAAAGGAAATATTTCACTTACCCTTCACAAAAACCCTCCTTCGGATCAATCCGCATCTCAAAATAAATCTTTCTTCGTCACTGTCCTCCCCGCTTTCGTCAGATGAGCTGAAATCCTCTTCATTTTCCAGAACAAAGCTCTCCTCCGCAGTGGCTCCAGCTCCCGTGAGTGCGACATGACGAAGCTCCACGTAAACAATTCCGCGACATGTGCTCTGTATTTGGGCGTTTTCATGCAAATTATCAGCCAATGATCCTCCACTAGCAGCTGCCGAATTACCATAGTGTCAACATATGAATGGCAGAACGCGTCTATGGGCGGAACAAAAAAGCTTGTGCCTCAAAAATGTGCCGGTTGTTGTTTACGCTTCTCTCACAAGAATATAAATATATATATCGTTTCATCCTATATATAGTTGGAAAGTAGACCCTTCAAGGTTTCCGAGGTATGTTGTATTTTTTTTTTAGGATAAAATCTCGCAGAGTTATATACGTGTTTATGTGGAATTTCAATTTTATCTCGCCGGCGGCATAGCCGACCTCAAAGGGTTAAGCGAACTTTGTTGATCCCCTGCTAACACACACCCAGTAAACCTCCCAAACTCTGCTGGACACAGACTCTCCAGCTCTTGAGATGAGAAAGGATTCTGCACAAAGATTTTCCAGCCAGAGCCACTAGGGGTCAGTGCAGTAACTTCAGGGATATGAAACTCAGACTGAATAAAGTATGAAGAAAGATTCCTGTATGCAAATGTTCACTTGTGGCTTTAGATTTAAAATAAGGATGAGACTATTCATATGTTCAGAGAAGATCCCACAGGTCCATCGTCATCATGTTCTCTGTGTCTCTACTGCTCCTGCTTTCAGCAGCTTACTGTGAGTTATTCAGTAAAGAATATATTTCAATTTAATGAAATCCAGTTATAACACAATAAAGAGTAGATTTTTGCAGCTGTGGGAACAAGATATAAATGTCCTACTTTTAAATTTCTACTGGCCTGGTCATTTTTCAGAGATGTTTGATTCTAAATCCAAAACATGAGAAAATTAGTCATGCAGTGTTTGTATTTCTGATCCACAGGTGTCCACTGTGAAGAATTGACCCAACCTGCTTCTGTGGTGGTCCGTCCAGACCAAGTTCTAACCATCGACTGCAAGGTCTCGTATTCAGTTACTAGCTACTACACAGGTTGGATCCGACAGCCTCCTGGAAAAGCTCTGGAGTGGATTGGACTTACTTATGTTGGTGGGAGTGAATATTACAGTGATAAACTGAAAAGCAAGTTGAGCATCTCTGGGGATGCAGGGATAAACACAATGACATTATGGGGACAGAGTCTGGACACTGGGGACACAGCTGTGTATTACTGCGCCAGATACACACAGTGCTGCTCTCTAATGCACATGGTGTACAGAAACCCTCACAGTGCAGTACACATAAGCTTATCTAGTTTCACTGGACTAAGAACCAGCCAAACAGGTCCCACTTTATACTGTCATTGATAAATGTGTATCTACACCCTTACAGAACATACAACAATGAGTTCATAATGTTTTCACAAAACCAATATTAATGTTATAACATGTGTAATCACCTTAGTTGTTCTACAGTTATGCTTCAGTAATAAGTTTTTTGTTGCTACATGTGTTTAGTTAATGTGTGACTGCACAGTTATTAGAGGAGATATGTTTCAAATACTAATAAATACAATCCGGATCATGATACAACAACTACTTATTTGTCCATCGTTGCCTTGTTTGATGTAAAAAATTAAATTTGATGGAGGAAAATCAGGAATTAGAAGGAAAGTGTAGGAAGTGTATTCATAATTGTTTTTAATTACATTTTTTTCAGTAATGCTTATATTTAACATTTTCATTTAAGCTTCTATTAGTTCAAATGATCAGTTCACATTTTTTCATTTAGTCATTTTATAAATAAGTGGAAAATCATGTGATGAAGTAATATTATAGAAGACATACGAACTCTAATGAACACATGGGAAGTGGTAATGAAATCATGAGGCAGGTAATAGCACAGGACAGCACTCTTCTGGATGTTTTAATTATGTAATTACAATGTAACTATTGAGGAACTTAGAAAACCCATGTATTTTATGTGTGTAGTGAGGTACACTATTTTATTTGCCATTTAATAACATATATTGCCCCTAAATCGCTTATAATAGTTAAAGTAAACAGTACAAATGCAAAGAAAAAGTAAATGTAAAACTTCCCAAAGGCTGTAATGTATTTGCTGCATTTTATTTTTCACTATATAGGCAAAAATTCAATTTGTAATTCGACTAATTTACCAGCGGTTGCAAATATTTATTTTATTTTTAAAAATGTATTTGTTTGAACAGTATAAAAACAAGAAAGAATTAAATTTTATACAAAAGTAGAACAAGTAGAAAGTAAAATAATATGCAGGGAATGTAAAGATACAAGAAAGGCTTGTGTGAAGCATGTTCCCTCTGAGAAATAAAAATGAACCTGTTGATTCATAAAAAAGGAGCTTGGTCAGTGATGATCATCTGTTTTGTGCACATTACAAACAACAGGTGGCACTAAAGACCAGCAAATGATCCAAAGCCGTACCACCAGATCATAACAGTAAACTGAGGACTCACCACAACAAAGAAATGAACTCGCAGCCCAGTTCAATTTAGATTTTACTGAATGCTTTGATGAACAGAACTTTTTCAGCCTTTGTCATAGCTTTCACTCTCCACCCCTCCACTTCATCACTGCTCCATGTGTTGACACTTATATCAGCTGAAAACCAACAGAGTGGAGACTCCTAACATGTTCTGTTTTAAACTACTGGCCCCTATTCCATGTTTTATACTTTGCCTCTCACAGGTTACTACAGATAAACAAATACCAGCTTCCTCCCACTACACCTCTTTGTATTTAAGCAGCTGTGGAAGATCCCACAGCTCCAGCTCCAACCGACACTTCAACACCAACCATTTTTCTCTACATCTCTACTGCTCCTGCTGGCAGCTGCTTCCTGTCAGTTCCTCAGTAAACAACACTCAACACTATTGAGATTATGTTCATGTCCAAGATGATGAATCTAATCACTTTGTATCTCTGTGTATTTCTGATCCACAGGTGTCCACTGTGAAGAACTGACCCAGCCTGCTTCTGTGGTGGTCCGTCCAGACCAGGCTTTGACCATCGACTGCAAGGTCTCGTGTACAGTTTCTAGCTATTGGACAGGTTGGATCCGACAGCCTTCAGGAAAAGCTCTGGAATGGATTGGAATCATCCATGGTGATGGAAGCACATATTACAATGATAGACTGAAAAGCAAGTTCACTATATCTGCAGACCCAGGGACAAACATGTTAACATTACGAGGACAGAGTCTGGACACTGGGGACACAGCTGTGTATTACTGTGCGAGGGAGTCACAGTGACACAAACTAACACACACGGTGTACAAAAACGCTCACAGTGCAGTACTACTTCATATTGTGTCATTAATATTTTGGTAATTACATATTTATGACACATAAAATGAGGATAATTATAATTACATGTTCTTACAGAACTAATATTAATGGTAGAATGTGTGTCATCCACTTAGTTGTTCTACAGTTATACTTCTGTAGCCATGAATAAATATGGCTCATGATTTTAAAAGTAAAGAGTAAAAATGGAAAGTAGAAAGTAATAATTAAATCATCCTAAAGCCTGTGGTGTGTGGTATTACATTATAATATACACACTGTCTATTAAACAGTTATTATTTCAGTGATCTTTTATAGCAATTGTGATATTTTATCAGCTACACTCCCAGATTTTTGACAAAGCCGGATCTATGAAGAGCTTCAATTAATTTGAATACAGCATTTTCATACAGCTACACAGTATTGTATCTAGTAACTTTTAAGGCCTCAAAGGGGCACTCTTTCTTTATATTTCACAGTCTTTCACCACAAGAACTTAAAAAAAAATGGGGATTTATACAAAACTGATGAAGCCCACTTAATCATTTTCCCCTGATATTATTAAGAACTGCATATAATTTAATTAATATTATGTACATTATGATAATGGTGTGAGGTGCTAATGAATGCTAATGATGTGAGATTTAGTCACAATGTAGCTCTGTGGCTGAGTGAAAGTGGAAACACTGTTATGCAAATCAAACACACTATAAAACTTAAGCCAGACTTAAACTGATCATTGAGTGGTTCGTCTCAGTTCAGCTTCCACACCAACCATGTTCTCAGCAGCTGCTAATCTTCTGCTGCTGCTAACAGCTGTATCCTGTAAGTATCTGCAACATAGTGGCTGTACATTTATGATATAGGGATCATTTTCTAGTTCTAATCCACTACTGAATAACCTCTTGACTGGTGTCCACAGGTGTGGATTGTATTGAGCTGGATCAGCCGGCTGCTGTGGCAGTTAAACCTGGGGAATCCTTCTCCATCGCCTGTAAGATCACTGGATACTCAGCTGTAGGTGGAGGCTACACCAACTGGATTCGACACTCAGCAGGAAAAGCTCCTGAATGGATCGGATGGTTTTATTCCTCCAGTGCAAAAGGGACCATCGACTCTTTAAAGACCAAGATCAGTTTCAGTGGAGACTCCTCCAGCAATGCAGTGGTGTTACAGGGCAGTAACTTCCAGCCTGAGGACACAGCTGTGTATTACTGCGCTCGAAATCCACACACTGCTATAAACAGCCCAGAGACCTGTACAATAACCCCCTTCACTCAAGAAATGTTAGACATCTCAGAAGATCAGTGTCTGACACCAATCACTAACTCCTCTAGGATTAGAAGAAGATTTGACACATATTACAGCACATGGTCTGACCACCCTTTGTCTGTTTCATCTTCAGTTAAAATGGAGATTAAACACAATTCTTAAAGTATTAGGAACAGAAAAAGAAAGTCACACACAATAACGGATCGTCCAGTGTTTGCCTTCATTATGGTCTCCATTATTTTCAGAATACATCAGGTTTTTAAATAATTCTAATAAGATGTTTTCCTCCAGTCCCAGTTCAGTCTCAGAAATCGCTGACTTTTTCCATTTCCCACACTCCAAAGTAAACCCTACATATAATTAGTGATGACAATTCTAATATTGTACTTGCTTAGGAATGTCAGATAATTGAAAGTCCTGATGTGGGATCCATTTAAAGAAGTAGTCATCTTTCTCTAATCACTCTTTTTCACGTCATGTAACAACCATTGTTCTGACACCTAGTGCCCTGGATTTGTCAGAGATTCTGAACCAAATTCAATTTAAACATGGCTGCCCTTATGTGGAGGACCCACTCTAAGGAACATGAAGTGGTTTTTACAATAACGACAAGGCAATTAGATTTTGCCCAAACAAATAAAAGAATAATACTAATTATATAATAATCACATTCATAATATAACGTGTTGTGTTTTAGTAATAAAAATGTCACATATGTCATTGAATGATCTGTGGATAATGAGCTGGTGTTCTCAGGTTCTCCACTGGGGAACTGAACTGAGGTCTTCTGTGTGGAAAGCAGTGGTGTTACCCACTATACCGACACTTATCATCTGGAAAAAAACTTTGCATGTACAAAAGTGTCATGGTCCAGTTGCAGTGGTAAACAGCTGATGATCAGTCGCTGATATGTGCATGAAATAATATCAAGATTATTATAACAACTAATAATATTCATAATCAGAATAAAAAACCAAGCTCAGTCTAGACAGGGGCCAATAACTCTAGTTCTGAAGGTCCGTTTTTAAGCTAGGTTTGTTGATCCCTACTCCTCCCAAACTCTGCTGGGCACAGACTCTCCGGCTCCTGAGATGTTGCACCCCTGCTGTAAGGATTCTGCACAAAGATTTTCCAGCCAGAGCCACTAGGGGTCAGTGCAGTAACTTCAGCGATATGAAACTCAGACTGAATAAAGTATGGAGAAAGATTCCTGTATGCAAATGTTGACTTGTGGCTTTAGATTTAAAATAAGCATGAGACTATTCATCACATTCAGAGAAGATCCCACAGGTCCATCATCATCATGTTCTCTGTGTCTCTACTGCTCCTGCTTTCAGCAACTTGCTGTGAGTTATTCAGTAAAGAATATATTTCAATTTAATGATATCCTGTTTTAACACAATAAAGAGTAGATTTTTGCAGCTGTGGGAACAAGATGTAAATGCCCTACTTTTAAATTATTTCTACTGGCCTGGTCATTTTTCAGAGTTGTTTGATTCTAAATCCAAAACATGAGAAAATTAGTCATGCAGTGTCTGTATTTCTGATCCACAGGTGTCCTCTGTGAAGAACTGACCCAACCTGCTTCTGTGGTCATTCGTCCAGACCAGGTTCTAACCATCGACTGCAAGGTCTCATATTCAGTTATTAGCCAGTGCACAGGTTGGATCCGACAGCCTTCAGGAAAAACTATGGAATGGATCGGATATACCTATGTTGGTGGGAGTGATTATTTCAATGATAAACTGAAAAGCAAGTTCAGCATCTCTGGGGATTCAGGGACAATGACATTACGAGGACAGAATCTGGACACTGGGGACACAGCTGTTTATTACTGCACCAGAGGCTCACAGTGACACAATCTAATGCACATGGTATACAAAAACCCTCACAGTGCAGTACACATAAACTTAACAAGTTTCACTGGACAAAGAACCAGCCAAACAGGTCTCACTTTATACTGTCATTGATAAACGTGTATCTACACCCTTACAGAACATACAACAATGAGTTCATAATGTTCTTACACAACCATTATTAATGTTATAACATGTGTAATCACCTTAGCTGTTCTACAGTTATGCTTCAGTAATACGTTTATAGTTGCTACATAGTGTTTAGTTAATGTGTGACGGCACATTATAGGAGGTTATTAGAGGAGATATTTTTCAAATACTATTAAATACAATCCGGATCATGATACAACAACTACTTATTTGTTCATCGTTGCCTTGTTTGATGTAAAACAATTAAATTTGATGCTGGAAAAGTCAGGAATTAGAAAGGAAGTGAAGGAAGTGTATTCATAATTGTTTTTAGTTGCATTTTTTTCAGTAATGCTTATATTTAACATTTTCATTTAAGCTTCTATTAGTTCAAATGATCAGTTCACACTTTTCATTTAGTCATTTTATAAATAAGTGGAAAAACATGTGATAAAATAATGTTATAGAAAATATACATACTCTAATGAACACATGGGAAGTGATGATCAAATCATGAGGCAGTTAATGGACAGCACTCTTCTGTCTTCTGGATGTTTTAATTATGTAATAACAATATAACTATTGAGGAACTTAGAAAACCCATGTATTTTATGTGTGTAGTGAGGTACACTATTTTATTTGCCATTTAATAACATATTTTGCAGCTAAATTGCTAACAATAGTAAAAGTAAACAGTACAAATGCAAAGTAAAAGTAAATGTAAAACTTCCCAAAGCCTGTAATGTATTTGCTGCATTTTATTTTACAATATAGAAGTAAAAAGTTAATTTGTAGTCTGATTCAATGACAAGAGGTTGCAAATATATATTTTATTTAAAAACAATTATTTATTTGAACAGTATAAAATGGAGAAAGAATTAAACATTATACAAAATTAGAAAGCAAAATAACATGCAGGAAATGTGAAGATACAAGATAATTTTGCGTGAAACACTTTTCCTCTGAAAAAAAAAATATATATATATATTATAATATATATATACAAACTCACTCACTGCCACTTACACACGTACATACTTATGCACATTTAAGAACTGCTCCATATCTTGACACTTATCAGGGGAAAACAAACAGAGTGGAGACTACTAACATGTTCTAAACTACTGCCCCCTACTCCATGACTTAACGATTTTTGCCTCTTACAGATCACTGCAGATAAGCAAATACCAGTTTCCTCCCACTACACCTCTCTCTATTAAAGTGTGGAGAACAGAGGAGATCTCACAGCTCCAGCTTTAACCCACACTTCAACACCAACCATGTTCTCTACATCTCTACTGCTCCTGCTGGCAGCTGCTTCCTGTCAGTTCCTCAGTAAACAACACTCAACACTATCGAGATTATGTTCATGTCCAAGATGATGAATCTAAGCACTTTGTATTTCTGATCCACAGGTGTCCACTGTGAAGATCTGACCCAACCTGCTTCTGTGGTGGTCCGTCCAGACCAGGCTCTGACCATCGACTGCAAGGTCTCGTATTCAGTTACTAGCTATTACACAGGTTGGATCCGGCAGCCTTCAGGAAAAGCTCTGGAGTGGATTGGAAGGATCAGTAGCAGTGGGGGCACAGCTTACAGTGATAAACTAAAAAACAAGTTCACTATCTCTAGAAACACTGGGACCAACACAATAACATTACAAGGACAGAGTCTGGACACTGGGGACACAGCTGTGTATTACTGCGCGAGGGAGTCACAGTGACACACACTGATGAACACGGTGTACAAAAACCCTCACAGTGCAGTACATATATCAACTGTTTTCCCTTGACAAAGAACTACTTCAGACTGTGTCATTAATATTTTGGTAATTACATATTTACGACACATATACCAAGGATGATTATAATTGCATGTTCTTACAAAACTAATATTAATGGTAGAATGTGTGTCATATACTTAGTTGTTCTACAGTTATACTTCTGTAACCGTGAATAAATATGGCTTATGATTTTAAAAGTAAAAAAGAGTAAAAATGGAAAGTAAAAAGTAATAATTTAATCATTCTAAAGCCTGTGGTGTGTGGTGTTACATTATAATATACACACTCTCTGTTATATGTCTATCAGTGTCGGATCTATGAAGAGCTTCAATTAATTTGAATACAGGTACACTGTATTGTATCTAGTAACTTTTAAGGCCTCAAAGGGGCACTCTTTCTTTATTTTTCACAGCCCTTCACCACAAGAACTTAAAAAAAAAAGATATGAAGAAAAATGTAATCTTCTGGGATTTATACCAAACTGATAAAGCCTACTTACAAAATTATAATTTTCCACCGATGTTATTAAGATCTACATATAATTGAATTAATATTATGTACATGATGATGATATGAGGTGCTGATGAATGCTAATGGTATGAGATTTAGTCACAATGCAGTTCACAACTTATATTAATGTTAACACGTGTAATCACCTTTGTTTTACAGTTATACTTCTGTAACAGTGAATAAATATTTTCTGCCTCTGAATGTCTTATCAAATTAAAATTTCACAATAGTAAACCAAAGCACATGTTAAAAGTAAAGCATTCCAAAGCCTGCTGTCACATCCTGGCCCAATCCTGTCTGTTTTCCCCGCCATGTGCTCTCTCAGCACATGGCTCTGTCTGTTATTGTCCATGTCTCCGCCCTTGTCCCGCCTTTGCTCCGCCTCCTTGTCCATACTCCTCATTATCTGTTTCAGGTGTGTCTTGTCTGTAAGATGTATTTAAGTTCCCTTGTGTCATCTCCTTGGATCGGTCATTTGTTTAGTTCCTATTCCAAGTCATGTCGTTTGGTTTCCTATTCCTAGCCATGTTCGCATTCTAATTCCTAGTCAGTTGTTCCTTGTTTTCGTTTCCTCGTTTCATGTTGTTGTTTCGAGTCCTTTCATTTATCAGTCATCATGTTTGCCCTCAAGTCTGTTTGTGTTTGTTTTGTTATTTTGGTCTAGATAAACGTCTGTGTTGTAGCGTGTGCGGCCGCCTTTGTCAGTCCGCCCTTCGCATTTCCTGACACCTGCAATATCTGTTCTGCAGAATTTCATTTTACACTGTAGAAATAAACGTGGAAATTTCAAATTTACTGCATGAGAAGAGATTGCAAATGTTGATTCATACAGTGATGATGATCTGTTGTGTTTCCATTACCATAAGTACAACATTAGGTGGCGCTACAGTTCAGCAAATTATGTAAAGCGGAGCTACCAGGTGTTAACAGTAAACTGAGGACTCACCTCGACAAAGAAATAAACACAGCTCAATTCCCTTTTAGAATTTAATCCTAAAGTAATTAATCTAACTTCATGTTTTGAATTTCTTTTTAAAAACAAATAAAAATATCTGGCAACATGACACTGGACGTTAGGCTTCACATTGCCTTTGCCATTTGTGGCTGTAGAATCATGTTTAAAACACTAAGTTTAGAGGAGTATTAAGAATCTTGGCATCATGAAAAAAAAAAAAAAAGTGCATGTCATATTTAACGACACATCAACTGCAAAAGTTTGGGAACACATTTAATTTCAGCGCCAATTGTGTTTAATGTAAAAATGGAGCTATGATGCATGTGTATGCAGATATATGCAAACACTCCACCTCCTTCTGTTATAAAAGGAAGGTCTGTGTGTGTTGGTGAGGAGGAGAAGAGCATCTTCACAAACCAATGATGATCTCATCAGTATTTCTGATGCTGTTAATAGCAGCTGCATGTGGTAAGTCTGTGTGGCGTCTCAAATTAAAAGCAGCAGCTAGAGATCCAGCTGTTTCCAGTGGCTGTGTGTATTGATAGATACAGAGCACTGTAAATAATTCAACACCATGCACTGTTCTTCTTCTTCTCAGGTGGGGTGGACAGTGTGGAGCTCACCCAGTCGTCCTCAGTGGTCATAAAACCCGGAGAATCATTCTCCATCTCCTATAAGATCTCAGAGTCCAGCTACTGCATTCACTGGATACGGCAGCCTGCTGGAAAAGCTCTGGAATGGCTCGGATATCTGTGTAATGATGGGAGGACAAATACTAAATATCAGTTTCAGTCAGAACACTTCCATCAGCACAGTATTCTTACGAGGCCAGGACTTTCAGCCTCAGGATACAACTGTTTATTAAAACAGACAGCAGACCTGAACAAAAACACCCTCCACTACTCTCAGCAAACACAACACACTCTGTTCCATCTCTCACACAATGTATAATCTTCATTATATTATATTTAATTTAAACCTAGTTTTATTGGAAAATTAATTGATTTTCACACAACACTTTGTCTATACCACAGTTGCCTCAAGGTGCACATCCCCCAAAGACCCCTGTACACACTGTATATTAAACAGTTTATTATTTCAATGATATTTTATATTAATTGTTGTTTCCCAACAACTATAATCCCATTAGATATCTCAGAAGGTCAGTGTCTGACACCATGCACAAACTCTTCTAGGGTTAGAAGAGAATTTGACACATCAGATGGTAAAACAAAGTAAACCCTGAATATATTCAGTGATGGATATTTAAGCATTGTACCTGTTAAAATAAAATCTCATTTTAAACCCCTCAGAGTAGTGAACATCCTGATTGGTGGATCCAATTAGAGGAGTAGTCATTTTAGCTAATGATTCATCTTCCCATAATGTAAAAGCCGTTATACTGACACACAGTGGGTGGATTTTTGGGAGATTCTGTACTAAATTAATTTTAAACATGGCTGCTCTCATGTGGGGCACCCACTTTATGGAGCATATAGTGATTTATTTAAGGACGACACTGCAATTATTTTTGAGTGTATAGAGGAAATATACAAATGATATAATAATGTTTGTAATATAATGTTTGTTATATATTTGTGATATAAAAATGACATATTTCATTGAATAATCTGTGGATAATGAGCTGGGGTTCTCAGGTTCTCCACTGGGGAACTGAACTGAGGTCTTCTGTTTGGAAAGCACTGGTGTTACCTTCTATACTGACACTTATCGTCTGGAAAAAACTATGCGTGTAGAAAAGTGTCATGGTACAGTTGCAGTGGTAAACAGCTTATGATCAGTCGCTGAGATGTGCATGAAATAATATCAAGACTACTATAACAACTAATAATATTCATAATCAGGGTGCCGGGTGACTGTCTGTGAGGAGTTGGTGTGTTCTCCCCGTGTCCGCGTGGGTTTCCTCCGGGTGCTCCGGTTTCCTCCCACAGTCCAAAAACACACGTTGCAGGTGGATTGGCGACTCGAAAGTGTCCGTAGGTGTGAGTGTGTGAGTGAATGTGTGTGTGTCTGTGTTGCCCTGTGAAGGACTGGCGTCCCCTCCAGGGTGTATTCCCGCCTTGCGCCCGATGATTCCAGGTAGGCTCTGGACACACCGCGACCCTAAATTGGATAAGCGGTTACAGATAATGGATGGATGGATGGATAATCAGGGTGAAAGCCAAGCTCAGTCTAGACAAGGGTTAACAACTCTAGTTCTGGAGGTCCGGTTTTAAGCTAAGTTTGTTGATCCCTGCTCCTCCCAAACTCTGCTGGACCAGACTCTCTGGCTCCTGAGATGAGAAAGGATTCTGCATAAAGATTTTCCATCCAGAGCCACTAGGGGCCAGTGCAGTAACTTCAGGGATATGAAACTCAGACTGAATAAAGTATGAAGAAAGATTCCTGTATGCAAATGTTGACTTGTGGCTTTAGATTTAAAATAAGCATGAGACTATTCATCTGTTCAGAGAAGATCCCACAGGTCCATCGTCATCATGTTCTCTGTGTCTCTACTGCTCCTGCTTTCAGCAGGTTACTGTGAGTTATTCAGTAAATAATATATTTCATTTTAATGATATCCAGTTTTAACACAATAAAGAGTAGATTTTTGCAGCTGTGTGAACAAGATATAAATGTCCTACTTTTAAATTATTTCTACTGGCCTGGTCATTTCTCAGAGATTTTTGATACAATGTAAATGGCAGTTTTCTAAATCTGTATCATGAGAAAAATACACATGCAGTGTTTGTATTTCTGATCCACAGGTGTCCACTGTGAAGAACTGACCCAACCTGCTTCTATGGTCATCCGTCCAGACCAGGCTCTGATCATCAACTGCAAGGTCTCGTATTCAGTTACTAGCTACTACACAGGTTGGATCCGACAGCCTCCTGGAAAAGCTCTGGAGTGGATTGGACGTTTCTATGTTGGTGGGAGCCCAGATTACAATGATAAACTGAAAAGCAAATTCAGTATCTCTGGGGATTCAGGGACAAAGACAATAACATTACGAGGACAGAGTCTGGACTCTGGGGACACAGCTGTGTATTACTGCGCCAGAGACTCACAGTGACGCAAACTAATGCAAACGCTGTACAAAAACCCTCACAGTGCACCACGCATATAATCAACTATAGTTTCACTAAGAGAATTAGCCCAATGGGATCTCCTTTATAAAGCGTCATGAATGATGTTGTAATTAGACTTTAACGACACACAGAAACACGTTTAACGATGTAAGTACAGCGGATATATTCACTGTCACAGATCAATCACATTGATACAGGTTTTTGAATCAGCTTCAGGTTTTACTGCAATCTTCAGAATTACTGCATATTTAAATGTAATTATACAAATAAATATTGAAGATAAAATATATTTACCTGATTTGTGCAGCAGTAATCCATCTGTATCAGTGAATAATTCACCATTAATGTGCTGTTACCAGACATTTAAAAGAGCAGGTCCAGAATTGGGAGATGTGCTTATTGTACTGTTTTTTATTTAAGAAAACAGTTATGATGTGAGAGAAATATCTAGGAACTTCTGATTAATGTTCATTATTAACTTCATCATTTCAGGTTTAATATTTGAAATGTACTGGTCAAGCTTGATTTATAAGTAAGGAGAGAAAATGTAATTCTTATTACAAACAATAGAATTAATTAAAATTAATATAATGAGAATTTTTAGAAAGTGGTGATCAAATCATGAGGCCGATAATATTCCAAAAATGCACTATGGAGTATGTTATTTTTCTTATTACAACTTTATATGTAATCAATAAAAACAGCCATGTACTATGCTGTATGAAGGTGTAACAGTAGGTTTTAATGTAAAAAAGAATTTACTTTCACACTGCTGAAGTAAACATAGTGTCAGGACAGAACAGAGAGCTGACAATTGCGGAACACAGTAAACAGTTTAATGACGTTATCCAAAAGAGTAATCAAAAGGCAAGCAAGGTTCAAAAACAGGAAGCAAAAACAGTACCTCAGAGGATAAGCGAAAATCGTAGTCGAAAATCAGGCAGAGTTCAAAAACTGAAGAATACAGACAGTACCAAAAGGGACAAGGCAGGAGACGTAAACCGGAATATCAGGCAAGAAGTAGGCAACAAGAAATCGTCAGACTGATAACAAGAGAATGCGTTGTAAGCTGGGATAAACCACTGCAATACTCGGCAGAGAACAGTTCAGTGTTAGGGGTATAAATAGGGAAACAAACAGGTGTGCGTGATTAGAATTCAGGCGAGGGTGACCGGTGGGTAGTCATGTGACTGACGGGTGCATTCTGGGAATTGGAGTCCTGGGATGTTGGCGTGACAGTACCCCCCCCCCCCCCCCCGAAGGCACCGGAGGAGGCCTGGAACGAGGACGGCCACGACAACGACCACCCAGCGGAACGGAGTTACCGGAGCTAGGGACGACTGCACATGCGGAGGGCTGAGACTGACGTGGGTTTCTGGATCGAGACGTGGAAAGGGACGGAGTGGGATTGGAGACTGATCTTCTAGGGCGACCTCTGGGACGGGGAGCCGGCTTCTCAGGATAGCGAGAGTGAAATGCCAACACGAGACCCGGGTCATAGACGTCCTTTGCAGGTACCCACGAACGCTCCTCTGTACCATATCCTTCTCAATCAATAAGATACTGAAGAATCCCCCCACGTCTACGTGAATCCAGCACCTCACGCACAGCATATGTTGAAGAGTCCCCAAAGTCTACAGCCGTGGGCGGAACATCGTCGGGCAGCAACTCATTCAAAGGACCTGGAACCACAGGTTTGAGGAGAGACACATGAAAGGAATTAGAAATACAATATTGAGCAGGTAGCTCCAACTTATAGGTAACTTCATTAATTTTACCAGAAACACGAAAAGGACCAATATACTTGGGCAGGAGCTTCCTGCACCTCCCCTCAAACCTGATATCCTTAGTAGCCAACCACACCCTTTCCCCAATTTGGAATGACGGAGAACTCGATCTGTTCTTATCAGCCTGTTCCTTATATCGGGAAAGGGCCTCTGAGATGTGTTGATTAGTTTCCTCCCACACCTCCTCACTGCGTCTCATCCACGAATCCACTGATGGAATTCCTGATATTACTGCAGTCCAGGTGTCACGGATCACGAGGCGGACTGACAGAGGTGGACGCACTTGCTAAAACACGGTGAGATTTAATTTAACAAAAGATATACCAAAACAAAGACAGACAACAGTGGAAACAACAATGCTAGAAATTTAAACTAAACGACAGGACTTGGAATGGAGAGAAACAACAGGACATGAACAGGAACAAAAAAAGGTGAAACAACACGATTGGGTAACTAAACAAAATGACATGACTCGACTAGACTTAACTTGGACAGAGGAAAAAACAACAAGACTCGGAACATAGCAAAAGACACGACATGACTAGGGAACCAACAATACAAAATGAACGACAACAGGAAGTGAGGGAAGGGGACTTAAAACACAGACGAGACGCACCTGGACAGATAACAAGGAGGACGGGTTAACACATGACACAGACTAGGAGGCGGAACAAAGGCGGGACAAGGGCGGAGACAAGGACAATAACAGACAAAGCCATGTGCAGATAAAGCACATGGCAGGGACAACAAACCTGACAGGACGAGGGCGTGACACCAGGGTGCCAACGGGGGTTGATAACCTAAAATACACTGAAAGGGGGTGAGTCCTGTAGTTGAGTTCACCAGGGAGTTTTGTGCTATTTCAGCCCACACCAAGTACTGGGACCAGTCTTGTGGATTCTCATGGCAATACATACGTAAAAATTTTCCCAGTTCTTGATTGACCCGCTCACACTGACCATTGCTCTGGGGATGATATCCAGAGGTAAGACTAACATTTACTCCTAAATGTTCAAAGAAGGCTTTCCAAACATGTGAAGTAAACTGAGGACCTCGATCAGATAAGATATCTTCGGGAATTCCATAATGACGAAAAATATGTGTGTAAATAGCCTTAGCTGTATCCAGGGCAGGGGGTAATGATGGAAACGGTATGAACTTAAACCCCCTAGAGAACCGATCAATTACCGTGAGTACTGTAGTGCTTCCTTCAGATAGAGGTAAGTCCGTGACAAAGTCAAGTGCTAAGTGTGACCAGGGACGTTCTGGAACCGGTAGAGGCATTAATTTACCTGCCGGAAGAGTTTTTGGTGTCTTTGACTGGGCACAAACTGAACACGACGCAATAAACTCATGCACATCAGCTCTTAATGTCCCCCACCAATAGCGTGCAAGAATAAGCTGTGTAGTGCGTCTCTCTCCGGGGTGACCAGATGACAGGGACGAATGGGCCCAGGTAATCAACCTATCTCTAAATTCAGGTGGTACATACGTTTTACCTTCAGGACAAACTTCAGGCACCCCTTTAGACCTATTTTCTTGTTCAATATGTTCATCTAATTTCCATCTAATGGCAGACACTGAAACTGAAGGAGGTAGTATAAAATCAGTGGATTGTTCACCGTTCTCCCTTAATTCATTCTGATTTATACGAGAGAGCGCATCAGCCTTAAGGTTACGACTACCTGGACGAAATGTAATGGAAAACCGAAACCGAGAGAAAAACAGTGACCACCTGGCTTGCCGAGAATTCATTCGTTTTGCAGTATTGGAGATATTCTAGATTCTTGTGGTTTGTTAGAACTGTGAAAGGATGTAGAGAACCCTCTAGCCAGTGCCTCCATTCCTCCAGAGCTAATTTTACCGCTAGAAGTTCTCTATCTCCGATGCCATAGTTTTGTTCCGCAGGTGATAATTTGTGTGAAAAAAAAGCAATAGGGTGTAACTTAGGAAATTCTCCACTACGTTGAGATAGTACCGCCCCTACACCCGTCTCCGATGCGTCGACCTCAACAATGAAGGGAAGTTCGGGATCTGGATGCTTTAAAATGGGAGCAGTAGTGAAAGCAGTCTTGAGACGGTCAAAAGCACCCTGTGCCTGAGGAGACCAACACAACCGATGGGGACTACCCTTCAGTAACGCAGTAAGTGGGGCTGCAATAGAACTATTTATATATAAAAAATTTGCAAATCCTAAAAAGCGTTGAAGATCTTTAACATTATTCGGGACTGGCCAGTTCACTAACGCCTCAACTTTCCGGTCGTCCATAACTATACCAGACACACTGAAGACATATCCTAAAAATGAAATGGTTTGCTGGTGGAATTCACATTTTTCTCCCTTAACATAAAGGTTATTCTCCTTTAAACGCTGAAGCACCTGACTGACTTGGATTATGTGTGTTTTGACATCTGGGGAGTAAATCAAGATGTCATCTATATATGCTATTACAAATTTTCCTAACATATCTCTGAATATGTCATTAATAAATTCCTGGAACACTGATGGAGCGTTTGCCAGCCCATAGCTCATCACCAAATACTCATAGTGACCTTTGGTAGTACTAAAAGCAGTTTTCCATTCGTCACCTTCCTTAATTCAAACGAGGTTGTAGGCACTACGAAGGTCTAACTTAGAGAAAATTGTAGCACCTCTTAATTGCTCTAATGCGACCGGAATAAGGGGTAGGGGGTATGCAAATTTTTTAGTTATATCGTTCAGGGCACGATAGTCTATACAAGGCCTTAATCCACCATCTTTTTTCTTGACAAAGAAGAACCCTGATGCTATCGGAGACTTAGATGGTCGTATAAACCCTTGCGTTAAAGCTTCTTCAACATATTCCTCCATGACTCTCTCCTCCTCCAAATTCAAGGGATAAATACGTGATTTTGGTAAAGTAGCACCTTCTACGAGTTCTATGGCACAGTCATATGGTCTATGTGGAGGTAATTTTGTAGCTTTGGTTTTACTGAACACTTCTAAGTACTGGGAATATTCAGAAGGAATTTGTACTGATAAAGTTGAATCTGGGCTCTCCACCGAAGTGGAATGGATAGAAATGTGATTAAGGGCTAAACAATTGGTTTGACAGAAGGTGGACCAGGACATGATTTCGCGCTGACTCCAAGAGATAACTGGGTTATGAGTTTCTAACCATGGTAATCCTAAAATAATCTGAAAATCCGCCTTGGGTAATACCAGAAACGAAAGCCACTCATGATGCAGGAACTGTCTCTTGTGAGATAAGATCTCCTCCAATGGGAAGGCCATCAAAAGCTCGGACTTGGAATTGCTTGCACAACAGTTTCGTCTTGATTTTCAGCCGAATGATGAGGGATTGTTGAATGAAGTTTCCTTCGGCTCCAGAATCAATTAATGCTGGAACGACAAGAGAAGTTCCTTGGCAGAACACTTTGACATGTATGAGAAAGGATTTTGAAATTAACCCTCGCTGAGGACGTCGTGTACAATCACGTCGAATATGATCAGATCCTCCGCAGTATAAACATAATCCACCGTGGAGACGACACGGGCGTTCCTCTTGAGAAAGCCGCATAGTGTCGCACTGCATAGGATCCGGAGGGAGACTAGGACAGGGAGCTTGACTGGAACTTTGTACCGGGCGGAAAGAAAAACCAGGAACGGATTGACGCTTGACAATGTTTTGTCTCTGACACGGCGACCGGGGCCGTTTCTGCAGGAGCTGGTCTAGGCGGATGGATAAAGAGATGAACTGATCCAGGGATAATCCGTCATCGCGACAAGCCAGTTCTGTAAGTATCTCTGGATTGAGACCATTCCGAAAAACATTAATTAATGCAGGTTCATTCCAACCTCTTCCAGCCGCAATAGTCCGAAACTCTAACGCATAAGCGGCTGCTGTTCGAGATCCTTGCTTAAGTGTGAGAAGAATCTCACCACAAGAACGTCCCTCAGTAGCGTGGTCAAATACCTCACGGAATGTAGTGACAAATTCGGGGTATGTGTTATTGACAATATTGTCCCAAATTGCAGTGGCCCACTCAAGTGCCTTACCAGACAGACGGGAGACCAGAAAAGCGATTTTTGCCTGATCGTTACTGGGAGGTGAATTCTCAAAAAATATAGAACATTGTAATAAAAATCCGCTACATTTAGCCAGATCACCCTCAAAAATCTCCGGTTTACTGACAGGATAACGTGAAGTAGAATTAACAGACACTGTAGGAGGACTGGGGTTAGGGCTAGGAGCAGGAATACGGGCTATAAGGGCGTTCACACTCTCCATCGCTTGTTTAAGTTGGAGCTGTTGACTCTGTTGTTGTTGAGCAAGAGAGTCGACAGATTGGGTCACACTAGCTAACATTTGCTGGTGTTGACCAAGCATATGGCCCTGACTAGTAATAGCCGTTCTAACGGCATCTGTGTCCGCTGTCTGCATGGTGGCTGAGTATTCTGTCAGGACAGGACAGAGAGCTGACACTTGCGGAACACAGTAAACAGTTTAATGACGTTATCCAAAAGAGCAATCAAAAGGCAAGCAAGGTTCAAAAACAGGGAGCAAACAGTACCTCAGAGGATAAGCAAAAATCGTAGTCGAAAATCAGGCAGAGTTCAAAAACCGAAGAATACAGACAGTACCAAAAGGGACAAGGCAGGAGACGTAAACCGGAATATCAGGCAAGAAGTAGGCAACAAGAAATCATCAGACTGATAACAAGAGAATGCGTTGTAAGCTGGGATAAACCACTGCAATACTCGGCAGAGAACAATTCAGTGATAGGGGTATAAATAGGGAAACAAACAGGTGTGCGTGATTAGAATTCAGGCGAGGGAGACCGGTGGGTAGTCATGTGACTGACGGGTGCATTCTGGGAATTGGAGTCCTGGGATGTTGGCGTGACACATAGAGTTTTAAACTATTTTTGTAATTTGACAAGAGATGGCAAATGTTGCTTTGTACAGTTAATGAGTTTAGTCAGTGATGATAATCTGTACACTACCATTACTACAACCATAGGTGGCACTAAAGTCCAGCAAATTATGTAAAGCTGAGCCACTGGAAATTAACAAAAAATCCATCTATTATTCATTCATTATCTGTAAGCGCTTATCCAGTTCAGGGTCGCGGTGGGTCCAAAGCCTACCTGGAATCATTGGGCAAAAGGCGGGAATACACCCTGGAGGGGGCACATCACATCATACGAAGTATTAAATTACTTTGCTGTCCCTGTATGAACCAGTGAATTCTCCTTAGAGAATAACCTCGACAAAGAAATAAACACAGCTGAATTCCCTTTTAGAATTTAATCCTGAATAATTAATCCAACTTCACTCTTTGAATTACTTTTTTAAAACAAATAAAAACATCTGGCCACATGACACTGGACGTTAGGCTTCACGTTGCCTTTGCCATTTGTGGCAATAGAAACACTAAGTTTAAAACACTAAGTTTAGTGGAGTATGATGATTGTTGGTGGGTTGTGTCTGTGTTGGATTATTCATATGAACCTTGGCATCACGAAAATGAAAAATAAAGTGCATACATGTGTACAGTGGTCACATGGCAGCCTAGGGTTTGATCCCCAGCTCGGGCAGCAATATCTCACTACATGTAATAAAAGACACTGCGTTAGCCTAACATTACAAAGATGCTATGAGTAAAATTGTCTGACAAATGCCATAAATATAATGAAGCAACAACTGCAAAAGTTTGGGAACACATTTAATTGAGCGCCAATTGTGTTTAATGCAACAATGAAGCTATGCTACATGTGTATGCAGATATATGCAAACCCTCCACCTCCTTCTGTTATATAAGGAAGATCTGTGTGTGTTGGTGAGGAGGAGAAGAGCATCTTCACAAACCAATGACGATCTCCTCAGTGTTTCTGATGATGTTAATAGCAGAAGTCTGTGTGGTGTCTAAAATTAAAAGCAGCAGCTAGAGGTCCAGCTGTTTCCAGTGGCTGTGTGTATTGATAGATACAGAGCACTGTAAATAATTCAACACCATGCACTGTTCTTCTTCTTCTCAGGAGGGGTGGACAGTGTGGAGCTTACCCAGTCGTCCTCAGTGGTCATAAAACCTGGAGAATCATTCTCCATCTCCTATAAGATCTCCGAGTCCAGCTACTGCATTCACTGGATACGGCAGCCTGCTGGAAAAGCTCTGGAATGGCTCGGATATCTGTGTAATGATGGGAGGACAAATACTAAAGATCAGTTTCAGTCAGAACACTTCCATCAGCACAGTATACTTACGAGGCCAGGACTTTCAGCCTCAGGATACAGCTGTTTATTACTGTGCTCAGAGTCATAGTTTAAAACAGACAGCAGACCTGAACAAAAACACCCTCCACTACTCTCAGCAAACACAACACACTCTGTTCCATCTCTCACACAATGCATAATCTCCATTACATTATATTTAATTTAAACCTAGTTTTATTGGAAAATTAATTGATTTTCACACAACACTTTGTCTATACCACAGTTGCCTCAAGGTGCACATCCCCCAAAGACCCCTGTACACACTGTATATTAAACAGTTTATTATTTCAATGATATTTTATATTAATTGTTGTTTCCCAACAACTATAATCCCATTAGATATCTCAGAAGGTCAGTGTCTGACACCATGCACTAACCCTTCTAGGGTTAGAAGAGAATTTGACACATCAGATGGTAAAACAAAGTAAACCCCGAATATATTCAGTGATGGATATTTAAGCATTGTACCTGTTAAAATAAAATCTCATTTTAAACCCCTCAGAGTAGTGAACGTCCTGATTGGTGGATCCAATTAGAGGAGCAGTCATTTTAGCTAATGATTCATCTTCATGTAATGTAACAGCTGTTATACACACAGTGGGTGGATTTTTGGGAGATTCTGTACTAAATTCATTTTAAACATGGCTGCTCTCATGTGGGGCACCCACTTTATGGAGCATGTAGTGGTTCATTCAAGGACAACACTGCAGTTATTTTTGAGTGTATAGAAGAAATATACAAATGATATAATAATGTTTGTAATATAATGTTTGTTATATATTTGTGATATAAAAATGACATATTTCATTGAATAATCTGTGGATAATGAGCTGGGGTTCTCAGGTTCTCCACTGGGGAACTGAACTGAGGTCTTCTGTGTGGAAAGCAGTGGTGTTACCCACTATACTGACACTTGCGTGTAAAAAACTATGCGTGTAAAAAGTGTCATGGTACAGTTGCAGTGGTAAACAGCTTATGATCAGTCGCTGAGATGTGCATGAAATAATATCAAGACTACTATAACAACTAATAATATTCATAATCAGGGTGAAAGCCAAGCTCAGTCTAGACAGGGGTCCACAACTCCAGTCCTGAAGGGCCAGTGTTAAGCGAAGTTTGTTGATCCCCTGCTAACACACACCCAGTAAACCTCCCAAACTCTGCTGGACACAGACTCTCCGGTTCTTGAGATGAATTCTACAAAAAGATTTTCCATCCAGAGCCACTAGGGGTCAGTGCAGTAACTTCGGGGATATGAAACTCAGACAGAATAAAGTATGAAGAAAGATTCCTGTATGCAAATGTTCACTTGTAGCTTTAAATTTAAAATAAGGATGAGACTATTCATCTGTTCAGAGAAGATCCCACAGGTCCATCATTTGTGTTATTACAACTTTATATGTAATCAATAAAAACAGACATGTACTATGCTGTATGAAGGTGTAACAGTACGTTTTAATTTAAAAATGGATTTCTTTTCACACTGCTGAAGTAAATATTGAATTTAAATTTGTTTATGTAATGTGACAAGAGATGGCAAGTGTTGCTTTGTACAGTTAATGAGTTTAGTCAGTGATGATAATCTGTACACTACCATTACTACAGCCCTAGGTGGCACTAAAGTCCAGCAAATGATAAAAAGTTGAGCCACTGGAAATTAACAGAAAATTAAGGGCTCAAATCAGAATAAATGAACTCACAACACAGAAAATAGTTTTTTTTTCACACAACACTTTTTGTCATCTACTGTTGCATCAAGGCAACATCCCCTAAAGTCCCCTGCATGCATTATTTATTAAACAGTTCATCATTTCACTGATATACAATAGCAGTTGTGATATTTGAAACTCAATTAATGCTGCTATTTATGACTCATAATTACACCCAGGTTACATCAGGATAATTATTTAGACAGCAATATTTTGTAATAAATAATGGCATGACAAATATCTGCCCAGTGAGGAGGCGTATCATAAATGTGAGAAACCTGTATTATCAAATCTATATTGTGGTGTACTGTGTTCAGTGGAGTGTGGATCTGAAGAAATTTATCAAAAAACATCAAAACATGGCCCACCACTGTTAGCCCTTTCTCATATATGTAAAAAAGTAAATACAGAGCGGAGGTTATTTTTCTGTTCTGTATCATACTACTGCTCCCTACTCCATGACTTAAGTACTTTTGCCTCTTACAGATCACTGCAGATAAGCAAATACCAGTTTCCTCCCTCTACACCTCTCTCTATTAAAGTGTGGAGAAAAGAGAAGATCTCACAGCTCCAGCTTAACCCACACTTCAACACCAACCATGTTCTCTACATCTCCACTGCTCCTGCTGGCAGATGCTTCCTGTCAGTTCCTCAGCAAACAACACTCAACACTATTGAGATTATGTTCTTGTTCAAGATGATGAATCTAATCACTTTGTATTTCTGTGTATTTCTGATCCACAGGTGTCCACTGTGAAGTATTGACCCAGCCTGCTTCTGTGGTGGTCCGTCCAGGCCAGGTTCTGAACATTGACTGCAAGGTCTCGTATGCAGTTACTAGCTACTACACAGCTTGGATCCGACAGCCTTCAGGGAAAGCTCTGGAGTGGATTGGATATATACATGGTGGTGGGACCACATATTACAATGATAAACTGAGAAGCATTTTCACAATGTCTGTAGACTCAGGGACAAACACAGTAACATTACAAGGGCAGAATCTGGACACTGGGGACACAGCTGTGTATTACTGCACCAGATACACCCAGTGACACAAACTAATGCACACGCTGTACAAAAACCCTCACAGTGCACCACACATATAATCAACTATAGTTTCACTAAGAGAATTAGCCCAGTGGGATTTCTTTTATAAAGTGTCATGAATGATGGTGTAATTACACCTTAACGAAACACACAAACACATTCAGTGATGGAAGTACAGCTGATATATTCACTGTCACAGATCAATCACATTGATACAGGTGTTTGAATCAACTTCAGGTTTTACTGCAGTCTTCAGAATTACTGCATATTTAAATGTAATTACACAAATACAAATTGAAGATAGAATATATTTACTTGATTTGTGCAGCGCCCTGTGAAGGACTGGCGCCCCCTCCTGGGTGTATTCCCCGCCTTGCGCCCAATGATTCCAGGTAGGCTCTGGACCCACCACGACCCTGAATTGGATAAGCGGTTACAGATAATGAATGAATGAATGAATGATGATTTGTGTAGCAATAACAAATCTGTATCAGTGAATAATTCACCATTAATGTGCTGTTAACAGACACTTCAAAGAGCAGGTCCAGAATTTGGAGATGTGCTTATTGTACTGTTTTTTTATTTAAAAAAACAGTTATGACTTGAATAAAATGTCTAGGAACTTCTGATTAATGTTCATTATTAACTTCATCATTTCAGGTGTAATATTTGAAATTTACTGTATATGCTTGTTTTATAAGTAAGGAGAGAAAAATAATTCTTATTATAAACAATGGCCTTAATTAAACATGATATAATGAGCATATTTAGGAAGTGGTGATCAAATCATGAGGCTGATAATATTCCAAAAATGCACTATGGAGTATGTTATTTTTCTTATTACAACTTTATATGTAATCAATAAAAACAGCCATGTACTATGCTGTATGAAGGTGTAACAGTACGTTTATGTTGCTTTGTTGTCATATCCTGGCCTATCTTTTTTGTTTTCCCCCGCCATGTGGTTATGTCTGTTTGTTGTTGTTCCTAGCTCCGCCCTGGTTCCACCCAAGCCCCACCTTAGTCCTGCCTCTGTCTCGTTATTGTCTTCAGGTGTTCCTCGTTTGTTGGTCTATTTAAGCCCCCTTGTCTCACGTTCTGGTGTCGTTCATTGTTCTTCGTATGGTTTGTAATGTTCTTCGTGTTCTTTGTATTGTGCTTAGTATGGTTTGTTTCGTGTCATTCTCTTGCTCGTTTCGTGCTCGTTTCACGCCCGTTTCATGCTCGCTTCATGCCCCAGTCGTGTTGTGTTTGTTCTGTTAAGTTCTTGTTAATAAAGTCTGTGTTATTAGCGTTTGCGTCCGCCCTCTGTCAGTCCGCACCCCTCATCCCTAACATTTGTACAGTTAATGAGTTTAGTCAGTGATGATAATCTGTACACTACCATTACCTCAGCCAAAGGTGGCACTAAAGTCCAACAAATGATGTAAAGCTGAGCCACTGGAAATTAACAGAAAATGAAGGGCTCAAATCAAAATAATAATTTAACTCACAGCTCAGAAAATAATTGTATTTTCACACAACACTTTTTGTCATCTACTGTTTTGTCACGCCCTCGTCCTGTCAGGTTTGTTGTCCCTGCCATGTGCTTTATCCGCACATGGCTTTGTCTGTTATTGTCCTTGTCTCCGCCCTTGTCCCGCCTTTGTTCCGCCTCCTAGTCTGTGTTATGTGTTAACCCGTCCTCCTCGTTATCTGTCCAGGTGTGTCTCGTTTATGTCTTGTATTTAAGTTCCCTTGTGTCTCTCCCGTTTGTCGAACATTTCACATTTCTCATTTCTCCGTTGTCCTCATTCAAGTCGGTCATGTTACCTGTCTGTCTCCAAAGGTTCCCCCATCGTCGTTTCACCTTTGTTTTGTCCCAAGTCAAGTCGTGTTGTTTATCTCCCGTTGACTATTAAGGTCATGTTTGTTTCGTAGTTTTGTCGTTCTGTGTTTTTCCTGTCCCTATTAGTTTAATGTCCTCATCTTATTGTTTTCTTTATAGTTTGTCTATCTTTTGTTAAAAATAAAACTCTCTGTGTGTTAGCGAGTGCGTCCGCCTCTGTCAGTCCACCCCGTGATCCGTGACATGTTTCCTCAAGGCAACACTCCCAAAGTCCCCTGCATGCATTATATATTAAACAGTTCATCATTTCACTGATATAATAATAATAATAATAATAATAATAATAATAATAATAATACATTTTTATTTGAAAGCACCTTTCAAGAGACCCAAGGACACTGTACAATAGATAATAAAAATAAAACATAAAAAAAAATAAATAAATAAAAAAGTTAAAAAAGTAAATAAAAGGTAAATGCACATACAAACATAAAGTAACCATAGAGACATATACATAGTATAATCCATATGCTAGTTTAAAAAGATGAGTTTTGAGTCTGGTTTAAAAACATCTACAGATGTACAAGCTCGCAGTTCATCAGGAAGACTATTCCACCCGCAACACAAAATGCTCTATTTCCAATGGTGCTTAGCTTAAAATGGGGGACCTCAAGCAAATGGAGGCTTGAGGACCGAAGAGTACGCACTGGAGAGTATGGTTGAAGTAAACTACTTAGATAAGAAGGGGCAAGGTCATACAAGGATTTAAACACCAACACAAGCAATTTATACTGTATTCGGTACTTCACTGGAAGCCAATGAAGACGACTTAGGACTGGAGTAATATGCTCCCAAGATTTTGTATGGGTCAGCACCCTAGCAGCAGAATTCTGCACATACTGCAACCTGCTCAAAGCCCGAGCAGGGAGGCCACACAACAGAGTGGTGAATCCTAGAGATATTTTTAAGATGGTAGAAGGCTGTCCTACATGTGTTGTTAATATGTGATTCAAATGATAATGTAGAATCAAAAATTACTCCAAGATTTCTCACTAGTGTTGAGGTAGAGACAACAAAACCAGGGATACAAACAGTAGTGTCACTAAGCCTCCTGACTGTTGCAGGAGAAGCAATTATGATGGCTTCAGATTTTTTATTATTTAAGCTCAGGAAGTTCTCGATCATCCAAGCCCTCACATCGGTTTAGCATTTCAGCAAGGCACTAGGTGGCAAGCTGAGAGAAGGTTTTGTACAAATATATATCTGGACATCATCAGCAAAACAGTGAAACTGCAGCCCATGATGTCTAATGATGTCACCAAGAGGAATAAAAAGCAGGGGCCCAAGAACAGAGCCCTGGGAGACACCATTTGACAAGGAGCATGTGTCAGATCGAAAACTTCCCATTGAAACAAACTGCTGCCTACCAGAAAGATACGATTGAAACCAAGCTAATGCAGTACCAGTTACACCAACCATGTTTTTGAGCCGAGTAAGTAAAAGGCTATGACACACTGTATCAAATGCTGCAGTAAGGTCCAATAGTACAAGAAGACTCAGCAGTCCTTGGTCAGCTGACATCAGCAAGTCATTGACAACCCTAACAAGAGCAGTTTCAGTGCTGTGATTCCTCCTAAAACCTGATTGGAAGACCTCAAACAGATCACATGATTGAATATGTTCTGTTAACTGAGCAGCTACTGTTCGCTCCAACAGTTTAGCAAGGAAAGGGAGATTAGAGATGGGCCTATAATCTGTGAGGTTCTCAGGATCTAAGCCAGGCTTCTTGAGAACTGGAGTAATAGCTGCCAGTTTCAAAAAGGCTGGGACCATTCCTGAAATAAGTGAAGCATTGATAATTTTGGTAATAAGAGGACAGATAAATGGAGAACAGGCTTTAACCCGCTGTGTAGGAAAAGGGTCTAATTGACATGAAGTTGCCTTTGAGAAATAAATAATCTGTGAAACAAGCTGTTGATTTACAGTATTGAAGGTGGAAAAATAGCTGCTGCTGAACTGAGGAGATAGTTTTGGAATGTTTAGCCTGGTTGCAGAGGGCTGGAACTGTGAGTAAATTGTAAGTATTTTATGATTGAAAAAGTCCATGAACCGAGAGCAGAGTTCAGCTGAAGGAACCATAGGGAAACTTTTCACAGGGCTCAATAGCTTATTAACAGTACAAAAGAGAGCTCTAGGGTTACTGTGGGCACCATGAATAACATCAGAATAATAGAGTGTTTTAGCTTCCTGTAGTTTTTCCTTATAAAACAAGACATGATCACTGTAAGTAAGGGCATGCACAGTCAGGCCAGTTCTGTTTGAGAGCTGTTCAAGCTGGTGACCAGCAGCTTTCAGCTTGCGCAGCTCAGTAGTGTACCAGGTAGCAGGCTGAGAAAATGTAACCAAGCGTAGTCTTAGAGGTGCCAGGTGGTTTAAAATATGTGACAATGTTTCGTCATAGTGGGTCACTAGCAAATCAGGATCTAAGCAATCAGGTACCGGGCTCTGACTGAGCATCTCCATAACAGCAGGAGGACTGATATTTTTAACGCTCCGGAATGTAAACTGACGTGATTGAAGCTGCCCTCGCTGTTGACATGATAGTGGAAAGTCAAAGAACACAGCTTTATGGTCAGATACACACAGATCAATGCCTCTCACATTAAAAGGGGTTTTACCCAGAGAGCAAACAATGTCCAAGGTGTGGCCCTTGTTATGTGTGGGAAAATCAACGTGCTGAGAAATATCAAAGCTCTGTAAAACATTAAGAAATTCTTTAGCAAACAAACAGTTACCAGAATTGATATGAATATTAAAGTCACCAAGCAGCAACAAATCAGAATAAACAGGAATAAGTGTGGAGATTAGCTCAGAAAACTCTGCCATAAAAACAGATGAGGTTATTGGGGGACGATAGAAAAGCAGAACCAATACAGGTTTAACAGCAGAGACCAACAGCGCCAAACACTCAAACGATGTCATATTTGGGATTAAAACTGTTTTAACTTTGAGGCCAGGGCTGTACACCACTGCAAGTCCTCCTCCTCGACCAGTTAAAAGAGGTTTATCAATGTATTGATAATGTGGAGGCAGAGTCTGATTGAGCGTGAAATACTCATTGGGCTGCTGCCAGGTTTCCGTGAGACAGAGCAGGTCAATGTCATGTTCCTGGATAATATCTGCGACAAACATTGCCTTATTATTTAAGGAACGAACATTAAACAGAGTGTCACGGGGGTGTGAAGAGTAGATTTAACGGGAGGCGGACACACTCGCTACAACACAGACAGTTTAATGTGTAAATAACACGACAAACGAAGTTGACGATAAACACGCAATAACAAAACATGAGAAAGAGCAGGAGACAACACTAGAGGACTGGGGCATGAAACAGGCAGGAGACAGAACGAGGCACGAGAAACGAGAAAACAAGCTAGAGAAACAAGAAACAAACAAGCAAACGAACAAAACTTAACAACAACAAAATGACCGATCCCAGGAAGTGAGGGAAGAGGGCTTAAATAAACGAACTTAACTAGACACACCTGACACAGATAACGAGGGAAAAGAAGGCGGAACATAGGCGGGACAAAGGCGGAGAATGAACATAAACAAAGCCATGTGCAGAGACAGGAAAACAGCGAAGAGAGAGCCACATAGAAAGGAGGAAAACAACCAGAAAGTGTCAAGGTGTGACAGACGCCCCCCCCAAGACACGCAACTCCCGGAGCGTGAAAAACGAGACTCTCCAGGAGCTGGCGCAGGAGGGGGCCAGAAGAACCAAAAACAGGAAACCAAAAGATTCAAGACAAGATAGGAAATGGAGATGGGAACAAGGGACTAGACTTAAACGGACACTTGACAGAACTAGAGAGAAGAGACGGAGATAAGGCAGGAGAAAACACACGTGACTGGAACTTGGGCTGAACACTGAACGGGGACTGAGACAAAACAGGAGCAGATACACGTGACTGGACAGAGGACTGAAGAGGACTAACAGGGAATTTGACATGAGACTGGACAAAGGGTTTAACTGGGAACTGGACATGAGGCAAGGGAACAGGGACCATGACATTAACAGGAACTGAGAAAAACACGGTGACAGGGACCGGAATAGAAACAAAAACAGACAAAGGCACAGGGACAAGGACAGAGACAGGAACCAGAACAGGAACAGAAACAGGAACAAAAACAACTGGGTGGTACCCAGGACTGGCATGTGTCTGTGGGACTGTCCAAGGTGCCAGCCTGGGTACAGTTCTGGGGATTGGCCTCAAAGTCCTTGGGGCCTGAGCCACAGTCACAGGCTTAGAAACGGCCGGAGCCACAGTCACTGGCTTAGAAACGGCCGGAGCCACAGTCACTGGCTTAGAAACGGCCGGAGCCACAGTCACTGGCTTAGAAACGGCCGGAGCCACAGTCACTGGCTTAGAAACGGCCGGAGCCACCTTCATAGAGGCAGAAACGGCCGTAGCCAAAGTCATGGAGATAGGAGTGGCTGAGGGAGCCGTACTCACGGAGACTGGAGACCCTGCGACGACGTCCACGGAGGCAGACGGAACTGCGACGATGTCATCCACGGAGGCAGACGGAACTGCGACGACGTCATCCACGGAGGCAGACGGAACTGCGCTGACGTCATCCACGGAGGCAGACGGAACTGCGCCGTCGTCCACGGAGACTAGAGAAAGTGCGACGACGTCCACGGAGGCAGAGGAATCTGCGCCGTCGTCCACGGAGACTGGAGAACGTGCGACGACGTCCACGGAGGCAGAGGAATCTGCGACGTCGTCCACGGAGACTGGAGAACGTGCGACGACGTCCACGAAGGCAGAGGAATCTGCGCCGTCGTCCACGGAAACAGAAGAACGTGCGACGACGTCCACGAAGGCAGAGGAATCTGCGCCGTCGTCCACGGAGACTGGAGAACGTGCGACGACGTCCACGAAGGCAGAGGAATCTGCGACGTCGTCCACGAAGGCAGGAGAGGCGGGCGTCGCTCTCACGAAGACAGGAGAGGCGGACGCCGCCTTCAAGGAGAGCTCCAGGCGTGTCATGAGGCCTGTAAGCTTCTCCTGGAGGTCAGGAGTGAGCGCAGAGCGGTGCTTAGGAACTGGGGTCCTAGCGACGACGTCCACGGAGACAGGGGAACCTGCAGCGACGTCGTCCATGGAGGGACGTCGCTGAGGAAGACAGGCGCAGCCGAAGGCGTTGCGCTCGGGGAGACAGGCGCGGCCGGAGGCGCTGCGCCCAAGGAGACAGGCGCGGCCAGAGGCGCTGCGCTCAAGGAGACAGGCGCGGCCGTAGGCACCGCTCTCAAGGAGACAGGCGCGGCCGTAGGCACCGCTCTCAAGGAGCCAGGCGCGGCCGGAGGTGTTGCGCTCAGGGAGACAGGCGCGGCCGGAGGTGCCGCGCGCACGAAGACAGGCGCGGCCGGAGGTGCCGCGCTCAGGAGATCAGAAGGGACTGCAGCGCCGTTTCTGGAAGCAGGAGAGACGGGCGCTGCACTCACGAAGACAGGAACGGCTGGAGGAGCTGCTCTTATGAAGACTGGAGCAGCCGTTGGCGCCGTACTCTCGGAGACAGGAGCTGAGGCGTCCAACGAGGCAGGTGCTCGTGCTGCTCGCCGAGCACGAGTTGAGGATTTAGCGGGTTTGGGCGCACTCTCGAGGGACTTCTTTGACCGTAGTTCCCCCGGAGATGCGCCCCTGTTAGCCTCATCTGCCATGTCCTGTGATATGAGGCTAACAGCGCCTGTCCATAACGCCCCCCCAAAAAACTCCCCGGACCTGAGGGGTTTATCCTCGGAAGCAGGGGTACCGGTAGATCCGCGCTCCATAACTGGGGTTTCTGTAGAGACGTCCTCGGGAGCAGGCTGTGAGTATCTTTCCTCGATCAGTTTTAAAAATGTCTCAACCGTGAGTTCAAGGGCCTTTACTTTTATTAATTTTTCTGCCCACTGCAACGCCTCTCCTCTTAGTAGGGATTTTATAAAGATGACCTGAACAATTTCAGGTGGAGCAGGAGAGGTCAAGAATTTAAAGTACAGTCGGCACTGTAATAAAAATCCCTTGCAATTGAGTCCGTTCTCAAATTCGCTGGGTACTCCCATGACCGATTGTAAAACTGTTGGCTGATCATCAGTCCTTAAGTTTAGTAAATCCTCCGCGGTCTTTATGGTTTCACCCAGGGATAGAGCTGTGTTGGCTGCGTCCTTCTGTGGATCGGTCATTCTGTCACGGGGGAGTGAAGAGTAGATTTAACGGGAGGCGGACACACTCGCTACAACACAGACAGTTTAATGTGTAAATAACACGACAAACGAAGTTGACGATAAACACGCAATAACAAAACATGAGAAAGAGCAGGAGACAACACTAGAGGACTGGGGCATGAAACAGGCAGGAGACAGAACGAGGCACGAGAAACGAGAAAACAAGCTAGAGAAACAAGAAACAAACAAGCAAACAAACAAAACTTAACAACAACAAAATGACCGATCCCAGGAAGTGAGGGAAGAGGGCTTAAATAAACGAACTTACCTGACACAGATAACGAGGGAAAAGAAGGCGGAACATAGCTGGGACAAAGTTCACCAAAAGAGTACCTTATCCGCCTTGTCGTCATAATAAGGCCACAATGGAAGTTGCAGCCGTAACAGCCCAGTAGAAGCCAGAGAAATAAACCCGAAATAATCCACATAGCACGGGCAACACAGGTGCTCTCGTGGCAGATGTTAAGCACAGTCACGGATGCTAAACTCATCCGAGATCTCAGAGCCACAAGGAGAAATCCACAAGGCTCATATTACAGTAAATCCAGTACAAAGTTCGATACAGTGTGTTGGGTTCTGCAGCACTTTTGCACACAGCGGGCAGAAAAACCAAATACAAACTTTAGAACTAATAAAAACTTTATCACCGGGGGAGAAGCGGCAGCCAAACGCGCCAGCGTATCTCTCGCAACCCGGAAGTATATACAATAGCAGTTGTAATATTAATTATAATAATATTAATAATAATAATATTAATCATTAATGCTGCCGAGACTCATAATTATACACAGCTTACATCAGGATAATTATTTAGACAGCAATATTTTGTAATATATAATGGCATGACAAATGTCTGCCCAGTGAGGAGGTGTATCATAAATCTGAGAAATCTGTATTATCAAATCTATATTGTGGTGTACTGTCTACAGTTGAGCGAGTATATGAAGAAACTAATACAATTTATTAAAAGTGGACCATGGCCCATCATTGCTTTCCCTTTCTCCCTCCACCCTTCAACTTGTTGCTGTATTTCTTCAAATATTACAATAATCTTATTGAGAAACACACACTAACTAAATCACTCAGTCACTCATGAACATACTCATACACGTTTATTAGCTGCTCTGTATGTTTATACTTATATCAGCTGACAAAATAAATACAGAGCAGAAGTTTTTTCCTGTTCTGCTTTAAACTACTGCCCCCTACTCCACGTCTTTAATAGTTCTGCCTCTCACAGGTCACTACAGATAAACAAATACTAGCTCCCTCTCACTACACCTCTCTGTATTTAGGCGTCAAGAACAGAGAAGATTCCACAGCTCCAGCTTCAACCCACACTTCAACACCAACCATGTTCTCTACATCTCTACTGCTCCTGCTGGCAGCTGCTTCCTGTCAGTTCCTCAGTAAACAACACTCAACACTATTGAGAATATGTTCATGTCCAAGATGATGAATCTAATCACTTTGTATCTCTGTGTATTTCTGATCCACAGGTGTCCACTGTGAAGAACTGACCCAGCCTGCTTCTGTGGTGGTCCGTCCAGACCAGGCTCTGACCATCGACTGCAAGGTCTCGTATTCAGTTTCTAGCTATTGGACAGATTGGATCCGACAGCCTTCAGGGAAAGCTCTGGAGTGGATTGGATATATACTTGGCAGTGGGAGCACATATTACAGTGATAAACTGAAAAGCAAGTTCACTATGTCTGTAGATTCAGGGACAAACACAGTAACATTATGAGGACAGAGTCTGGACACTGGGGACACAGCTGTGTATTACTGTGCCAGATACACACAGTGACACAAAGTAATGCACACAGTGTATTTCCCTGGACAAACAACTAGCCCAATAAATCATACTGTGTTAACAATGATGATATAATTACATGTGCTTACACAACTAATATTAATGTTAACACGTGTAATCACCTTTGTTTAACAGTTATTCTTCTGTAACAGTCAATAAATATTTTCTGCAACTAAAGGGTTTATGATATTAAAATTTAACAGTAGAAAACCAAAGCACATGTTAAAAGTAAAGCATTCCAAAGCCTGCAATGTCTGTTCTGCAGAATTTCATTTTACACTGTAGAAATAAACATGGAAATTTCAAATTTACTGCATGAGAAGAGATTGCAAATGTTGATTCATACAGTGATGATGATGTGTTGTGTTTCCATTACCATAAATACAACATTAGGTGGCGCCACAGTTCAGTAAATGATGTAAAGCGGCACCTCGACAAAGAAATAAACACAGCTGAATTCCCTTTTAGAATTTAATCCTAAAGTAATTAATCTAACTTCACTCTTTGAATTACTTTTTTAAAGCAAATAAAAACATCTGGCCACATGACACTGGACGTTAGACTTCACATTGCCTTTGCCATTTGTGGCTGTAGAAACATGTTTAAAACACTAAGTTTAATGAAGTATGATGATTGTTGGTGGGTTGTGTCTGTGTTGGATTATTCATATGAACCTTGGTATCACAAAAATAAAAAAAAAATGTCACATGGCAGCCTAGGGTTTGATTCCCAGCTCGGGCAATAACATATCACTACATGTAATAAAAGACTGCTAACTCTGCGTTAGCCTAACATTACAAAGTTGCTCTGAGTAAAACTGTCTCACAAATGTCATATGTAATGAAGCATCAACTGCAAAAGTTTGGGAACACATTTAATTTGAGCACCAATTGTGTTTATTGCAACAATGGAGCTATGATGCATGTGTATGCAGATATATGCAAACCCTCCACCTCCTTCTGTTATATAAGGAAGGTCTGTGTGTGTTGGTGAAGAGAAGAGCGTCTTCACAAACCAATGATGATCTCCTCAGTGTTTCTGATGCTGTTAATAGCAGCTGCATGTGGTAAGTCTGTGTGGCGTCTCAAATTAAAAACAGCAGCTAGAGATCCAGCTGTTTCCAGTGGCTGTGTGTATTGATAGATACAGTGCACTGTAAATGATTCAACACCATGCACTGTTCTTCTTCTTCTCAGGTGGGGTGGACAGTGTGGAGCTCACCCAGTCGTCCTCAGTGGTCATAAAACCTGGAGAATCATTCTCCATCTCCTGTAAGATCTCAGAGTCCAGCTACTCCATTTACTGGATACGGCAGCCTGCTGGAAAAGCTCTGGAATGGCTCTGATATCTGTGTAATGATGGGAGGACAAATACTAAAGACTCAGTGAAGAGCAAAATCACTTTCAGTCAGGACACTTCCATCAGCACAGTGAACTTACGAGGCCAGAACTTTCAGCCTCAGGATACAGCTGTGTATTACTGTGCTCAGTGTCACAGTGTTTAAAACAGACAGCAGACCTGAACAAAAACACCCTCCACTACTCTCAGCAAACACAACAAGTTTTATTGGAAAATTAATTGATTTTCACACAACACTTTGTCTACACCACAGTTTCCTCAAGGTGCACATCCCCCAAAGACCCCTGTACACACTGTATATTACACAGTTTATTATTTCAATGACCTTCTCTAATAATTGTTATTATTATTATTATTATTATTATTATTATTATTATTATTATTATTATTATGTATTTATTAATAATAATTATTATTCTTAATATTATTAATATTATTATTTTATTATTATGTAATTGTAATTGTTTTCCATCAGCTATAATCCCAGATTTTGAGCCAAGCTGGATCTCTAAATGACATTTTGTTAACTTGCATACAGTGGCCTGGATTTTTGGGAGATTTTTGTGTCCTAAATTCATTTTAAACATGGCTGCTCTCATGTGGGGCACACACTTTATGGAGCATATAGTGATTTATTTAAGGACGACACTGCAATTATTTTTGAGTGTATAGTAGACATATACAAATGATATAATAATGTTTCTTATATATTTGTGAAATAAAAATGTCACATATTACATTAAATTATCTGTGGATAATGAGCTGGGGTTCTCAGGTTCTCCACTGGGGAACTGAACTGAGGTCTTCTGTGTGGAAAGCAGTGGTGTTACCCACTACACCGGCACTTATCGTCTGGAAAAAACTATGCGTGTAGATAAGTGTCATGGTACAGTTGCAGTGGTAAACAGCTGATGATCAGTGGCTGAGTGCATGAAATAATATCAAGATTACTATAACAACTAATAATATTCATAATCAGGGTGAAAGCCAAGCTCAGTCTAGACAGGGGTCAACAACTCTACTTCTGGAGGGCCGGTGTGAAGCAAAGTTTGTTGATGCCCTGCTAACACACACCCAGTAAACCTCCCAAACTCTGCTGGACACAGACTCTCCGGCTCCTGAGATGAGAAAGGATTCTGCACAAAGATTTTTCAGCCAGAGCCACTAGGGGTCAATGCATTAACTTCAGGGATATGAAACTCTCACTGAATAAAGTATGAAGAAAGATTCATTTATGCAAATGTTCACTTGTGGCTTTAGATTTAAATTAAGGATGAGACTATTCATCTGTTCAGAGAAGATCCCACAGGTCCATCGTCATCATGTTCTCTGTGTCTCTACTGCTCCTGCTTTCAGCAGCTTGCTGTGAGTTATTCAGTAAATAATATGTTTCATTTTAATGATATCCAGTTTTAACACAATAAAGAGTAGATTTTTGCAGCTGTGGGAACAAGATATAAATGTCCTACTTTTAAATTATTTCTACTGGCCTGGTCATTTTTCAGAGATGTTTGATTCTAAAACCAAAACATGAGAAAAATAGACATGCAGTGTTTGTATTTCTGATCCACAGGTGTCCACTGTGAAGAACTGACCCAACCTGCTTCTGTGGTCATCCGTCCAGACCAGGTTCTAACCATTGAATGCAAGGTCTCGTATTCAGTTACTAGCTACAGCACAGCTTGGATCCGACAGCCTTCTGGAAAAGCTCTGGAGTGGATCGGATATAACTATGTTGGTGGGAGTGGATCTTACAGTGATAAATTGAAAAGCAAGTTCAGCATCTCTGGGGATTCAGGGACAAACACAATGACATTACGAGGACAGAGTCTAGACACTGGAGACACAGCTGTGTATTACTGCGCCAGATACACACAGTGCTGCTCTCTAATGCACATGGTGTACAAAAACCCTCACAGTGCAGTACACATAAGCTTAACTAGTTTCACTGGACTAAGAACCAGCCAAACAGGTCCCACGTTATACTGTCATTGATAAATGTGTATCTACACCCTTACAGAACATACAACAATGAGTTCATAATGTTCTTACACAACCATTATTAATGTTATAACATGTGTAATCACCTTAGTTGTTCTACAGTTATGCTTCAGTAATAAGTTTATAGTTGCTACATGTGTTTAGTTAATGTGTGACTGCACAGTTATTAGAGGAGATATGTTTCAAATACTATTAAATACAATCCGGATCATGATACAACAACTACTTATTTGTTCATCTTTGCCTTGTTTGATGTAGAAAAATTAATTTTGATGGAGGAAAAGTGTCACACCTTGACACTTTCTGGTTGTTTTCCTCCTTCCATGTGGCTCTGTTCGTTGTTTTCCTTCTCCTCACATGGCTTTGTTTATGTTCACTCGCTCCACCTCTTGTTCCGCCTCTCTGTAATTATCCTCGTTATCTGTGTCAGGTGTGTCTAGTTAGTTCATGTATTTAAGCCCTCTTCCCTCACTTCCTGGTATCGGTCATTTTCTTTGTTTGATTTCCTTTGCTCTGTCGTTTGTTTCCTGTTTCCTCGTGTCTCGCTTCGCTCTAACCCGTCTCTCTTGCTTGTTTCTTTGCTCCATTCCTATATTGTTGTTTCGTACTCTTTCCCATGTTTATTAGTAATGTTAGTTCGTGTTTCTACTTCGTTTGTTTTGTCATATCTTTATTAAATTCCGTGTTATAGCGAGTGTGTCCGCCTCCCTGAATCTACTCATCACACCACCCTGACAAAAAGTCTGGAATTAGAAGGAAAAAGTATATTCATAATTGTTTTTAGTTGCATTTTTTAGTAATGCTTATATTTTACGTTTTCATTTAAGCTTCTATTAGTTCAAATGATTAGTTCACATTTTTCATTTAGTCATTTTATAAATAAGTGTAAAAACATGTGATGAAGTAATATAATAGAAGACATATGTACTCTAATGAACATGAAGTGGTGATCAAATCATGAGGCAGGTAATAGCACAGGTCAGTACTCTTCTGGATGTTTTAATTATGTAATTACAATGTAACTATTGAGGAACTAAGAAGACCCATGTATTTTATGTGTGTAGTGAGGTAAACTGTTTTATTTGCAATTTAATAACGTATTTTGCCCCTAAATGGCTTACAATAGTAAAAGTAAACAGTACAAATGCAAAGCAAAAGTAAATGTAAAACTTCCCAAAGCCTGTAATGTATTTGCTGCATTTTATTTTACAATATAGAGGTAAAAACTGAATTTGTAGTTTGATTCAAATACAAGAGGTTGCAAATGTTTATTTTATTAAGGAAAAAATATTAATTTGAACAGTATAAAATAGAGAAAGAATAAAAAATTTTACAAAGGTAGACAGCAAAATAACATGCAGGAAATGTAAAGACACAAGATAAGTTTGTGTGAAGCACCTTCCCTCTGAGAAAAAAAAAAAAAATAACATTTTGATTCCTAAAGGAGTTTGGAGTTCGGAGACGATCATCTGTTGTGTGCACATTATCAACAACAGGTGGTGCTAAAGACCAGCAAATGATTCAAAGCAGTAGCACGAGATCTTAACAGTAAACTGAGGACTCACCACAACAAAGAAAATAAATAAATATATATATATTCTACTGTAGTTGATGCAAATCGCCTCATGAAATGGTCTTGAAACTCACTCACTGTCACTTACTCACATACATACTTATGCACATTTAAGGACTGCTCCATATCTTGACACTTATCAGGTGAAAACAAACAGAGTGGATACTCTTAAACACTGTGACTCTGAGCACAGTAATAAACAGCTGTGTCCTGAGGCTGAAAGTTCTGGCCTCGTAAGTATACCATGCTGATGGAAGTGTCCTGACTGAAACTGATCTTGCTCTTCACTGAGTCTTTAATATTAGTGCTGCCACCGTTACACAGATATCCGAGCCATTCCAGAGCTATTCCAGCAGGCTGCCGTATCCAGTGAATGCAGTAGCTGGACTCTGAGATTTTACAGGAGATGGAGAAGGATCTCCTGAGGATGACTGGGTGAGCTCCACACTGTCCACCCCACCTGAGAAGAAGTAGAACAGTGCATGGTGTTGAATCATTTACAGTGCACTGTATCTATCAATACACACAGCCACTGGAAACAGCTGGATCTCTAGCTGCTGTTTTTAATTTGAGACGCCACACAGACTTACCAGATGTAGCTGCTATTAACAGCATCAGAAACACTGAGGAGATCATCATTGGTTTGTGAAGATGCTCTTCTCCTCCTCACAAACACACACACAGATCTTCCTTATATAACAGAAGGAGGTGGAGGGTTTGCATATATCTGCATGCACATGCATCATATCTTATATTCATTTTTACAGTGAACACACTGGGCGTCTCTCAGATACGTTACCCACAGCAAGTTTACAAATGAAGGCTAGTGCAGTGGTGTGAGTCTCATACTATATGCAGTGATGTTTTTGCCTGAGCTGGGACTTTATGCACTTTAAATTATTTATGACTCATTATCCCCACTATACCTAGTATTTCTATGAATCTCTATATCCACAAATAGCAATGGGGGCAGATGTACTGCACATCTGGTTTCAAAAAGCTACATCGATTAATACAAGATTGCTTGTGTGCATTATTATGTATTACTTATTTGTAAGGGTTAATGTACAGAAGTACTGTTATATCAGTATTAATTCCAGTAACAATACTCATTAGAAATAAAAGTTAAATTAAGACAGTTTGCAAATTTATTCACTCTTGTTAAAAGCTAAATCAACTGTGATTCTAAAGTATGAGCAGAGCAGTGGTGTTTAATTTACAGATTCCAGTCCTGGATATAAAGTGGGCATTTATTTGAAATAGATGCATCCACAGTTTGGTTCACAATCATTTAACGTGTTCTACACTACTGCTCTCTATTACATGTTTTAAATAGCTTTGTCTCTCACAGATCATTGCAGATAAGCAAATACCAGCTTCCTCCCACTACACCTCCCTCTATTAAAGTGTGGGGAACAGAGAAGATCCCACAGCTTCAGCTTCAACCCACACTTCAACACCAACCATGTTCTCTACATCTCTACTGCTCCTGCTGGCAGCTGCTTCCTGTCAGTTCCTCAGTAAACAACACTCAACACTATTGAGATTATGTTCATGTCCAAGATGATGAATCTAATCACTTTGTATTTCTGTGTATTTCTGATCCACAGGTGTCCACTGTTATGAACTGACCCAGCCTGCTTCTGTGGTGGTCCGTCCAGACCTGGCTCTGACCATCAACTGCAAGGTCTCATATTCAGTTTCTCGTGATTGGACAGTGTGGATCAGGCAGCCTTCAGGAAAATCTCTGGAGTGGATCGGACGTATGGATAGCACTGGGGGCATTCGTTTCACTGATAATCTAAAAAATAAGTTCACTATCTCTAGAGACACTGGGACAAACATAATAACATTACGAGGACAGAGTCTGGACACTGGGGACACAGCTGTGTATTACTGCGCCAGAGAGAGAGACTCACAGTGACACAAACTAATGCAAAAATCCACAGCCGAGTCAAGTTCCTCACTGTTTTGTACTTTTCCATTTCACCCAGACGTTAAAGAACGTGGGTCGTGGTCAAAGTGCTGCTAAAACAACAGACTCTAAAGACTGAGACTGAAGTGTTGATCATTTTATAAGATTCAGAACATAGTTCTGCCAAAACTAAAGAGAAACAACCTGATAGACACCTACAGCCAACTTCACAAAGGGATACAACTGACTATATCCCCAAAGACCAAAGTCCAGTATTTGCGAAATGCTGTAAATGTAAGTGTAGGTAGTACTTCATCAGTGGTGTCTTCAGGACTTCTGGTTATTAAAAAATAATTGTATCTCAGTTAATTGCTGCTGTATTATTTTACATTATATACAATCACTGCATCAGGTCTTGACTCCATCTTCTTTAATTCTATTTCTTTCATTGTGCTGAATATGTATTTTAATGTATTTACTGGTTATGAGTTACAAACACCTACAACTGTAGTCATTGCTTTAGTATTCCAAATGCTGAGACAATACTCTATTCTTACTGAGATTGTCCCTCAGTCACAGCAACTGTCTGTAATATCTCACAAAGCTCTGACAATTTTAAAAGAACCCTAGTTTAAAATTCAATTGTTATTCCAGCAGGGGGCGCCATTCACTAAAAAAAGTCCACAGTTCTCTCAATGCAACTGCAGCTGTTTTCCATAACACTGACTCGTCATGCAAATGTTGTCACATCTCTTCTGCATAAACAGAGTAAACTGAGCAGATATCCAGGTTTCTGCTGACTTTGACCAGCTCTGTGTCCATCAACATAATGATCATCACCTATTTTCTACTTCTTGCTGCAGGATGTGAGTCAGATGTTTCTCTCTCTGTGAAGATCCATATGAATGCATTTGAACAATGAAATAAAAATGTAATCTGCTGCTCCTCTGTGCCTCTGTTTAGGTGTCCACTCTCAGGTCGTCCTCACACAGTCTGAACAGTCAGTAACACGGTCTCCGGGTGGATCCCACAAACTGACCTGTGCCTGCAGTGGGTTCAGTGTGGGTGACTACGGTATGCACTGGGTCCGTCAGGCTCCTGGGAAAAGACTGGAGTGGATCATTTACTATTATTCTGACTCTGATAAAAGCTCAGCCCAGTCAGTTCAGGGCAGGTTTACTGCATCCAAGGACAGCTCCAATTTCTACCTGAACATGACTCAACTGAAGGCTGAAGACACTGCAGTGTATTACTGCGCTAGACACTCACAGTGGTGGAACACATACAGACAGCTGTACACAAACCCTGCAAGTGAAGAACACAGCAGATTTGGTCAGAAATAAAACAACAGGAAACAAACACACAGATTGTGATGACTGTTTCTGAAGCTGTTGTTACAAAATACACTGCTCTGCACACACACACACACACCATATCAACCCCAGATAATATATATTTCTGTTTTTTTGTTTTTTCCTAAAATCTTTGTACAAATAACAATTTAGCTCAAGACTCCTTGTGGAAGGAAATCGTAGGAGTGCGCAGATGGAATCTGAGAATTCTGGAGATGTGCTGAAGTCAGTTTTGGTCCCATTATATTATCAGGAGGGAAAATGAACCGGGGAAATAAAGTATAAATTTATCCTCCATGTCTTATGGGGGTTCTGACTATTCCTTCACTAAGCATGGCCCAGTTTGGAGCTGAATGACATACACACAGATACATCAGTCTATTAACTATTGATCAGTGAGCAGTGAGACCCTGGTTTATCTTTTGCACATATTTAGTGACCCTTCCTGGATCAGGGCCTTGTCGTGGCAGAAGGGCTTGTGTGGTCTCATGCCCTCCAGGGCTATGTCGTCTGAGCTTTTAGCTCCCAGTAGGGTCTCCCATTGCGAACAGGTCTGGAGTGAAAATCCAGACAAACATGACCTAAAAGCATCCCTATGAGTACACCCATTAAAAGTCAGTGTACCATGCCTGGGAGAGGGTTACCGGGACCTACCCCTGGAGCCAGGCCTGGGGGTAGTGTCCGATGGTGAGCGCCTGGTGGCCGGGCAGCCCATGTAACCCGGCCAGGCTCAGCCCGAAATGGCAACGTAGGAGGATCATGTGGATTCACCACCCGCAAGATCCAGTAGGGGTGCGATGCAATGCCCATCGGGCACAGAGCGGGGGCGAAGGGGCCCCTGGCATTGTGGAACTTGGTTGAGTGGAAACTGGTTCTTGGTACGTGGAACATATCTTCACTATGGAGGAAAGAGCCAGAGATGGTGCGAGAGGCTGAGAGATACCAGCTAGATATAGTTGGGCTCACCTCTACACACAGTGTGGGCTCTGGAAACAAACTCCTCAATAGGGGTTGGTCTCTCTCCTACTCAGGAGTTGCACAAGGTGAGAGGCGCCAGGCGGGTGTGAGGATACTCACAAGTCCCCGGCTGGCGCCTGAACAGCTGGAGTTTGTCCCAGTAAATGAGAGGGTCGCCTCAATGCGGCTCCGGCTTGCAGAGAGTAAAACTTTGACTGTGGTGTATGCACCGAACAGAAGCTCAGAGTATTCGGCCTTCTTGGAGGCAGTGAGTGGAGTTCTAGAGGGGATTCCATGCACTGACTCTATTGTTTGACTGGGGGACTTCAATGCTCATGTTGGCAATGACTGGGAAACCTGGAGAGGAGTGATTGGGAGGAACGGACTGCCTGATCTAAACCCGAGTGGTGTGATGTTGTTGGACTTCTGTGCTAGCCATAGCATTGCTCATAAGTGTACTTGGTACCAGAGCACTCTGGGCCAAAGGTCAATGATCGACTTTGTGGTTGTGTCTTCTGACCTGAGGCCACATGTTTTGGACACTCGGGTAAAGAGAGGGGCTGAGCTGTCAACTGATCACCATCTGGTGGTGAGTTTGATCCGATGGCGGGGAAAGCTGCCGGACAGACCTGGTAAACCCAAACATATAGTGAGGGTGTGCTTGGAATAAGCTGGCAGATGACTCTGTCCGGATGGATTTCAAGTCTCACCTCCGAGAGAACTTCTCACATGTTCCGGAGGAGGTAGGGGGAATGGAGTCTGAATGGACACTGTTCCGGACCTCCATTGTGGAAGCGGCTGCATGTGGCTGCGGTCAAAAGCTTGTCGGTGTCTGTTATGGCGGCAACCCAAGAACCCGTTGGTGGACACAAGGGGTGAGGGAAGCTGTCAAGCAGAAAAAGGAGACTTTTCTGGATTGGCTAGCTCGGGGAACTTCTGATTCTGCGGATGGGTACCAGCAGGCGAAAAAGGCTGCAGCTGTGGCAGTTGCTGAAGCAAAATACAGACCATGGGAGGAATTTGGAGAGGCCATGGAGAATGACTTCCAGGCGGCCTCAAAGAGGTTCTGGAAAACATTCCAACAGCTCAGGAAGGGGAGGGGGGACACTGTCCAAACTGTGCTCAGCAAGGATGGTGAAACTCTGAACTCGACTGAGCGTATAGTTGGGCATTGGAAGGAGTACTTTGAGGAACAACTTAACCCAAGAGACATGCCTCCTGTGCAGGAGGTAGGGCCAGAAGTGTCTGGGGGGTCAGATTCCATTTCCTTGGCTGAAGTCACTGAGGTGGTGAAAAAGCTTTGCAGTGGCAAAGCTCCAGGAGTGGATGAGATTCGCCCAGAGTTACTGAAGGCACTCGATACTGTGGGGCTGTCTTGGATGACGCGCCTACATAATATTGCATGGACCTTGGGAACGGTGCCTTTGGATTGGCAAACCGGGGTGGTGGTTCCTATTTTCAAAAAAGGGGACCAGAGAAAGTGTACCAATTATCGTGCATTACACTTCTCAGCCTCCCGGGGAAAGTCTATGCCAAGGTGCTGGAAAGGAGAATTCGTCAGATAGTCGAACCTAGGATTTTGGAGGAACAATGCTGATTTCGTCCGGGCCGTGGAACTATGGACCAACTCTTTACTTTTTCACAGATGATTGAGAGGGCGTGGGAATTTGCTACTCCACTCTACACATGCTTTGTGGATTTGGAGAAGGCATATGACCGTGTTCCCCGAGATATACTATGGGAGGTGCTCCTGGAGTATGGGATGCCAGGGTTGCTCTGGCGAGCCATACCGTCCTTGTACTCTCAGAGTTTGAGTTGTGTTCGCATCCTTGTTAGTGAGTCAAGCTAGTTCAGTGTGGGCATTGGACTCCATCAGGGCTGTGCCTTATCTCCACTCCTGTTCCTGATATTCATGGACAGGGTGGCGCAGCGTGGCCTGGGGCAGGAGGGCTTCCGTCAAGGAGTGTGTATAAAACACCTGGACACAAGCACCAGACACAGAGCAAAGATGAGCTGGACCCTGCTGTTCCTGTTGGTCTCTGTACCATGTAAGTGGACTCTGGTCATTGTTTATATGCTGTAGGTGTCAGTTTAAAGCTAATTGCAGTAAATCTAAAATGTTTAATGATGTGTTTCCCCTTCTCAGGCATCCATGTCATCAGTCTGAGATCGCCTGATTATGGCACAGCTTGGATCAGACAACCTACAGGAAAAGCCATGGAGTGGATTGGGATCATCTGGGGTAGTGGAGCTACACTCCGGTTCTTCTTGGACCCTATGTATATAGCTATTTTGTCATTCCGCTTTTTTTTCAGTGCCTCTTTCAGTTGCATTTAAACAGTAATTATGTGACATAGCCATATTCAGTGTGTTGTTTTATTTTCTGAAGACCCTTGGCTACTCAATTATGTAATCACTTGAGGTTTTCATGCTGACCGATAAGTCAATTTGTCCATAAATTGGTCATGTTTTGACAAAAATGTTATCAAGCACCTGCTTTTTTTATTTATTATATAAGTATACTGTGTTCAGTTGAGTGAGTATCTGAAGAAACTGATATAATTTTAAGTGGAAAATCAAAACATGGCCCACCACTGTTAGCCCTTTCTCATATATGTAAAAAAAAAAGTAAATAGATAACGGAGGTTCTTTACCTGTTTTGTAATAAACTACTGCCCCCTACTCCATGACTTAAGTAGTTTTGCCTCTTACAGGTCACTACACATAAACAAATACCAGCTTCCTTCCACTACACCTCTCTCTATTAAAGCGTGGAGAACAGAGAAGATCCCACAGCTCCAGCTTCAATCCACACTTCAACACCAACCATGTTCTCTACATCTCTACTGCTCCTGCTGGCAGCTGCTTCCTGTCAGTTCCTCAGTAAACAACACTCAACACTATTGAGATTATGTTCATGTCCAAGATGATGAATCTAATCACTTTCTATTTCTGATCCACAGGTGTCCACTGTGAAGTACTGACACAACCTGCTTCTGTGGTGGTCCGTCCAGACCAGGCTCTGGCCATTGACTGCAAGGTTTCGTATGCAGTTTCTACCTATTGGACAGGTTGGATGCGACAGCCTTCAGGAAAAGCTCTGGAATGGATTTAAATAATCCATGGTGGTGGAAGCACATATTACAATGATAGACTGAAAAGCAAGTTCACTATGTCTGAAGACCCAGGGACGAACACAATAAAATTACGAGGACAGAGTCTGGACACTGGGGACACAGCTGTGTATTACTGCACGAGGGACTCACAGTGACACAAACTAACACACACGGTGTACAAAAACCCTCACAATGCAGTACACATATCAACTATTTTCCCTGGAACCAAGAACTACTTCATATTGTGTCATTAATATTTTGGTAATTACTTATTTACGACACATACAACAAGGATGATTATAATTACATGTTCTTACAAAACTAATTTTAATGGTAGAATGTGTGTCATCCAGTTAGTTGTTCTACTGTTATACTTCTGTAACTGTGAATAAATATGGCTCATGATTTTAAAAGTAAAGAGTAAAAATGAAAAGTAAAAAGTAATAATTAAATCATCCTAAAGCCTGTAGTGTGTGGTGTTACATTATAATATACACACTGTCTATTAAACAGTTATTATTTCAGTGATCTTTTATAGCAATTGTGAATTTTATCAGCTACACTCCCAGATTTTTGACAATGCCGGATCTATAAAGAGCTTCAATTAATTGGAATACAGCATTTTCATACAGCTACACAGTATTGTATCTAGTAACATTTAAGGCCTCAAAAGGGCACTCTTTCTTTATTTTTCAGTCTTTCACCACAATAACTTAAAAAAATTGGGGATTTATACAAAACTGATGAAGCCCACTTACAAAATTATTTTTCCCCTAATATTATTAAGAACTGCATATAATTGAATTAATATTATGTACATGATGATGATGTGAGGTGCTAATGAATGCTAATGATGTGAGATTTAGTCACAATGTAGCTCTGTGGCTGAGTGAAAGTGGAAACACTGTGATGCAAATCAAACACACTATAAAACTTAAGCCAGACTTAAACTGATCAGTGAGTGGTTCGTCTCAGTTCAGCTTCCACACCATGTTCTCAGCAGCTGCTAATCTTCTGCTGCTGCTAATAGCTGTAACCTGTAAGTATCTGCAACATAGTGGCTGTACATTTATGATATTAGGATCATTTTCTAGTTCTAATCCACTACTGAATACCTTCTTGACTGGTGTCCACAGGTGTGGAGTGTATTGAGCTGGATCAGCCGGCTGCTGTGGCAGTTGAACCTGAGGAATCCTTCTCCATCGCCTGTAAGATCACTGGATACTCAGCTGTAGGTGGAGGCTACACCAACTGAATTCGACACTCGGCAGGAAAAGCTCCAGAATGGATCGGATGGTTCTATAGCTCCAGTGAAAAAGGAACCATTGACTCTTTAAAGAGCAAGATCAGTTTCAGTGGAGACTCCTCCAGCAATGCAGTGGTGTTACAGGGCAGTAACTTCCAGCCTGAGGACACAGCTGTGTATTACTGCGCTCGAAATCCACACACTGCTATAAACAGCCCAGAGACCTGTACAATAACCCCCTTCACTCAAGAAACGTTAGATATCTCAGAAGATCAGTGTCTGACACCAAGCACTAACTCCTCTAGGATTAGAAGAGGATTTGACACATATTACAGCACATGGTCTGACCACCCTTTGTCTGTTTCATCTTCAGTTAAAATGGAGATTAAACACAATTCTTAAAGTATTAGGAACAGAAACAGAACGTCACACACAATAACACATCGTCCAGTGTTTGTCTTCATTATGGTCTCCATTATTTTCAGAATACATCAGGTTTTTAAATAATTCTAATAAGATGTTTTCCTCCAGTCCCAGTTCAGTCCCAGAAATCGCTGACTTTTTCCATTTCCCACACTCCAAAGTAAACCCTACATATAATCAGTGATGACAATTGTAATATTGTACTTGCTTAGGAATGTGAGATAATTGAAAGTCCTGATGTGGGATCCATTTAAAGGAGTAGTCATCTTTCTCTAATCACTTTTTTTCACGTCATGTAACAACCATTGTTCTGACACCTAGTGCCCTGGATTTGTCAGAGATTCTGAACCAAATTCAATTTAGACATGGCTGCCTTTATGTGGAGGACCCACTCTATGGAACATGTTTTTACAAGAATGACAAGGCAATTAGATTTTGCCCCCCCCAAAAAAAAACAACAAAAAAACAATAATATGAATCATATAATAATCACATTCATATTATAACATGTTGTATTTCAGTGATAAAAATGTCACATATTTCATTGAATGATCTGTGGATAATGAGCTGGTGTTCTCAGGTTCTCTCTGGGGAACTGAACTGAGGTCTTCTGTGTGGAAAGCAGTGGTGTTACCCACTATACTGACAGTTATCATCTGGAAAAAAAACTTTGCGTGTAGAAAAGTGTCATGGTCCAGTTGCAGTGGTAAGCGGCTGATTATCAGTCACTGAGATGTGCATGATATAATATCAAGATTACTATAACAACTAATAATATTTAAAATGAGAATGAAAACCAAGCTCAGTCTAGACAGGGGCCAACAACTCTAGTTCTGGAGGAGTTCTGGAGTTAAGCTAAGTTTGTTGATCCTCCCAAACTCTGCTGGGCACAGCCTCTCCAGCTCCTGAGATGTTGCACCCCTGCTGTAAGGATTCTGCACAAAGATTTTCCAGCCAGAGCCACTAGGGGTCAGTGCAGTAACTTCAGGGATATGAAACTCAGAATGAATAAAGTATGAAGAAAGATTCCTCTATGCAAATGTTCACTTGTGGCTTTAGATTTAAAATAAAGATGAGACTATCATCTGTTCAGAGAAGATCCCACAGGTCCATCATCATCATGTTCTCTGCGTCTCTACTGCTCCTGCTTTCAGCAGCTTACTGTGAGTTATTCAGTAAATAATATGTTTCATTTTAATGATATCCAGTTTTAACACAATAAAGAGTAGATTTTTGCAGCTGTGGGAACAAGATATAAATGTCCTACTTTTAAATTATTTCTACTGGCCTGGTCATTTTTCAGAGATGTTTGATTCTAAATCCAAAACATGAGAAAAATAGACATGCAGTGTTTGTATTTCTGATCCACAGGTGTCCACTGTGAAGAACTGACCCAACCTGCTTCTGTGGTCATCCGTCCAGACCAGGTTCTGACCATCGACTGCAAGGTCTCGTATTCAGTTACTAGCTATTGGACAGCTTGGATCCGACAGCCTTCAGGAAAAGCTTTGGAGTGGATCGGATATACCTATGTTGGTGGGAGTGAATATTACAGTGATAAACTGAAAAGCAAGTTCAGCATCTCTGGGGATTCAGGGACAAACACAATGACATTACGAGGGCAGAGTCTGGACACTGGAGACACAGCTGTGTATTACTGCGCCAGATACACACAGTGCTGCTCTCTAATGCACATGGTGTACAAAAACCCTCACAGTGCAGTACACATAAGCTTAACTAGTTTCACTGGACTAAGAACCAGCCAAACAGGTCCCACTTTATACTGTCATTGATAAATGTGTATCTACACCATTACAGAACATACAACAATGAGTTCATAATGTTGTTACACAACCATTATTAATGTTATAACATGTGTAATCACCTTAGTTGTTCTACAGTTATGCTTCTGTAATAAGTTTATAGTTGCTACATTGGTTTAGTTAATGTGTGACTGCACATTAGAGGAGGTTATTAGAGGAGATATTTTTCAAATACTATTAAATACAATCCGGATCATGATACAACAAGTACTTATTTGTTCATCGTTGCCTTGTTTGATGTAGAAAAAAATCATTGTGATGGAGGAAAAGTGAGGAATTAGAAGGAAAGTGTAGGAAGTGTATTCATAATTGTTTTTAATTAATTTTTTTTTCAGTAATGCTTATATTTAACATTTTCATTTAAGGTTCTATTAGTTCAAATGATCAGTTCACATTTTTCATTTAGTCATTTTATAAATAAGTGGAAAATTTTGTGATGAAGTATTATAATAGAAGACATATGTACTCTAATGAACACATGGGAAGTGGTGATGAAATCATGAGGCAGTTAATAGCACAGGGCAGCACTATTCTGGACGTTTTAATTATGTAATTACAATGTAACTATTGAGGAACTTAGAAGACCCATTTATTTTATGTATGTAGTGAGGTACACTGTTTTATTTGCCATTTAATAACGTATTTTGCCCCTAAATTGCTTATAATAGTTAAAGTAAACAGTACAAACACAAAGAAAAAGTAAATGTAAAACACCCCAAAGGCTGTAATGTATTGGCTGCATTTTATTTTACAATATAGAGGTAAAAACTGAATTTGTAATTTGATTCATTTACCAGCGGTTGCAAATATTTGTTTTATTTTTAAAATTGTATTTGTTTGAACAGTACAAAAACGAGAAATAATTAAATTTTATACAAAAGTAGAAAGTAAAATAATATGCAGGGAATGTAAACATACAAGAAAGGCTTGTGTGAAGCACGTTCCCGCTGAGAAATAAAAATGAACCTGTTGATTCATAAAAAAGGAGCTTGGTCAGTGATGATCATCTGTTTTGTGCACATTACCAACAACAGGTGGCACTAAAGACCAGCAAATGATCCAAAGCAGTACCACCAGATCATAACAGTAAACTGAGGACTCAGCACAACAAAGAAATTAACTCGCAGCCCAGTTCAATTTAGATTTTACTGAATGCTTTGATTAACTGAACTTTTTCAGCATTTGCCATAGCTTTCACTCTCCACCCCTCCACTTCATCATATATTACAATTAAAGAGATATACATCAAAAAATCACTTCCATACATAGTTATGAACGTATAGCGACTGCTCCATCTGTTGTCACTTATATCAGGTGAAAACAAATAGAGTGGAGACTCCTAACATGTTCTGTTTTAAACTACTGCCCCCTATTCCCTGTTTTATGCTTTGCCTCTCACAGGTCACTACAGATAAACAAATACCAGCTTCCTCCCACTACACCACTTTGTATTTAAACAGCTGTGGAAGATCCGACAGCCCGAGCTTCAACCCAACACCAGCCATGTTCTCTACATCTCTACTGCTCCTGCTGGCAGCTGCTTCCTGTCAGTTCCTCAGTAAACAACATCAACACTATTGAGATTATGTTCATGTCCAAGATGATGAATCTAATCACTTTGTATCTCTGTGTATTTCTCATCCACAGGTGTCCACTGTGTAGAATTGACCCAGCCTGCTTCTGTGGTGGTCCGTCCAGACCAGGCTCTGACTATCGACTGCAAGGTCTCGTATTCAGTTTCTAGCTATTGGACAGCTTGGATCCGACAGCCTTCAGGAAAAGCTCTGGAGTGGATTGGATCTATACATGGTGGTGGGAGCACAGCTTACAGTGATAAACTGAAAAGCAGGTTCAGTATGTCTGTGGATTCAAAGACAAACACATTAACTTTACGAGGACAGAGTCTGGACACTGGGGACACAGCTGTGTATTACTGTGCAAGAGACTCACAGTGACATAAATTAATGAACACGGTGTACAGAAACCCTCACAGTGCAGTACACATGTCACCTTTTTTTCCCTGGACAAAGAACTACTTCATATTGTGTTATTAATATTTTTCTAATTACATATTTACAACACATACAGCAAGTTTGATGTTATTACATGTTTTTACAGAACTAATATTAATGTTCAAACATGTCATCACCTTAGTTGTTCTATAGTTATATATCTGCAACATCAAATAAATATTTGTTGCCCCTAAGTTACTTATAATATTATAAATAAACCATCCCAAAGCCTATAGTTTTACATTTCACATAGCAATGTATGTATTGAATTTTGAAATTTGCTAATGACAAGAGACTGCAAATGTTGATACAAAGAGTCTGGGTTTGTTCAGTGATCAAAATCAGTTGTGTGTGTATATTACCGTTATTACAACTACAGGTGGCGCTAAAATCCAGCAAATGATATAAAGCAGAGCCACCAGATCTTCACAGCAAACTAAGGGCACACCACGAGAATGAAGTAAACTCACAGCACAGTTTCCTTTAGATTGTACTGAATGGTTTATTAAATAATTGTGAACTGAACTGTGGATTCATTTTAACTGAGTATCCACTTTATATCCAACATACTTCCAGGGAATCCAGAATTGGAGCCAGGAATAACACTCTACTGCTCATAGATTATAATCCCAACTGTTTAAAAATTTAACAAGGGTTAATAATATTTTACTATTTTTATATTTTTAATTACATTAAGTTTGATTCATTTTACATTTCAAATGATTAATGTTAATTATTATATAATTATAAAAAATACACTATAATGGAAATGAACATTTTAAGTGAATTAATATGAATGAAAAATAAACATTCTGGGTTAAACAGTGTAGGTTTTTACACAAATTGTTTGGCACACATTGCATTTGAAGTTTAGTTACACTGTGCTTATTACCATTTGTGCCTATAGAAGCAAGTATAAAATAATAGAGGGGTGTATAATGGGATGTTGGTAGGATGGTGGTTGTTGGGCTATTTGTCTGAACTATGGGATTATAATTTATTAAAAGTGCATAGAGTAGTACAGGGGTCACATGGCAGCCTGAGGGTTGACTCCCAGCTCGGGCAGGAATATCTCACTACATACAGAACAAGACCAAACCCCTAATATAGCATTAGCCTTCAGTTTTAAACTTGCTCTGGGTAAAATTGTTGAACGAATGTGATGAATGTAATGCAGCAGCAACTCTGTTATTTGGGAGTCCAGTGTGTTTAATGTAAACATGGCGAAATGATACACGTGTATGAAGATATATGCAAACCCTCCACCTCCTTCTGTTATATAAGGAAGGTCTGTGTGTGTTGGTGAGGAGGAGAAGAGCATCTTCACAAACCAATGATGATCTCCTCAGTGTTTCTGATGCTGTTAATAGCAGCTGCATGTGGTAAGTCTGTGTTGTGTCTCAAATTAAAAACAGCAGCTAGAGATCCAGCTGTTTCCAGTGGCTGTGTGTATTGATAGATACAGAGCACTGTAAATAATTCAACACCATGCACTGTTCTTCTTCTTCTCAGGTGGGGTGGACAGTGTGGAGCTCACCCAGTCGTCCTCAGTGGTCATAAAACCTGGAGAATCATTCTCCATATCCTGTAAGATCTCAGTGTCCAGCTACTGCATTAACTGGATACGGCAGCCTGCTGGAAAAGCTCTGGAATGGCTCGGATATCTGTGTAGCAGTGGTGGCACTAATACTAAAGACTCAATGAAGAGCAAGATCACTTTCAGTCAGGACACTTCCATCAGCACAGTGTACTTACGAGGCCAGAACTTTCAGCCTCAGGACACAGCTGTTTATTACTGCGCCAGAGAGTCACAGTGTTTAAAACAGACAGCAGACCTGAACAAAAACACCCTCCACTACTCTCAGCAAACACAGCACACTCTGTTCCATCTCTCACACAATGTATAATCTTCATTACATTATATTTCATTTAAACCTAGATTTATTGAAAAATTAATTGATTTTCACACAACACTTTGTCTACACCACAGTTGCCTCAAGGTGCACATCCCCCAAAGACCCCTGTACACACTGTATATTAAACAGTTTATTATTTCATTGATATTTTATATTAATTGTTGTTTCCCAACAACTATAATCCCATTATATATCTCAGAAGATCAGTGTCTGACACCATGCATCAACTCTTCTAGGGTTAGAGGAGAATTTGACACATTTTACAACAGATGGTAAAACAAAGTAAACCCTGAATATATTCAGTGATGGATATTTAAGCATTGTACCTGTTAAAATAAAATCTCATTTTAAACCCCTCAGAGTAGTGAACGTCCTGATTGGTGGATCCAATTAGAGGAGCAGTCATTTTAGCTAATGATTCATCTTCCCGTAATGTAACAGCTGTTATACACACAGTGGGTGGATTTTTGGGAGATTCCGTACTAAATTTATTTTAAACATGGCTGCTCTCATGTGGGACACCCACTTTAGGGAGCATATATTGGTTCATTCAATAACGACAATGCAATTATTTTTGAGTGTATAGAAGAAATATACAAATGATGTAATAATGTTTGTAATATAATGTTTGTTATATATTTGTGATATAAAAGTAACATATTACATTGAATGTTCTGTGGATAATGAGCTGGGGTTCTCAGGTTCTCTCTGGGGAACTGAACTGAGGTCTTCTGTGTGGAAAGCAGTGGTGTTACCCACTATACCGACACTTATCGTCTGGAAAAAACTATGCATGTAGAAAAGTGTCATGGTCCAGTTGCAGTGGTAAACAGCTGATGATCAGTCACTGAGTTGTGTATGAAATAATATCAAGATTACTATAACAACTATTAATATTCATAATCAGGGTAAAAGCCAAGTTCAGTCTAGACAGGGGTCCACAGCTCCAGTCCTGAAGGGCCGGTGTGAAGCAAAGTTTGTTGATGCCCTGCTAACACACACCCAGTAAACCTCCCAAACTCTGCTGGACACAGACTCTCCGGCTCCTGAGATGAGAAAGGATTCTGCACAAAGATTTTCCAGCCAGAGCCACTAGGGGTCAGTGCAGTAACTTCAGGGATATGAAACTCAGACTAAATAAAGTATGAAAAAAGATTCCTGTATGCAAATGTTCACTTGTGGCTTTAGATTTAAAATGAGGATGAGACTATTCATCTGTTCAGAGAAGATCCCACAGGTCCATCGTCATCATGTTCTCTGTGTCTCTACTGCTCCTGCTTTCAGCAGCTTGCTGTAAGTTATTCAGTAAAGAATATATTTCAATTTAATAATATTCTATTTTAACACAATAAAGAGTAGATTTTTGCAGCTGTGGGAACAAGATATAAATGTCCTACTTTTAAATTATTTCTACTGGCCATTCTACTGGTCATTTTTCAGAGATGTTTAATTCTAAATTCAAAACATGAGAAAAATAGACATGCAGTGTTTGTATTTCTGATCCACAGGTGTCCACTGTGAAGAACTGACCCAACCTGCTTCTGTGGTGGTCCATCCAGACCAGGTTCTGACCATCGACTGCAAGGTCTCGTATTCAGTTACTAGCTACAACACAGGTTGGATCTGACAGCCTTCTGGAAAAGCTCTGGAGTGGATTGGACTTAACTATGTTGGTGGGAGTGGATATTACAGTGATAAATTGAAAAGCAAGTTCAGCATCTCTGGGAATTCAGGGACGAACACAATGACATTACGAGGGCAGAGTCTAGACACTGGAGACACAGCTGTGTATTACTGCGCCAGATACACACAGTGCTGCTCTCTAATGCACATGGTGTACAAAAACCCTCACAGTGCAGTACACATAAGTTTAACTAGTTTCACTGGACTAAGAACCAGCCAAACAGGTCCCACTTTATACTGTCATTGATAAATGTGTATCTACACCATTACAGAACATACAACAATGAGTTCATAATGTTGTTACACAACCATTATTAATGTTATAACATGTGTAATCACCTTAGTTGTTCTACAGTTATGCTTCAGTAATGAGTTTGTAGTTGCTACATGTGTTTAGTTAATGTGTGACTGCACAGTTATTAGAGGAGTTATGTTTCAAATACTATTAAATACAATCAGTATCATGATATAATAACTACTTATTTGTTCATCTTTGCCTTGTTTGATGTAAAAAAATAATTTTGATGGAGGAAAAGTCTGGAATTAGAAGGAAAAAGTGTATTCATAATTGTTTTTAGTTGCATTTTTTAGTAATGCTTATATTTTATATTTTCATTTAAGCTTCTATTAGTTCAAATGATCAGTTCACATTTTTCATTTAGTCATTTTATAAATAAGTGTAAAAACATGTGATGAAGTAATAATATAGAAGACATATGTACTCTAATGAACACATGGGAAGTGGTGATCAAATCATGAGGCAGGTAATAGCACAGGACAGCACTCTTCTGGATGTTTTAATTATGTAATTATAATGTAACTATTGAGGAACTAAGAAGACCCATGTATTTTATGTGTGTAGTGGGGTACACTGTTTTATTTGCAATTTAATAACATATTTTGCCCCTAAATGGCTTACAATAGTAAAAGTAAACAGTACAAATGCAAAGCAAAAGTAAATGTAAAACTTCCCAAAGCCTGTAATGTATTTGCTGCATTTTGTTTTACAATATAGAGGTAAAAACTGAATTTGTAGTTTGATTCAAATACAAGAGGTTGCAAATGTTTATTTTATTAAGTAACAATTATTCATTTGAACAGTATAAAATAGAGAATTAAAAATTATACAAAGGTAGACAGCAAAATACCATGCAGGAAATGTAAAGACACAAGATAAGTTTGTGTGAAGCACCTTCCCTCTGAGAAAAAAAAAAAAAAAAAAAAAAACATTTTGATTCCTAAAAGAGTTTGGAGTTCGGAGACGATCATCTGTTGTGTGCACATTATCAACAACAGGTGGTGCTAAAGACCAGCAAATGATTCAAAGCAGTAGCACGAGATCTTAACAGTAAACTGAGGACTCACCACAACAAAGAAAATAAATAAATATATATATATTCTACTGTAGTTGATGCAAATCACCTCATGGAATGGTCTTGAAACTCACTCACTGTCACTTACTCACATACATACTTATGCACATTTAAGGACTGCTCCATATCTTGACACTTATCAGGTGAAAACAAACAGAGTGGACACTCCTAACGTGTTCTAAACTACTGCTCTCTATTACATGTTTTAAATAGCTTTGTCTCTCACAGATCACTGCGGATAAACAAATACCAGCTTCCTCCCACTACACCTCTCTTTATTAAAGCGTGGGGAACAGAGAAGATCCCACAGCTCCAGCTCCAACCCACACTTCAACACCAACCATGTTCTCTACATCTCTACTGCTCCTGCTGGCAGCTGCTTCCTGTCAGTTCCTCAGTAAACAACGCTCAACACTATTGAGATTATGTTCATGTCCAAGATGATGAATCTAATCACTTTGTTTTTCTGTGTATTTCTGATCCACAGGTGTCCACTGTGAAGAACTGAACCAGCCTGCTTCTGTGGTGGTCCGTCCAGACCAGGCTCTGACCATCGACTGCAAGGTCTCATATGCAGTTACTAGCTATTACACAGGTTGGATCCGACAGCCTTCAGGAAAAGCTCTGGAGTGGATCGGAAGTATAAATGTTGGTGGGAGCACATATTACAATGATAAACTGAAAAGCAAGTTCAGTATGTCTGGAAACTCAGGGACGAACACAATAACATTACGAGGACAGAGTCTGGACTCTGGGGACACAGCTGTCTATTACTGCGCAAGAGACTCACAGTGACACAAAATAATGAACACGATGTACAAAAACCCTCACAACAATGAATTAGACAAATGGTCAAGTAGTTTTACAGGAACTAGTGAAATAGTTTGATTATTATGCAACTGCACCTTGACCAAACATGCATCATGTATTTACTCAACAAATAAATGTTATAAGATATATCTTAGCTGTTCCAAAGGTAAACTTTTGTATCAGGGAATAATAATTTTACATTTTCTGCTCATTGAAAAGTGGTTGTAAATGTGGGTTTGTACAGTAGGCAGTTGTTCAGTGATGATAATCAGTTGTGTGTACATTACCATTACTATAACAACAGGTGGCACTGAAGTCCACAAATGTCCTAAAGCAGAGCCACTAGCCCTTAACAGTAATCTGAGGTCTCACCACAACAAATAAATTAACTCATCCCAGTTCCATTTAAATTCTATTGGATGTTTTATTAAATGATTGTGAACCAAACTGTGGATGCATTTCAAATAAATGCCCACTTTATATCCAGGACTGGAACCTGTAAATTAAACACCACTGCTCTGCTCATACTTTAGAATCACAGTTGTTTTAGCTTTTAACAAGAGTGAATAAAATTGCAAACTGTCTTAATTTAACTTTTATTTCTAATGAGTATTGTTATTGAAATTAATACTGATATAACAGTACTTGTGTACATTAACCCTTACAAATAAGTAATACATAATAATACACACAAGCAATATTGTATTAATCGATGTAGCTTTTTGAAACCAGATGTGCAGTACATCTGCCCCCATTGCTATTTGTGAATATAGAGATTCATAGAAATACTAGGTATAGTGAGAATAATGAGTCATAAATAATTTAAAGTGCACAGCTCAGGCAGGAACATAACTGCATATAGTACGAGACTCACACCACTGCACTAGCCTTTATTTGTAAACTTGCTGTGGGTAACGTATCTGAGGGATGCCCATTGTGTTCACTGTAAAAGTGAATATAAGACATGATGCATGTGTATGCATATATATGCAAACCCTCCACCTCCTTCTGTTATATAAGGAAGGTCTGTGTGTGTTTGTGAGGAGGAACATCTTCAAAAACCAATGATGATCTCCTCAATGTTTCTGATGCTGTTAATAGCAGCTGCATGTGGTAAGTCTGTGTGCCGTCTCAAATTAAAAACAGCAGCTAGAGATCCAGCTGTTTCCAGTGGCTGTGTGTATTGATAGATACATCATCATCATCATCATTTTCTTCTCCGCTTCTCCATTTCAGGGTCGCGGTGGCAACAGGGCGAGCAAAGAAGCCCAGACGTCTCTGTCCCTCGCAACATCCACCAATTCCTCCTGGGGGATCCCAAGGCGTTCCCAGGACAGCCGGGAGATATAATCCCTCCAGCGTGTCCTGGGTCTACCCCGGGGCCTCCTTCCAGTTGGACGTGCCTGGTATACCTCCAGTGGGACGCGTCCAGGAGGCATCCTGATCAAATGCCCAAACCACCTCAACTGACTTCTCTCAATGCGAAGGAGCAGCGACTCTACTCCGAGCTCCTCCCTAGTCACTGAGCTCCTCACCCGATCACGGAGAGTACGCCCAGCGACCCGTCGGAGAAAGCTCATTTCGGCCGCTTGTATCCGCGATCTTGTTCTTTCGGTCATTACCCAGAGCTCATGACCATAGGTGAGAGTGGGAACGTAGACTGACCGGTAAATTGAGAGCTTTGCTTTATGGCTCAGCTCTCTCTTCACCACAACGGTGCGGTACAGTGACCGCATTACTGCAGACGCTGCACCTATCCTACGGTCAATCTCACCATCCCTCTTCCCATCACTCGTGAACAAGAACCCGAGATACTTGAACTCCTTCACTTGGGGCAGGTTCTCACCCCTTACCTGAAGGGAGCATGCCATCTGTTTCCGGGAGATAACCATGGCCTCAGACTTGGAGGTGCTGATCCGCATACCGACCGCTTCACACTCGGCTGCAAACTGCTCAAGTGAACGCTGGAGGCCTCCGTGCGAAGAAGCCAGAAGAACAACATCGTCCGCAAAAAGCAGAGATGCCATCTCCCGAGATCCTCGACGGAAGCCCTCCTGCCCCAGGCTACGCCGCGCCACCCTGTCAATGAATATCAGGAACAAGAGTGGAAATAAGGCACAGCCCTGACGGAGTCCAATGCCCACACTGAACAAGCCTGACTTACTACCAAGGATGCGAACACAACTCAAACTCTGAGAGTACAAGGACCGTACGGCTCGCCGGAGCGACCCTGGCACCCCATACTCCTGGAGCACCTCCCACAGAATCTCTCGGGGAACATATGCCTTCTCCAAATCCACAAAGCAGCATGTGTAGAGTGGAGTAGCAAATTCCCACGCCCCCTCAATCATCTGTGCAAAAGTAAAGAGTTGGTCCATAGTTCCACGGCCAGGACGAAATCCGCATTGTTCCTCCAATATCCTAGGTTCGACTATCGGACGGATTCTCCTTTCCAGCACCTTGGCATAGACTTTCCCCGGGAGGCTGAGAAGTGTAATGCCACGATAATTGGCACACTTTCTCAGGTCCCCTTTTTTGAAAATAGGAACCACCACCCCGGTTTGCCAATCCAAAGGCACCGTTCCCGAGGTCCATGCGATATTGTATAGGCGTGTCATCCAAGACAGCCCCACAGTATCGAGTGCCTTCAGTAACTCTGGGCGAATCTCATCCACTCCTGGAGCTTTGCCACTGCGAAGCTTTTTCACCACCTCAGTGACTTCAGCCAAGGAAATGGAATCTGACCCCCCAGACAATTCTGGCCCTACCTCCTGTACAGGAGGCATGTCTCTCGGGTTAAGGAGTTCCTCAAAGTGCTCCTTCCAACGCCCAACAATACGCTCAGTCGAGTTCAGAGTTTCACCATCCTTGCTGAGCACAGTTTGGACAGTGTCCCCCCTCCCCCTCCTGAGCTGTCGGAGTGTTTTCCAGAACCTTTTTGAGGCCGCCCGGAAGTCATTCTCCATGGCCTCTCCAAACTCCTCCCATGCTCTGGATTTTGCTTCAGCAACTGCCACAGCTGCAGCCTTTTTCGCCTGCCGGTACCCATCCGCAGAATCGGAAGTTCCCTGAGCTAGCCAATCTCGAAAAGCCTCCTTCTTCCGCTTGACAGCTTCCCTCACCCCTGGTGTCCACCAACGGGTTCTTGGGTTGCCGCCATAACAGACACCGACAAGCTTTTGACCACAGCTACATGCAGCCGCTTCCACGATGGAGGTCCGGAACAGTGTCCATTCAGACTCTATTCCCCCTACCTCCTCCGGAACATGTGAGAAGTTCTCTCGGAGGTGAGACTTGAAATCCATCCGGACAGAGTCATCTGCCAGCTTTTCCCAGCACACCCTCACAATACGTTTGGGTTTACCAGGTCTGTCCGGCAGCTTTCCCCGCCATCGGATCAAACTCACCACCAGATGGTGATCGGTTGACAGCTCAGCCCCTCTCTTTACTCGAGTGTCCAAAACATACGGCCTCAGGTCAGAAGACACAACCACAAAGTCGATCATTGACCTTTGGCCCAGAGTGCTCTGGTACCAAGTACACTTATGAGCAATCTTATGTTCGAACATGGTGTTCGTTATGGACAAACCATGGCTAGCACAGAAGTCCAACAACATCACACCACTCGGGTTTAGATCAGGCAGTCCGTTCCTCCCAATCACTCCTCTCCAGGTTTCCCAGTCATTGCCAACGTGAGCATTGAAGTCCCCCAGCAATACAACAGAATCAGTGCATGGAATCCCCTCTAGAATTCCAGTCACTGCCTCCAAGAAGGCCGAATACTCTGAGCTGCTGTTCGGTGCATACGCACACACAACAGTCAAAGTTTTCCTCTCTGCAAGCCGGAGCCGCATTGAGGCGACCCTCTCGTTCACTGGGACAAACTCCAGCTGTACAGGCGCCAGCCGGGGACTTGTGAGTATCCCCACACCCGCCCGGCGCCTCTCACCCTGTGCAACTCCTGAGTAAGAGAGAGACCAACCCCTATCGAGGAGTTTGGTTCCAGAGCCTACACTGTGTGTAGAGGTGAGCCCAACTATATCTAGCTGGTATCTCTCAACCTCACGCACCAGCTCTGGCTCTTTCCCCCCCAGTGAGTTTATGTTCCACGTACCAAGAACCAGTTTCCGCTGACAAGTTCCACGACGCCAGGGGCCCCCCTGCCCCCGCTCTGTGCCCGATGGGCATTGCACCGCACCCCTACTCTGGATCTTGCGGGTGGTGAGCCTACATGATCCTCCCACGTTGCCATTTCGGGCTGAGCCCGGCCGGGTTACGTGGGCTGCCCAGCCACCAGGCGCTCGCCGTCGGACACTACCCCCAGGCCTGGCTCCAGGGGTAGGTCCCGGTAACCCTTTCCCGGGCAGGGTACACTGAATTTTAATGTGTGTACTCATAGGAATGCTTTTGGATCATGTTTGTCTGGATCTTCACTCCAGACCTGTTCGCCATGGGAGACCCTACTGGGAGCTAACAGCTCCCGACGACATAGCCCTGGAGGTCATGAGACCACACAAGCCCTTCCGCCACGACAAGGCCCTGATCCAGGAAGGGTTGATAGATACAGTGCACTGTAAATGATTCAACACCATGCACTGTTCTCCTTCTTCTCAGGTGGGGTGGACAGTGTGGAGCTCACCCAGTCGTCCTCAGTGGTCATAAAACCCGGAGAATCCTTCTCCATCTCCTGTAAAATCTCTGAGTCCAGCTACTGCATTAACTGGATACGGCAGCCTGCTGGAAAAGCTCTGGAATGGCTCGGATATCTGTGTAATGGTGGTGGCACTAATATTAAAGACTCAGTGAAGAGCAAGATCAGTTTCAGTCAGGACACTTCCATCAGCACGGTGTACTTACGAGGCCAGAACTTTCAGCCTCAGGACACAGCTGTTTATTACTGTGCCAGACAGTCACAGTGTTTAAAACAGACAGCAGACCTGAACAAAAACACCCTCCACTACTCTCAGCAAACACAACACACTCTGTTCCATCTCTCACACTTCATTCCAAACACCTTGAAATAGTAATTATGTTCATGTTGATCATTTCAAATGTAGTTTTTATTATAAATCATTAAGAATGTCCTGTTTTTTTACACACAATACTTAATCTACCTCAGTTTTGCCTGAAGGCAATGTCCCTCAGAAGATCCCTGAATGTATTAAATAATAAATAGCTCATTTCAGTGATATATATTAGAGATTTTTAGGTTTGAAACACAAGACTTGCACTACAGCAATAACCCATAATTTTATCAGACTTATTATTTAAAGTACAATTTGAATGTCATATTCAGCTGAATGACAAACGCTTAACCAATAAAACGGTTAAATTAATATATTTTACCCAGGAGTACAGTTGGTGTGGGACATTAATTTTTTTGGAAATTTCATTGATATTATTCCTCATTTCCGCCAACATCATCTGAATTGTATTTAATAAAATATTACTATAAATCATAAACTTATGGTTTGTTAATAAATAATAACAATTTAAATACATTGTGATATTAAAAATGACAGGTTGAATTGTGCTGCATTTTTCAAACTGTTGTTTGAAGGGAGCACCCTATTTATTATTCATATTTTTTGGGACATAGCTGCAAGAAAAATTGCATATGAAGTCCCCCCAGTCCTGTGCACATATAAACAGCCTGATCACTGGTTTTAATCAAAGTGACTTTACACTAGTTCTTAAGCCATGTTTTGGTTGTTTCTGCTCTCAGCTGCTGTATCATGTAAGTTCCTTTAAAATTCTTAGGTGAGGTCACTGGCTGCACTTCATATGAGGTGTTGGTATTAACTGTGTAGTTACACATTAATAACAACATTACCACTGGGGATGTGTTCACTGCTGTAGATTGAATACTGTGACACTATGTAAGTATCATGTTCAGTGGTTATGTATTTACATGTTAACATTTTAACTATTAAGACGTCCTTGTGTAATCACACGAGCAAAACTGAAGATGATATTAGCTTGTGGAAATACTATAATCCATCATTTACAGTAAATACATCCTCAGTGGTTTGGCTGTTGTTAATGTGTAATTACACAGTCAAAACTGCCCAAAAATAAAGTGGGACCAGTTTACTGATGTTTGCTTAAATTGAGGCCTCCATCTGAATCTTACATGTGATTGGTTGACAGATGTGTACTGCAGTCCTGACCACAGCCAGCCAAGCTCGCTGGTCGTGAGGCCTGGGGGGTCTTTGACAATCTCCTGTAAGATTTCAGGATATTCTCTGAGTGTTGGCACTAAAGTGCCTTCATGCATACGTCAAACTGAAGGAAAAGGTCTTGAGTTCATTGGTATGATCAATGCTGGTGGAAGCACAGACTACAAAGATTCCCTCAAGGCAAAGTTCAGTATCTCCAGAGACATGACTAGCAGCATTGTGTTTCTGAACGGACAGAACCTGGACACCACAGACACAGCTGTGTATTACTGCGCTCGCTACACAGCCACAGTGACACAGATGGCTACACCTCCTGTACAATAACTTATGACAGCAACAAAAACAGAGTTTGCTGAATTCAATATTCAGTGGACTTTTACAGCATCTGAATAATTCTTATGAAACCTTTGTTGGGTACAGTTTTTAGAATATTCTGAAACTACCACAAAAACTATATTTCAAAGTGTGTGATTAGCTCCAACACACACACACACACACACACACACACACACACACAACATCCCAGACTATTAATTTCTGCTTTTCATTTTTGTATGTGTTTTCTTATATTTATATTTATTCATTTCCCAATCTGAATGTAAGCTCGTTTGTTAATGTCTCGTTTGTTAATGTATTTAAGTTCCGTTGTTGTCACTTCCTGTTATCGGTCATTTGTTTGTTTTGTTTGTTTTGTTTGTTTTGTGTCATTCTCTTCCTCATTTCATGCCCGTTTCATGCCCCATTCATGTAGTGTTGTTTTGTATCGTTTTGCTTGCTATGTTTCTAGTCGTGTTATTTTGTGTTTTCCCTCTAGTTCGTTTGTGTTTGTTTTGTTATTTCATTAATAAATTATCTGTGTTGTAGCGAGTGCGTCCGCCTCCGTTAGTCTGCCCTTCATGTCCCCGTGACATAATGACCGATCAACAAATGGACGCAGCTAACACAGACAGTCCGTTCGCAAGGTGTGCAATTCGCCGGACTCTATTTCGCACAGGCCCTAAAGATCCTGTGGAGGAAGATTTAAGAGCGGCCTTGGAATGGAGTCACCGGCTCCAGCACGTACACGCCAGAGCGGCTCAGTGCCTTAAGGAGGAGTCGATTCAGGAATCGAGTGATTGCTCCAGCGGGAATCGTAGGAGCCGCCGAAAGAAGCGGGCTGGAGTCTCCCCCTCGCTGGTGGATTACCCCCTCAGGTGCGGGGGAATTTTTTTTGGGGGGTTAAGGGTAGGGGCTATTAGCCTCCAACCTCAGGACAACGGATTAACAGGGGCGCACTTCTGGGGGTTCCAGGGTTGCAGAAATCCCTCAAGAGTGCGCCCATCAGACCCCCTAAACCCTTAACAGCTCAAGTCCATGACATCGTCGCAGGGCCCCCTGCTTCCGTGGACATCGCTGCTGTCCCTCCTGACCTCCAGGAGAAGATTGCAAGCCTCTTGGCAAGTCTGGAGGTCTCTGTGAAAGCGGCGCCTCCAGCCGCTCCTGTCCTCGTGAAAGCGGCACCTCCAGCCGCTTCTGTCTTCGTGAAAGCGGTGCCTCCAGCCGCTCCTGTCCTCGTGAAAGCGGCGCCTCCAGCCGCTTCTGTCCCCTTGAAAGTGGCGCCTCCAGCTGTTTCTGTCCCTGTGAAAGCGGCGTCCACGGCCGCACCTGCTCCATCGAAGGCGGCTTCCATGGCCGCACCTGCTCCATCGAAGGAGGCTTCCTCAGCCTCTTCTGCAACCGTGACTGTGGCTCCGGCCGCTTCTGAACCCGTGACTGTGGCTCCGGCCGCTCCAGGTCGTGTCCATAGGTTGGCCCCATGGACTTCGGGGCCGATCCCCAGAACTCTGCCCAGGCTGGCACCTTGGACAGTCCCACAGACTTTTGCCAGTCCTGGGCACCCTCTAGTTGTGTTAATTCCCATGTATGTCCCTGTCATAGATCCTGTTTCTGTTATCGTCCCTGTACCTGTGTCTGCTTTTGTTTCGGTTCCTGTCCCTGTTACGGTGTTCGTGTCTGTCCCTGTAAACGTCATGGTCCCTGTTCCCCTGCCAAGTCCAATCCGGTCCCCTGTTAGTCCTGTCCAGTCACCATTTAAACCCTCTGTCCAGTCTCAAGTCCAGTCCCCTGTCCACTCCCAGTATCGACCCTCAGTCTCAGCACCTATCCAGTCTAGGTTCCAGTCTCATGTCTCTGCTCCTGTTCTGTCTCAGTCCCTGTTCAGTGTCCAGTCTAAGGTCCAGCACCCTGTCTTGTCACGAGTCCCGTCTCCTGTTTCTAATTTTGTCCAGTGTCCATTTAAGTCGAGTCTCTTGTCCCCAGCTCCATTTCCTGTCTTGTCCTGAGTCTTGTGCTTTTGTTTTGTTTTGTTTCTCCTGACCCTCCTGCGCCAGCTCCTGGGGAGTCTAGCTTTTCGCACTCCGGGAGTTGCGCATCTTGGAGGGGGCGTCTGTCACATCCTGACCCTATCTTGTCTGTTTTCCCCCGCCATGTGGCTCTGTCTGTCTGTTATTGTCCATGTCTCTGCCTTTGTTCCGCCTTTGTTCCGCCTCCTTGTCATTTTCCCTCATTATCTGTGTCAGGTGTGTCTCTTTTGTTAATGTATTTAAGTTCCGTTGTTGTCACTTCCTGTTATCGGTCATTTGTTTGTTTTGTTTGTTTTGTGTCGTTCTCTTGTCCGTTTCATGCCCCATTCATGTAGTGTTGTTTTGTATCGTTTTGCTTGCTATGTTTCTAGTCGTGTTATTTTGTGTTTTCCCTCTAGTTCGTTTGTGCTTGTTTTGTTATTTCATTAATAAATTATCTGTGTTGTAGCGAGTGCGTCCGCCTCCGTTAGTCCGCCCTTCACGTCCCCGTGACAATAACAATAAAACTTATAAATAAACCAAATATTTTCTGAAATGTTATTTGGAAAATCTGTCCAAATTTCCCAATCAGAATGTAAGCAGAATATGAATTTATTTGTTCAATAACTGAGGTGTATTTCACATATAACAATAAAACTCATGAATAAATCCAATATTCTGAATATTCCCAACTGATGACTCAAAGCACATGTGCTTGGAAAATAAGAAGTAATAATTATTAAACTGAGAAATTATCACTAATGAGAACACAGGAAGGAAATAAGGTGAAAACATGAGACACCACATTATCTGAGAACACAGACACAAGACTGTGGGTCGTTCTCACACAGTCTGAACAGTCAGTAACAGTGGCTCCAGGTGGATCCCACAAACTGACCTGTGCCTGCAGTGGGTTCAGTGTGGGTGACTACGGTATGCACTGGATCCGTCAGGCTCCTGGGAAAGGACTGAAGTGGATCATTTACTATTATTCTGACTCTGATAAAAGCTCAGCCCAGTCAGTTCAGGGCAGGTTTACTGCGTCCAAGGACAGCTCCAATTTCTACCTGCACATGACTCAACTGAATGTGGAAGACACTGCAGTGTATTACTGCACTAGAGGCGCACAGTGGTGGAACTCATACACACAGCTGTACACAAACACTGCAAGTGAAGAACAAAGCAGACATGGTCAGAAATGAAACAGCAGGAAACAAACAAAAGGGACGTGGGTGCTGTTTCTGAAGCTGTTGTTGTTGCACCAAATACACTGCTCTGTGCACACACACGCACACACACACACACACACACACACACACACACCATATCAACACCAGCTTATATATATATTTCTGTTTTTTTTTTTGTTTGTTTGTATTTTTTTTTCTAAAACTTTTGTTCAAATAAGAATTTAACCCAAGCCTGCTTGTGGAAGGAAATCTTAGGAATGCACAGATGGAATCTGAGAAGAAAGAGACAGGATGAGGCTGAGTTCCCAGGTATTAAGACAGAGTGAGGAAACATTGATGTGTGATAGAGAACTGTTTGGTTCAAACTTTCACTAACAACAAGTGTGAGGTACCAGCTGCAGGGAACTGAGAGTAAAATGACATCATGTAGAGGATCCAAGCTTGTGTCTGTGTCTGTAACGGCTGCACCTTACCATCAGAGCTGAATTCACTGATTATACATGAGGTATCTACAAATGTTTGGGCACATTGTACAGTCTGTTACAGGAAGTTAAATGTATGCACATATGTAGGTGTATTTTTTCCTGAAAGTGTTGCTTCTTACATCTGTTGAAAACAAGTCGTGGGTGTTCTAACATGTTCTGTGTTAAGCTACTGCCCCCTACTGTACATTTTAATTAGCTTAGCCTCTAAGGGGTCATTATATTAACAAATACCAGCTTCCTCCCACTGGAAATCTGTGTATTTAGGAGATCAGACTCTCTTTATTAAAGTGTGGAGAACAGAGAAGATCCCATAGCTCCAGCTTCAACCCACATTTCAACACCAACCATGTTCTCTACATCTCTACTGCTCCTGCTGGCAGCTACTTCCTGTCAGTTCCTCAGTAAACAACACTCAACACTATTGAGATTATGTTCATGTCCAAGATGAAGAATCTAATCACTTTGTATTTCTGTGTATTTCTGATACACAGGTGTCCACTGTGAAGTACTGACCCAGCCTGCTTCTGTGGTGGTCCGTCAAGACCAGGCTCTGACTATCGACTGCAAGGTCTCGTATTCAGTTTCTAGCTATTGGACAGCTTGGATCCGACAGCCTTCAGGAAAAGCTCTGGAGTGGATTGGATCTATACATGGTGGTGGGAGCACAGCTTACAGTGATAAACTGAAAAGCAGGTTCAGTATGTCTGTGGATTCAAAGACAAACACATTAACTTTACGAGGACAGAGTCTGGACACTGGGGACACAGCTGTGTATTACTGTGCAAGAGACTCACAGTGACATAAATTAATGAACACGGTGTACAGAAACCCTCACAGTGCAGTACACATGTCACCTTTTTTTCCCTGGACAAAGAACTACTTCATATTGTGTTATTAATATTTTTCTAATTACGTATTTACAACACATACAGCAAGTTTGATGTTATTACATGTTTTTACAGAACTAATATTAATGTTCAAACGTGTCATCACCTTAGTTGTTCTATAGTTATATATCTGCAACATCAAATACATATTTGTTGCCCCAAAGTTATTTATGATATTATAAATAAACCATCCCAAAGCCTATAGTTTTACATTTCACATAGCAATGTATGTATTGAATTTTGAAATTTGCTAATGACAAGAGACTGCAAATGTTGATACAAAGAGTCTGGGTTTGTTCAGTGATCAAAATCAGTTGTGTGTGTACATTACCGTTATTACAACTACAGGGGGCGCTAAAGTCCAGCAAATTATATAAAGCAGAGCAACCAGATCTTCACAGCAAACTAAGGGCACACCACGAGAATGAAGTAAACTCACAGCACAGTTTCCTTTAGATTGTACTGAATGGTTTATTAAATAATTGTGAACTGAACTGTGGATTCATTTTAACTGAATATCCACTTTATATCCAACATACTTCCAGGGAATCCAGAATTGGAGCCAGGAATAACACTCCACTGCTCATAGATTATAATCCCAACTGTTTAAAATTTAACAAGGGTTAATAATATTTTACTATTTTAATATTTTTAATTACATTAAGTTTGATTCATTGTACATTTCAAATGATTAATGTTAATTATTATATAATTATAATAAATACACTATAATGGAAATGAACATTTTAAGTGAATTAATATGAATGAAAAATAAACCTTCTGGGTTAAACAGTGTAGGTTTTTACACAAATTGTTTGGCACACATTTCATTTGAAGTTTAGTTACACTGTGTTTATTACCATTTGTGCCTATAGAAGCAAGAATAAAATAATAGAGGGGTGTATAATGGGATGTGGATAGGATGGTGGTTGTTGGGCTATTTGTCTGAACTATGGGATTATAATTTATTAAAAGTGCATAGAGTAGTACAGGGGTCACATGGCAGCCTGAGGGTTGACTCCCAGCTCGGGCAGGAATATCTCACTGCATACAGAACAAGACCAAACCCCTAATATAGCATTTGCCTTCAGTTTTAAACTTGCTCTGGGTAAAATTGTTGAACGAATGTGATGAATGTAATGTAGCAGCAACTCTGTTATTTGGGAGTCCAGTGTGTTTAATGTAAACATGGCGAAATGATACACGTGTATGAAGATATATGCAAACCCTCCACCTCCTTCTGTTATATAAGGAAGGTCTGTGTGTGTTGGTGAGGAGGAGAAGAGCATCTTCACAAACCAATGATGATCTCCTCAGTGTTTCTGATGCTGTTAATAGCAGCTGCATGTGGTAAGTCTGTGTGGCCTCTCAGATTAAAAACAGCAGCTAGAGATCCAGCTGTTTCCAGTGACTGTGTGTATTGATAGATACAGAGCACTGTAAATAATTCAACACCATGCACTGTTCTTCTTCTTCTCAGGTGGGGTGGACAGTGTGGAGCTCACCCAGTCATCCTCAGTGGTCATAAAACCTGGAGAATCCTTCTCCATCTCCTGTAAGATCTCAGTGTCCAGCTACTGCATTCACTGGATACGGCAGCCTGCTGGAAAAGCTCTAGAATGGCTCGGATATCTGTGTAGCGGTGGTGGGACTAATACTAAAGACTCAGTGAAGAGCAAGATCAGTTTCAGCTAGGACACTTCCATCAGCACGGTTTACTTACGAGGCCAGAACTTTCAGCCTCAGGATACAGCTGTTTATTACTGTGCTCAGAGTCACAGTGTTTAAAACAGACAGCAGACCTGAACAAAAACACCCTCCACTACTCTCAGCAAACACAACACACTCTGTTCCATCTTTCACACAATGCATAATCTCCATTACATTATATTTATTTTAAACTTAGTTTTACTTCTAATGTCATTAGGAATTATTATAAAATCTATTGATTTTCACACAACACTTTGTCTACACCACTGTTGCTTCAAGGTGCACATCCCCCAAAGACCCCTGCACACACTGTATATTAAACAGTTTATTATTTCATTGATATTTTATTTTAATTGTTGTTTCCCAACAACTATAATCCCATTGTATATCTCAGAAGATCAGTGTCTGACACCATGCATCAACTCTTCTAGGGTTAGAGGAGAATTTGACACATATAACAACAGATGGTAACACAAAGTAAACCCTGTCAGGAACACGGAGCGGACTGACTGAGGGCGGACGCATTCGCTAAAACACAGTAAACGTTTATTCACGGAAAATTAACAAAACAAAGACTTTTAACAGAAAGAAAACAAGCTAAACTGGACGCTAGGAAATAAACAGGGTAAATGGAACAGACGGACAACAAAGCGAAACGACGACAAAGGAAATGAAACGATGACGGGGGAAATTACGGAGACAGACAGATAACATGACCGACTTGACATGGAACAAAGGTAAACCAAAACGACTCAGACCACGACAAAACAAAGGTGAAAGGAGAAATGTTCGACAAACGGATGATAGACAAGGGGGCTTAAATACTAGACATAAACGAGACACACCTGGACATATAACGAGGGGACAGGTTAACAAATGACAGACGAGGAGGCGGGACAAAGGCGGGACTAGAACGTAAACAAACATAGCCATGTGCTGAGAAAGAGCACATGACCGGGGAAAACAGACACGACGAGACGAGGGCGTGACACCCTGAATATATTAAGTGATGGATATTTAAGCACTGTACCTGTTAAAATAAAATCTCATTTTAAACCCCTCAGAGTAGTGAACATCCTGATTGGTGGATCCAATTAGAGGAGCAGTCATTTTAGCTAATGATTCATCTTCACATAATGCAATAGCTGTTATACTGACACACAGTGGGAGGATTTTTGGGAGATTCTGTACTAAATTCATTTTAAACATGGCTGCTCTCATGTGGGGCACCCACTTTATGGAGCATATAGTGGTTCATTCAAGAACGACACTGCAATTATTTTTGAGTGTATAGAAGAAATATACAAATGATATTATAATGTTTGTAATATAATGTTTGTTATATATTTGTGATATAAAAATGACATATTACATTGAATGATCTGTGGATAATGAGCTGGGGTTCTCAGGTTCTCCACTGGGGAACTGAACTGAGGTCTTCTGTGTGGAAAGCAGTGGTGTTACCCACTATACCGACACTTATCGTCTGGAAAAAACTATGCATGTAGAAAAGTGTCATGGTACAGTTGCAGTGGTAAACAGCTTATGATCAGTCGCTGAGATGTGCATGAAATAATATCAAGATTACTATAATAACTAATAATATTCATAATCAGGGTGAAAGCCAAGCTCAGTCTAGACAGGGGTCCACAGCTCCAGTCCTGAAGGGCCAGTGTTAACTGAAGATTGTTGATCCACTGCTAACACACACCCAGTAAACCACCCAAACTCTGCTGGACACAGACTCTCCAGCTCCTGAGATGAGAAAGGATTCTGCACAAAGATTTTTCAGCCAGAGCCACTAGGGGTCAGTGCAGTAACTTCAGGGATATGAAACTCGGTTGGGTTGGTAACTCAGACTGAATAAAGTATGAAGAAAGATTCCTGTATGCAAATGTTCACTTGTGGCTTTAGATTTAAAATGAGGATGAGACTATTCATCTGTTCAGAGAAGGTCCCACAGGTCCATCATCATCATGTTCTCTGTGTCTCTACTGCTCCTGCTTTCAGCAGCTTGCTGTGAGTTATTCAGTAAAGAATACATTTCATTTTAATGATATTAACACAATAAAGAGTAGATGTTTGCAGCTGTGGGAACAAGAGATAAATGTCCTACTTTTAAATTATTTCTACTGGCCTGGTCATTTTTCAGAGATGTTTGATACAATGTAAACGGCAGTTTTCTAAATCTATATCATGAGAAAAATACACATGCAGTGTTTGTATTTCTGATCCACAGGTGTCCACTGTGAAGAACTGACCCAACCTGCTTCTATGGTCATCCGTCCAGACCAGGTTCTGACCATCGACTGCAAGGTCTCATGTTCAGTTACTACCTACTACACAGGTTGGATCCGACAGCCTTCAGGAAAAGCTCTGGAGTGGATTGGACGTTTCTATGTTGGTGGGAGCCCAGATTACAATGATAAACTGAAAAGCAAATTCAGTATCTCTGGGGATTCAGGGACGAAGACAATAACATTACGAGGACAGAGTCTGGACATTGGAGACACAGCTGTGTATTACTGCGCCAGAGACTCACAGTGACACAAACTAATGCACACACTGTACAAAAACCCTCACAGTGCACCACACATATAATCAACTATAGTTTCACTAAGAAAATTAGCCCAATGGGATCTCCTTTATAAAGCGTCATGAATGATGGTGTAATTACACCTTAATGACACACACAAACACATTTAACGATGGAAGTACAGCTGATATATTCACTGTCACAGATCAATCACGTTGATACAGGTGTTTGAATCAACTTCAGGTTTTACTGCAGTCTTCAGAATTACTGCATATTTAAATGTAATTACACAAATAAATATTGAAGATAAACTATATTTACTTGATTTGTGCAGCAGTAATCCATCTGTATCAGTGAATAATTCACTATTAATGTGCTGTTAACAGACACTTCAAAGAGCAGGTCCAGAATTGGGAGATGTGCTTATTGTACTGTTTTTTACTTAAAAAAACAGTTATGACTTGAATGAAATGTCTAGGAACGTCTGATTAATGTTCATTATTAACTTTATCATTTCAGGTGTAATATTTGAAATGTACTGTTTAAGCTTGTTTTATAAGTAAGGAGAGAAAATGTAATTCTTATTACAAACAATAGCATTAATTAAACTTAATACAATGAGCATATTTAGGAAGTGGTGATCAAATCATGAGGCTGAAAAAATTCCAAAAATGCAACATGGTGTATGTTATTTTTCTTATTACAACTTTATATGTAATCAATAAAAATAGTCATGTACTATGCTGTATGAAGGTGTAACAGTACGTTTTAATGTAAAAATGGATTTACTTTCCACGCTGCTGAAGTAAATATTGAATTTAAAGTTTTTTTAATGTACTGTGACAAGAGATGGCAAATGTTGCTTTGTACAGTTAATGAGTTTAGTCAGTGATGATAATCTGTACACTACCATTACTACAGCCATAGGTGGCACTAAAGTCCAACAAATGATGTGAAGCTGAGCAACTAAAAATTAAAAGAAAATTAAGGGCTTAAATCAAAATAAGAAATAAACTCACAGCTCAGAAAATAATTATTTTTTCACACAGCACTTTTTGTCATCTACTGTTGCCTCAAGGCAACATCCCCAAAGTCTCCTGCATGCATTATATATTAAACAGTTCATCATTTCACTGATATACAATAGCAGGTGTGATATTTGAAACTCATTAATGCTGCCAAGACTCATAATTACACCCAGCTTACATCAGGATAATTATTTAGACAGCAATATTTTGTAATATATAATGGCATGACAAATGTCTGCCCAGTGAGGAGATGTATCATAAATGTGAGAAACCTGTATTATCAAATCTATATTGTGGTGTACTGTCTACAGTTGAGCGAGTATATGAAGAAACTAATACAATTTATTAAAAGTGGACCATGGCCCATCATTGCTTTCCCTTTCTCCCTCCACCCTTCAACTTGTTGCTGTATTTCTTCAAATATTACAATAATCTTATTGAGAAATACACACTCACTAAATCACTCAGTCACTCATGAACATACTCATACACGTTTATTAGCTGCTCTGTATGTTTATACTTATATCAGCTGACAAAATAATTACAGAGCAGAAGTTTTTACCTGTTCTGCTTTAAACTACTGCCCCCTACTCCACGTCTTTAATAGCTCTGCCTCTCACAGGTCACTACAGATAAACAAATACCAGCTCCCTCCCACTACACCTCTCTGTATTTAGGCATCGAGAACAGAGAGGATCCCACAGCTCCAGCTTCAATCCACACTTCAACACCAACCATGTTCTCTACATCTCTACTGCTCCTGCTGGCAGCTGCTTCCTGTCAGTTCCTCAGTAAACAACACTCAACACTATTGAGATTATGTTCATGTCCAAGATGATGAATCTGATCACTTTGTATCTCTGTGTATTTCTGATCCACATGTGTCCACTGTGAAGAACTGACCCAGCCTGCTTCTGTGGTGGTCCGTCCAGACCAGGCTCTGACCATTGAATGCAAGGTCTCGTATGCAGTTTCTAGCTATTGGACAGGTTGGATCCGACAGCCTTCAGGGAAAGCTCTGGAGTGGATTGGATATATACTTGGCAGTGGGAGCACATATTACAATGATAAACTGAAAAGCAAGTTCACTATGTCTGTAGATTCATGGACAAACACAGTAACATTATGAGGACAGAGTCTGGACACTGGGGACACAGCTGTGTATTACTGTGTCAGATACACACAGTGACACAAAGTAATGCACACGGTGTACAAAAACCCTCACAGTGCAGTACACATGTTCAGCTAGTTTCCCTGGACAAAGAACTAGCCAAATATTTCATGCTGTGTTAACAGTGATTATATAATTACATGTGCTTACACAACTAATATTAATGTTAACACGTGTAATCACCTTTGTTTAACAGCTATTCTTCTGTAACAGTCAATAAATATTTTCTGCCTCTAAATGGCTTATGATATTAAAATTTAACAGTAGAAAACCAAAGCACATGTTAAAAGTAAAGCATTCCAAAGCCTGTAATGTCTAGTCTGCAGAATTTCATTTTACACTGTAGAAATAAACATGGAAATTTCAAATTTACTGCATGAGAAGAGATTGCAAATGTTGATTCATACAGTGATGATGATCTGTTGTGTTTCCATTACCATAAATACAACATTAGGTGGCGCTACAGTTCCGCAAATGATGTAAAGTGGCACCTCGACAAAGAAATAAACACAGCTGAATTCCCTTTTAGAATTTAATCCTAAAGTAATTAATCTAACTTCACTCTTTAAATTACTTTTTTAAAGCAAATAAAAACATCTGGCCACATGACACTGGACGTTAGGCTTCACATTGCCTTTGCCATTTGTGGCTGTAGAAACATGTTTAAAACACTAAGTTTAGTGGAGTATGATGATTGTTGGTGGGTTGTGTCTGTGTTGGATTATTCATATGAACCTTGGTATCACAAAAATTAAAAAAAAAATGTCACATGGCAGCCTAGGGTTTGATTCCCAGCTCGGGCAATAACATATCACTACATGTAATAAAAGACTGCGTTAGCCTAACATTACAAAGTTGCTCTGAGTAAAATTGTCTGACAAATGTCATATGAAATGAAACATCAACTGCAAAAGTTTGGGAACACTTTTAATTTGAACACCAGTTGTGTTTAATGTTAAAATAGAGCTATGATGCATGTGTATGCAGATATATGCAAACCCTCCACCTCCTTCTGTTATATAAAGAAGGTCTGTGTGTGTTGGTGAGGAGAAGAAGAGCATCTTCACAAACCAATGATGATCTCCTCAGCGTTTCTGATGCTGTTAATAGCAGCTGCATGTGGTAAGTCTGTGTGGCGTCTCAAATTAAAAACAACAGCTAGAGATCCAGCTGTTTCCAGTGGCTGTGTGTATTGATAGATACAGTTCACTGTAAATGATTCAACACCATGCACTGTTCTTCTTCTTCTCAGGTGGGGTGGACAGTGTGGAGCTCACCCAGTCGTCCTCAGTGGTCATAAAACCTGGAGAATCCTTCTCCATCTCCTGTAAGACCTCAGAGTCCAGCTACTGCATTAACTGGATACGGCAGCCTGCTGGAAAAGCTCTGGAATGGCTCGGATATCTGTGTAACGGTGGTAGCACTAATATTAAAGACTCAGTGAAGAGCAAGATCAGTTTCAGTCAGGACACTTCCATCAGCACGGTGTACTTACGAGGCCAGAACTTTCAGCCTCAAGACACAGCTGTTTATTACTGCGCCAGAGAGTCACAGTGTTTAAAACAGACAGCAGACCTGAACAAAAACAACCTCCACTACTCTCAGCAAACACAACACACTCTGTTCCATCTCTCACACTTCATTCCAAACATTACCAGCCACTTATTTACAATATTACCAGGTTACAGTGTAATTCTCATTTAAAATGATTAGAAAAGATTTTTTTTTTTCACACAAACGTTTGTCTCCACTTCTGTTGCCTCAAGGAAATGTCCCCCAAAAGTCCCCTGCATGCATTATATATTAAACAGTTCATCATTTCACTGATATACAATAGCAGTTGTGATATTTGAAACTCATTAATGCTGCTAAGACTCATAATTACACCCAGCTTACATCAGGATAACTATTTAGACAGCAATGTTTTGTAATATATAATGGCATGACAAATGTCTGCCCGGTGAGGAGATGTATATTAAATGTGAGAAACCTGTATTATCAAATCTATATTGTGGTATACTGTGTTCAGTTGAGTGAGTATCTGAAGAAACTGATATAATTTTAAGCGGAACATCAAAACATGGCCCACCACTGTTATCTGTTTCTCATATATGTAAAAAAGTAAATACAGAGCAGAGGTTATTTTTCTGTTCTGTATCATACTACTGCCCTCTATTCCATGATTTAAATAATTTTGCCTCTCACAGGTCACTACAGATAAACAAATACCAGCTTCCTCCCACTACACCTCTCTCTATTAACGTGTGGAGAACAGAGAAGATTCCACAGCTCCAGCTTTAACCCACACTTCAACACCAACCATGTCCTTTACAACTCTACTGCTCCTGCTGGCAGCTGCTTCCTGTCCGTTCCTCAGTAAACAACACCCAACACTATTGAAATTATGTTCATATCCAAGATGATGAATCTAATCACTTTGTATCTGTGTATTTCTGATCCACAGGTGGCCACTGTTATGAACTGACCCAGCCTGCTTCTGTGGTGGTCCGTCCAGACCAGGCTCTGACCATCGACTGCAAGGTCTCGTATTCAGTTACTAGCGAGTACACAGGTTGAATCCGACAGCCTTCAGGAAAAGCTCTGGAGTGGATCGGAAGCATCAGTAACAGTGGGAGCACAGCTTACAGTAATAAACTAAAGAAAAAGTTCACTATCTCTAGAGACACTGGGACCAACACAATAACATTACGAGGACAGAGTCTGGACACTGGGGACACAGCTGTGTATTACTGCGCGAGGGAGTCACAGTGACACACACTAATGAACACGGTGTATAAAAACCCTCACAGTGCAGTACAAATATCAACTTTTTTCCCTGGACAAAGAACTACTTCATACTGTGTCATTAATATTTTGGTAATTACATATTTACGACACATATACTAAGGATGATTATAATTGTATTTTCTTACAAAACTAATATTAATGGTAAAATGTGTGTCATCCACTCAGTTGTTCTACAGTTATACTTTTGTAACCGTGAATAAATATGGCTCATGATTTTAAAAGTAAAGAGTAAAAATGGAAAGTAAAAGTAATAATTAAATCATCCTAAAGCCTGTGATGTGTGGTGTTACATTAAAATATACACACTGTCTATTATATGTCTATCAGTTATTATTTCAGTGACCTTTTATAGCAATTGTGAAGTTTTCCCAGATTCTTGACAAAGCGGGATCTATGAATAGCTTCAATTAATTTGAATACAACAATTTCATACAGCTACACAGTACTTTTAAGGCCTCAAAGGGGCACTCTTTCTTTATTTTTCACAACCGTTCACCACAAGAACTTTAAAAAAAGATATGAGGAAAAATGTAATCTCCTGAGATTTATACCAAACTGATAAAGCCCACTTACAAAATTATAATTTTCCACCGATATTATAAAGAACTACATATAATTGAATTAATATTATGTACATGATGATGATGTGAGGTGCTAATGAATGCTAATGATGTGAGATTTAGTCACAATGTAGATATGTGGCTGAGTGAAAGTGGAAACACTGTGATGCAAATCAAACACACTATAAAACTTAAGCCAGACTTAAACTGATCAGTGAGTTGTTCTTCTCAGTTCAGCTTCCACACCAACCATGTTCTCAGCAGCTGCTAATCTTCTGCTGCTGCTAACAGCTGTATCCTGTAAGTATCTGCAACATAGTGGCTGTACATTTATGATATTGGGATCATTTTCTAGTTCTAATCCACTACTGAATACCTTCTTGACTGGTGTCCACAGGTGTGGAGTGTATTGAGCTGGATCAGCCGGCTGCTGTGGCAGTTAAACCTGGGGAATCCTTCTCCATCGCCTGTAAGATCACTGGATACTCAGCTGTAGGTGGAGGCTACACCAACTGGATTCGACACTCAGCAGGAAAAGCTCCAGAATGGATCGGATGGTTCTATAGCTCCAGTGCAAAAGGGACCATTGACTCTTTAAAGACCAAGATCAGTTTCAGTGGAGACTCCTCCAGCAATGCAGTGGTGTTACAGGGCAGTAACTTCCAGCCTGAGGACACAGCTGTGTATTACTGCGCTCGAAATCCACACACTGCTATAAACAGCCCAGAGACCTGTACAATAACCCCCTTCACTCAAGAGACATTAGATATCTCAGAAGATCAGTGTCTGACACCAAGCACTAACTCCTCTAGGATTAGAAGAGCATTTGACATATTACAGCACATGGTCCGACCACCCTTTGTCTGTTTCATCTTCAGTTAAAATGGAGATTAAACACAATTCTTAAAGTATTAGGAACAGAAACAGAAAGTCACACACAATAACAGATTGTCCAGTGTTTGTCTTCATTATGGTCTCCATTATTTTCAGAATACATCAGGTTTTTAAATAATTGTAATAAGATGTTTTCCTCCAGTCCCAGTTCAGTCCCCCGCAACTAGATTTTTCCCCAAAAAATATAACAATAATACTAATTATATAATAATCACATTCATAATATAACGTGTTGTATTTTAGTAATAAAAATGTAACATATTTCATTGAATGATCTGTGGATAATGAGCTGGGGTTCTCAGGTTCTCTCTGGGGAACTGAACTGAGGTCTTCTGTGTGGAAAGCAGTGGTGTTACCCACTAAACTGACACTTATCGTCTGGAAAGAATTATGCACGAAGAAAAGTGTCATGGTACAGTTGCAGTGGTAAACAGCTGATGATCAGTCGCTGAGATGTGCATGAAATAATATCAAGATTACTATAACAACTAATAATATTCAAAATCAGAATGAAAGCCAAACTCAGTCTAGACAGGGGCCAACAACTCTAGTTCTGGAGGTCCAGTTTTAAGCTAGGTTTGTTGATCCTTGCTCCTCCCAAACTCTGCTGGCCACAGACTCTCCGGCTCCTGAGATGTTGCACCCCTGCTGTAAGGATTCTGCACAAAGTCTTTCCAGCCAGAGCCACTAGGGGTCAGTGCAGTAACTTCAGGGATATGAAACTCAGACTGAATAAAGTATGAAGAAAGATTCCTGTATGCAAATGTTGACTTGTGGCTTTAGATATAAAATAAGCATGGGACTATTCGTCTGTTCAGAGAAGATCCCACAGGTCCATCGTCATCACGTTCTCTGTGTCTCTACTGCTCCTGCTTTCAGCAGCTTGCTGTGAGTTATTCAGTAAAGAATATATTTCATTTGAATAATATCCAGTTTTAACACAATAAAGAGTAGATTTTTGCAGCTGTGGGAACAAGATATAAATGTCCTACTTTTAAATTATTTCTACTGGCCTGGTCATTTTTCAGAGATGTTTGATTCTAAATCCAAAACATGAGAAAAACAGTCATGCAGTGTTTGTATTTCTGATCCACAGGTGTCCTCTGTGAAGAACTGACCCAACCTGCTTCTGTGGTCATCCGTCCAGACCAGGTTCTAACCATCGACTGCAAGGTCTCATATTCAGTTACTAGCCAGTACACAGGTTGGATCCGACAGCCTTCAGGAAAAACTATGGAATGGATCGGATATACCTATGTTGGTGGGAGTGATTATTTCAATGATAAACTGAAAAGCAAGTTCAGCATTTCTGGGGATTCAGGGACGAACACAATGACATTACGAGGGCAGAGTCTGGACACTGGGGACACAGCTGTGTATTACTGCGCCAGAGGCTCACAGTGACACAATCTAATGCACATGGTGTACAAAAACCCTCACAGTGCAGTACACATAAGCTTAACTAGTTTCACTGGACAAAGAACCAGCCAAACAGGTCCCACTTTATACTGTCATTAATAAACGTGTATCTAAACCATTACAGAACATACAACAATGAGTTCATAATGTTCTTACACAACCAATATAAGGAATTAGAAGGAAAGTGTAGGAAGTGTATTCATAATTGTTTTTAGTTGCATTTTTTTCAGTAATGCTTATATTCAACATTTTCATTTAAGCTTATATTAGTTCAAATGATCAGTTCACATTTTTCATTTAGTCATTTTATAAATAAGTGGAAAAACGTGATAAAATAATGTTATAGAAAACATACGTACTCTAATGAACACATGGGAAGTGATGATCAAATCATGAGGCAGTTAATGGACAGCACTCTTCTGGAGGTTTTAATTATGTAATAACAATGTAACTATTGAGGAACTTAGAAGACCCATGTATTTTATGTGTGTAGTGAGGTACACTATTTTATTTACTATTTAATAACGTATTTTGCCGCTAAATGGCTAACAATAGTAAAAGTAAACAGTACAAATGCAAAGTAAAAGTAAATGTAAAACTTCCCAAAGCCTGTAATGTATTTGCTGCATTTTATTTTACAATATAGAAGTAAAAATTGAATTTGTAGTCTGATTCAATGACAAGAGGTTGCAAATATATATTTTATTTAAAAACAATTATTTATTTGAACAGTATAAAATGGAGAAACATTTATACAAAAGTAGAAAGCAAAATAGCATGCAGGGAATGTGAAGATACAAGATAATTTTGCGTGAAACACTTTTCTTCTGAAAAAAAAATATATATTATAATATATATATACAAACTCACTCACTGCCACTTACACACATACATACTTATGCACATTTAAGAACTGCTCCATATCTTGACACTTATCAGGGGAAAACAAACAGAGTGGAGACTACTAACATGTTCTAAACTACTGCCCCCTACTCCATGACTTAACGATTTTTGCCTCTTACAGATCACTGCAGATAAGCAAATACCAGTTTCCTCCCACTACACCTCTCTCTATTAAAGTGTGGAGAACAGAGAAGATCCCACAGCTCCAGCTTTAACCCACACTTCCACACCAACCATGTTCTGTACATATTTACTGCTTCTGCTGGCAGCTGCTTCCTGTCAGTTCCTCAGTAAACAACACCCAACACTATCGAGATTATGTTCATGTCCAAGATGATGAATCTAATCACTTTGTATTTATGATCCACAGGTGTCCACTGTGAAGAACTGACCCAGCCTGCTTCTGTGGTGGTCCGTCCAGACCAGGCTCTGACCATCAACTGCAAGGTCTCGTATTCAGTTTCTAGCTATTGGACAAGTTGGATCCGACAGCCTTCAGGAAAATCTCTGGAGTGGATCGGATCTATACATGGCAGTGGGATCACAGTGTACAGTGATAAACTGAAAAGCAAGTTCAGTATGTCTGTGGATTCAAAGACAAACACATTAACTTTACGAGGACAGAGTCTGGACACTGGGGACACAGCTGTGTATTACTGCACAAGAGACTCACAGTGACACAAACTAATGAACACGGTGTACAAAAACCCTCACAGTGCAGTACACATGTCACCTTTTTTCCCTGGACAAAGAACTACTTCATATTGTGTCATTAATATTTTTCTAATTACTTATTTACAACACATACAGCAAGTTTGATGTTATTATATGTTTTTACAGAACTAATATTAATGTTCAAACGTGTCATCACCTTAGTTGTTCTACAGTTATATATCTGCAACATCAAATACATATTTGTTGCCCCTAAGTTACTTATAATATTATAAATAAACCATCCCAAAGCCTATAGCTTTACATTTCACATAGCAATGTATGTATTGAATTTTGAAATTTGCTAATGACAAGACATTGCAAATATTGATACAAAGAGTCCGGGTTTGTTCAGCGATCAAAACGAGTTGTGTATATACATTACCATTATTACAACTACAGGTGGCGCTAAAATCCAGCAAATGATATAAAGCAGAGCAAGCAGACCTTCACGGTAAACTAAGGGCACACCCCAAGAATGAAGTAAACTCACAGCACAGTTTCCTTTAGATTGTACTGAATGATGTATTAAATAATTGTGAACTGAACTGTGGATGTATTTTAACTGAATATCCACTTTATATCCAACATACTTCCAGGGAATCCAGAATTGGAACCAGGAATAACACTCCACTGCTCATAGATTATAATCCCATCTGTTTAAAATTTTAACAAGGGTTAATAATATTTTACTATTTTAATAGTTTTAATTAAATTAAGTTTGATTCATTTTACATTTCAAATGATTAATTTTAATTATTATATAATTATAATAAATACATTATAATGGAAATGAACATTTTAAGTGAATTAATATGAATGAAAAATAAACCTTCTGGTTTAAACAGAGTAGGTTTTTACACAAATTGTTTGGCACACATTTCATTTGAAGTTTAGTTACACTGTGTTTATTACCATTTGTGCCTATAGAAGCAAGTATAAAATAATAGAGGGGTGTATAATGGGATGTTGGTAGGATGGTGGTTGTTGGGCTATTTGTCTGAACTATGGGATTATAATTTATTAAAAGTGCATAGAGTAGTACAGGGGTCACATGGCAGCCTGAGGGTTGACTCCCAGCTCGGGCAGGAATATCTCACTACATACAGAACAAGATCAAACCCCTAATATAGCATTAGCCTTCAGTTTTAAAGTTTCCTCTGGTTAAAATTGTTGAACGAATGTGATGAATGTAATGTAGCAGCACCTCTGTTATTTGGGAGTCCAGTGTGTTTAATGTAAACACGGCGAAATGATACATGTGTACGCAGATATATGCAAATCCTCCACCTCCTTCTGTTATATATCCTGTTTATTACTGCGCCAGAGAGTCACAGTGTTTAAAACAGACAGCAGACCTGAACAAAAACACCCTCCACTACTCTCAGCAACACAACACACTCTGTTCCATCTCTCACACTTCATTCCAAACATTACCGGCCACTTCTTTACAATATTACCAGCTTACAGTATAATTCTCATTTAAAATGATTAGAAAATAATTGTTTCATCACATAAACGTTTGTCTCTTCTACTGTTGCCTCAAGTAAATGTCCCCCAAGACCCCTGCTTGATTATTTATTAAACAGTTCATCATTTCACTGATACACAATAACAGTTGTGATGTGTGAAATTCATTAAAGCTAAATAATGCTTATTTAAACTGCAATATTTTGTAATAAATAATGGCATGACAAATGTCTGCCCAGTGAGGAGGCGTATCATAAATGTGAGAAACCTCTTTTATCAAATCTATATTGTGGTGTACTGTGTTCAGTTGAGTGAGGATCTGAAGAAACTGATATAATTTTATGGCCCACCACTGTTATCCCTTTCTCATATATGTAAAAAAGTAAATACAGAACAGAGGTTATTCTTCTGTTATGCCTCAAATTACTGCCCCCTATTCCATGACTTAAATAGTTTTGCCTCTCACAGGTCACTACACATGAACAAATACCAGTTTCCTCCAACTAGGAAGTTGGAGTAGTGAATGTTCTGATTGGTGGATCCAATTAGAGGAGTCGTTTTAGCTAATATGTCATACCTAACGAGTCCCCCTACCTCTCTATGACCCCTCAAGACAGGTTGGACTTCAATTCCCAGGATCCCACTCTGTCCCAAGTTCCTGTCACATGCCCACAGTCAGCCAGTCAGGGAGGGCTTCCTCGTTCATCATCCCCTGAATTCTAGTCTGTGTCACCTGGATAACTCAGAATGTGGGTATATTAGGACAGACAGTTTTTTGCTCGTTGCAAAGTATTGCCTTCGGTCGCATTGGTATACTGAGCTGCTATTTTTGGACTTCCATTACCGCGCTTCTTTCATGTTTGTGTTTTCCGTTGTCTTCCAGCTTCTGTTACTGAGACTGTTTGCTCTTGTCATCAGTTATCTTGTGTGTTGTTCTGCCTCGTGAATGTTCTTCCCTGTGTAAATAAAATCTTGTCTTCATCTGCAAGCGCCTGCCCCTTTCCGGTGTTGTTACAGTAATACTTCGCCTAATTATGCAGACGGCGGATACCGACGGGATTCATACTGCAGTTAGTACCCAAGGACAATTACTGGGACAACACCACCAACTTCTGGATTCACTAAGTAAGTCCCTTGACACTCTTACTCAAGATCAACGTGAACAGCAAGAACAACTAACGGCTTTAACAAATAATATGGGACTACTTATTTCTCAGTTTCAACGGCAGAATCCTACGAGCATTCCTGCTCATCCTTCTCCTTCCCCTGTTACATCTGAGCAAAGTCCTTTCTTGGTCAGTAAACAAGAGATGTTTAACGGTCCCCCTAATCAATGCAAGGGTTTTTTGTTACAGTGTTCTCTTTTTTTTGCCAATTCTCCTCCTAGCTCAGATCAACAGCGCATTTCATTTTTGATTTCTCGGTTAACAGGCAAGGCGTTAGATTGGGCTACGGCCGTTTGGACCACCGTTCAGGCTTACACGTACGAGAAATGTATCCAGGAATTCAAGACTGTGTTTGATCATCCGCATGAGGGACGCTCTTTAGGGGAACTACTTTTACAACTTAAACAGGGTACTCAATCTGTGTCGGAGTATGCGCTAAGATTTCGGACTCTTGCAGCCGGTAGTGGTTGGAACAACCCTGCCTTGATCATAGCCTTCAGAAATTGATTAAATTCTGACATTCTGACTGAGATGGCTTGTAAGGATGATGGCTTGTCATTAGACAAGATCATATCTCTGGCTATTCGTCTCGATCAACTGAGACGTGATAGAGGTTCACGGAGACTCCCTACGTCCAATACAGCCGTCAGTTCTCCACGTCGGATCGTCCCTGTGCATCGGGATCGCTCTGAGGACTCTCACCCAGATCCAGAGCCAGCCCAACCTATGCAATGGGATGGGTTTCGCCTGTCTCCAGAGGAGAGGCTCCCTTGTCTGCAGGGAGGTCTGTGCCTGTATTGTGGTATTCCTGGTCATGTGATACGGGAGTGTAGGAGTTGCCCTCGTAGAACCATGGCCCACGTTAGGGTTGGTATCCAAGTCCTTTTTCCTCCCTGTGATGTTTGACTGCTCTACGTCTCTTGCTGTGTTTTCAGCCTTAATAGATTCCGGAGCGGAGGGAAATTTTATTCACTCCAGGCTGGTGGACAGCTCCAAATCCCTGTCGAACATCTTGATACCCCAATGAGACTGTCAGCCGTGGATGGGGATCCAGTGGGAGAAGGAGTTGTGTCTGTAATCACCAGACCCATTTCTGTGTCTGTCAGTGATCTCCACATAGAGAGAACATGTTTTTTTTTTTGTTATTAACTCAACTGATTATGAAATAATCTTGGGGTTACCCTGGCTTCAGAGACACAATCCGGTTATCTCCTGGGCAGAGAGGGAGATTATATCCTGGTCAACATATTGTCACTACCACTGTCTTAAATTCCCCTCAGTTAAAGTTCAGTCCACCACCATAGAGAGTCCAAATACTCTTACCCCTGTTAATTTTCCCTCAGAATACAATGATCTTATAGAAGTGTTCAGTAAAACTAGGGCCACCCAGCTTCCTCCTCACCGAGAATATGACTGTGCTATAGACCTGATAGAGGGTGCTATTCTACCCAAGTCCCGGGTATATCCCTTAACACAGGGTGAGAAGAGAGCTATGGAGGAGTATATCAGGGAGGCTTTAGAACAGGGTTTTATATGACCTTCTACCTCTCCTGTTGCAGCCGGTTTTGTTAAAAAGAGGAATGGGGGGCTTAGACCCTGTATAAACTACCGTGGGCTTAATCAGATATCAAGAACCTACTCTTATCCTTTGCCCCTAGTCCCGGTCGCCTTAGAACAGCTTCGCGGTGCTACTATATTTTCTAAATTAGATCTACGTAGTGTCTACAACTTAATCCGAATTTGTGAAGGTGATGAGTGGAAGACGGCCTTTATTACCACTAGGGGGCACTACGAATACACTGTAATGCCTTTTGGGTTAAAAAATTCACCAGCAGTGTTCCAGGCCTTTTGGAATGATGTTTTAAGGGAGATGCTTGGTGTATATGTAATTGCGTATATCGGTGATATACTAATTTACTCCCCGAATAGGAAGAGTCACGTTCAACATGTGAGAAAGGTTCTTACCCGTCTCCTGGAACATCAGTTGTATGTGAAGGGAGAGAAGTGTGAATTTCATCTTTCTTCTGTCTCATTCTTAGGTTACATCATCAGCTCCGAGGGGATTGTAATGGCTGATCATAAGATTGATGCTATTTTGAATGGGCCTACTCCAACTTCCATCAAGAATCTACAGAGGTTCCTAGGGTTAGCAAATTTCTATCACCGTTTAATATGAAATTTTAGCAGCAAGGCCTCACCCTTGACTAATTTGCTAAAGGGTAATCCTAAAGGTCTGATTTGGAATACGGAAGCTCAGGAGGCATTTAAGAATTTAAAAGAGATGTTTACTACCGCCCCCATTTTAAAACATCCGGACCCCTCTCAGCCCTTTGTTGTTGAGGTAGATGCCTCAGAAGTGGGAGTTGGAGCCATTTTATCACAAAGGGTTGGTGAACCTAAGAGATTGCATCCCATAGCCTTTTATTCGCACAAAATGTCTTCCGCTGAACGTAATTATGGTATAGGTGACAGAGAACTCCTAGCCATTAAACTAGCTTTAGAGGAATGGCGCCATTGGTTAGAGGGGGCATTACACCCTTTTGTGGTGCTCACAGACCACAAAAATCTAGATTATTTGAAATCTGCTAAAAGACTGAATCCTTGTCAGGCTCGTTGGTCTTTATTTTTTCTCTCGTTTTAATTTCTCCATATCCTATCTCCCAAGCACCCGTAATATTAAGGCTGAGGCCCTATCTCTAATATACATGCCTTCAGAGTCGGCCACTACTCCCCAACGGGTGTTACCACCGTCGGTTTCGGTTTCCCCTGTTAGATGGGAGATTGATGAGGAGATAGATCAGGAACTTTCCCAGAGTAGTATTCCTCCTCAATGTCCTAGAGGGAGAAAATTTGTACCGAAACAGTGTAGAGACAAGCTCATTACTTGGGCCCACTCAGCCCTTACTTCTGGCCATCCTGGGGAGACTCGCACCATGCAGTTAATCAAGGGTAGATATTGGTGGGAGAACATGTCTTCTGATGTGCATCACTTTGTTTCTTCTTGCTCCACGTTCTCTCGGTGTAAAATTCCCAGAACCCTCCCTGCTGGCAAACTTATGCCCTTACCAGTCCCATCTCGCCCCTGATCACACATTGCTGTAGATTTCATCACTGATTTGCCCTTGTCACAAGGCCACACAGTTATACTCACGGTTAAAAATAGGTTCTCACGTGCAGTCAGGTTTATCCCTTTTCCTAATCTCCCTACGGCTTTCCAAACCGCTGAGACGTTGTTTAACCAGGTCTTCCGTTTCTATGGTATCCCTGAAGATATAGTGTCAGATAGAGGACCCCAGTTTACCTCTCGAGTGTGGTCAGCCTTTTTAGAGATGCTAGGAGTGATTGTTAGCCACACGTCAGGGTATCACCCCAGTCTAATGTTCAGTGTGAGCATATGAACCAAGAATTGGGAACATTTCTAACAATATATTGTTTTGAGAATCAGGCTGACTGGTCCCAGTTCTTGCCATGGGCTGAGATTGCTCAGAATTCTCTAACAAGCTCTGTTACTGGTTTAACTCCTTTTGAGTGTATTTTATGCGTCCAACCCCCGCTTATGCCCTGGACAGCTTCTCCCTCTGAGGTACTTGCAGTGGATGATTGGATGCAGCGTAGTGAACAGGTGTGGGAGCAAACTCATCAGTGAATCGAGGAGGCTATAAGCTGTCATAAGAGACAGGCAGACAAGCGTCGAGGCGAGACACCCGTGTATCTCTCAGGGGACAGAGTGTGGCTCTCTACCAGGGATTTCAGAGGGGAGTAAAAAATTGTTGCAAAGTTTATTGGTCCTTTTAAAATAATTCGGAGAGTCAATGAAGTGACCTATAAACTTCACTTACCTGTTCAGTATCATGTATCTAATACATTTCATGTCTCCCTTTTAAACCTGTGAACCCCGGTCCGTTAGACGAGTCTATATGCCTGACAGCGTGCCTCCGCCTCCAGCTGGTCTCGAGGGGTCTCCTGTGTATGCCGTCCGACGGTTGCTGGATTCCAGGAGGAGGAGAGGTAATCTCCAATATCTAGTAGATTGGGAGGGCTATGGACCGGAGGAGTGTAGTTGGGTACCCGCCGGAGATGTGTTGGATCCTGGCCTGAAGGAGGACTTCCATAAACGGCATCTAGAGAAACCTGGCCCCAGACCGAGAGGCCGGCCTCAGAGGCGTGTGAGGAGTCCCTCCGCGGGTTCCCCCAACCTTCTTCCCTTAGGTCGCATTTCTAGGGACTCCTCTGATCCACACCAAGGCGGATCCAAGGGGGCCCAACTGGAGGCCGCAGGAGGAGGAGGGCACGCTCGTCATCGGCGTCCTTGTCTTTCGGCATCCTCTGACTCCTTGGGGGGGAGTACTGTCATACCTAACGAGTCCCCCTACCTCTCTATGACCCCTCAAGACAGGTTGGACTTCAATACCCAGGATCCCACTCTGTCCCAAGTTCCTGTCACATGCCCACAGTCAGCCAGTCAGGGAGGGCTTCCTCGTTCATCATCCCCTGAATTCTAATCTGTGTCACCTGGATAACTCAGAATGTGGGTATATTAGGACAGACTGTTTTTTGCTAGTTGCGAAGTATTGCTTTCGGTCGCATTGGTATACTGAGCTGCTATTTTTGGACTTCAAAAATACCGCGCATCTTTCGTGTTTGTGTTTTCCGTTGTCTTCCAGCTTCTGTTACTGAGACTGTTTGCTCTTGTCATCAGTTATCTTGTGTGTTGTTCTGCCTTGTGAATGTTCTTCCCTGTGTAAATGAAATCCTGTCTTCATCTGCAAGCGCCTGCCCCGTTCCAGTGTCGTTACATAATGATTCATCTTCTCATAATGTAACAGCTGTTATACTGACACACAGTGGGTGGATTTTTGGAAGATTCTGTACTAAATTCATTTTAAACATGGCTGCTGTCATGTGGGGCACCCACTTTATGGAGCATATAGTGATTTATTTAAGGACAACACTGCAATTATTTTTGAGTGTATAGTAGACATATACAAATGATATAATAATGTTTGTTATATATTTGTGAAATACAGATTACATATTTCATTAAATTATCTGTGGATAATGAGCTGGGGTTCTCAGGTTCTCTCTGGGGAACTGAACTGAGGTCTTCTGTGTGGAAAGCACTGGTGTTACCCACTACACCGACACTTATCATCTGGAAAAAACTATGCGTGTAAAAAGTGTCATGGTCCAGTTGCAGTGGTAAACAGCTTATGATCAGTTGCTGAGATGTGCATGAAATAATATCAATATTATTATAACAACTAATAATATTCATAATCAGGGTGAAAGCCAAGCTCAGTTTAGACAGGGGTCCACAACTCCAGTCCTGAAGGGCCAGTGTTAAGCGAAGGTTGTTGATCCCCTGCTAACACACATCCAGTAAACCTCCCAAACTCTGCTGGACACAGACTCTCCAGCTCCTGAGATGAGAAAGGATTCTGCACAAAGATTTCCCATCCAGAGCCACTAGGGTTCAGTGCAGTAACTTCAGGGATATGAAACTCAGACTGAATAAAGTATGAAGAAAGATTCCTGTATGCAAATGTTCACTTGTGGCTTTAGATTTAAAATAAGCATGAGACTATTCATCTGTTCAGAGAAGATCCCACAGGTCCATCGTCATCATGTTCTCTGCGTCTCTACTGCTCCTGCTTTCAGCAGCTTACTGTGAGTTATTCAGTAAATAATATATTTCGTTTTAATGATATCCAGTTTTAACACAATAAAGAGTAGATTTTTGCAGCTGTGGGAAAAATATATGAATTTCCAACTTTTAAATTATTTCTGCTGGCCTTGTCTTTTTTCAGAGATGTTTGATACAATGTAAACGGCAGTTTTCTAAATCTATATCATGAGAGAAATAGACATGCAGTGTTTGTATTTCTGATCCACAGGTGTCCAGTGTGAGGAACTGACCCAACCTGCTTCTATGGTCATCCGTCCAGACCAGGCTCTGATCATCGATTGCAAGGTCTCGTATTCAGTCACTGGCTATTGGACAGCTTGGATCCGACAGCCTTCAGGAAAAGCTCTGGAGTGGATTGGAAGTTTCTGTGTTGGTGGGAGCCCAAGTTACAATAATAAACTGAAAAGCAAATTCAGTATCTCAGGGACGAAGACAATAACATTACGAGAACAGAGTCTGGACTCTAGAGACACAGCTGTGTATTACTGCGCCAGAGACTCACAGTGACACAAACTAATGCACACGCTGTACAAAAACCCTCACAGTGCACCACACATATAATCAACTATAGTTTCACTAAGAGAATTAGCCCAAAGGGATCTCCTTTATAAAGCATCATGAATGATGGTGTAATTACACCTTATTGACACACACAAACACATTTAACGTTGGAAGTACAGCTGATACATTTACTGTCACAGATCAATCACATTGATACAGGTGTTTGAATCAACTTCAGGTTTTACTGGAGTCTTCAGAATTACTGCATATTTAAATGTAATTACAAAAATAAATATTGAAGATAGAATATATTTACTTGATTTGTGCAGCAGTAATCCATCTGTGTCAATGAATAATTCACCATTAATGTGCTGTTACCAGACACTTCAAAGAGCAGGTCCAGAATTGGAAGATGTGCTTATTGTACTGTTTTGTTTTTTTTTTATTTAAGGAAACAGTTATGATGTGAGAGAAAAGTCTAGGAACTTCTGATTAATGTTCATTATTAACTCCATCATTTCAGTTGTAATATTTGAAATGTACTGTTCAAGCTTGTTTTATTAACAACCAGAAAAAATGTCTTTCTTATTACAAACAATAGCATTAATTAAATATAATATAATGAGTGTATTTAGGAAGTGGTGATCAAATCATGAGGCTGATAATATTCCAAAAATGCACTATGGAGTATGTTATTTTCTTACTACAACTTTATATGTAATCAAAAAAACAGACATGTACTATGCTGTATGAAGGTGCAACAGTATGTTTAATGTAAAATGTAATGTTTTAATGTTTACTTTCACACTGCTGAAGTAAATATTGAATTTTATTTTATTTTTTTATGTAATGTGACAAGAGATGGCAAGTGTTGCTTTGTACAGTTAATGAATTTAGTCAGTGATGATAATCTGTACACTACCATTACTACAGCCCTAGGTGGCACTAAAGTCCAGCAAATGATGTAAAGCTGAGCCATTGGAAATTAACAGAAAATTAAGGGCTCAAATCAAAATAAGAAATAAACTCACAGCTCAGAAAATAATTGTTTTTTCACACAACACTTTTTGTCATCTACTGTTGCCTCAAGGCAACACCCTAAAGTCCCCTGCATGCATTATATATTAAACAGTTCAACATTTCACTGATGTACAATAGCAGTTGTGATATTTGAAACTCATTAATGCTGCCAAGACTCATAATTACACACAGCTAACATCAGGATAATTATTTAGACAGCAATATTCTGTAATAAATAATGGCATGACAAATGTCTGCCCAGTGAGGAGGCGTATCATAAATGTGAGAAACCTGTATTATCAAATCTATATTGTGGTGTACTGTCTACAGTTGAGCGAGTATATGAAGAAACTAATACAATTTATTAAAAGTGGACCATGGCCCATCATTGCTTTCCCTTTCTCCCTCCACCCTTCAACTTGTTGCTGTATTTCTTCAAATATTACAATAATCTTATTGAGAAATACACACTCACTAAATCACTCAGTCACTCATGAACATACTCATACACGTTTATTAACTGCTCTGTATGTTTATACTTATATCAGCTCACAAAATAAATACAGAGCAGGGGTTCTTTATCTGTTCTGCTTTAAACTACTGCCCCCTACTCCACGTCTTTAATAGATCTGCCTCTCACAGCTCACTTTAGATAAACAAATTCCAGCTCCCTCCCACTACACCTCTCTGTATTTAGGCGCCGAGAACAGAGAAGATCCCACAGCTCCAGCTTCAACCCACACTTCAACACCAACCATGTTCTCTACATCTCTACTGCTCCTGCTGGCAGCTGCTTCCTGTCAGTTCCTCAGTAAACAACACTCAACACTATTGAGATTATGTTCATGTCCAAGATGATGAATCTAATCACTTTGTTTTTCTGTGTATTTCTGATCCACAGGTGTCCACTGTGAAGAACCGACCCAGCCTGCTTCTGTGGTGGTCCGTCCAGACCAGGCTCTGACCATTGACTGCAAGGTCTCATATGCAGTTACTAGCTATTACACAGGTTGGATCCGACAGCCTTCAGGAAAAGCTCTGGAGTGGATCGGAAGTATACATGTTGGTGGGAGCACATATTACAATGATAAACTGAAAAGCAAGTTCAGTATGTCTGGAAACTCAGGGACGAACACAATAACATTACGAGGACAGAGTCTGGACTCTGGGGACACAGCTGTGTATTACTGCGCAAGAGACTCACAGTGACACAAAATAATGAACACGATGTACAAAAACCCTCACAACAATGAATTAGACAAATGGTCAAGTAGTTTTACTGGAACTAGTGAAATAGTTTGATTATTATGCAACTGCACCTTGACCAAACATGCAACATGTATTTACTCAACAAATAAATGTAAAAAAATATATCTTAGCTGTTCCAAAGGTAAACTTTTGTATCAGGGAATAAATCTGCAGTTGTTACATATGCCATTAATGTGTAATTGCACAATTATTAAAAAGGAGATATTTCAAATACATTCATTCATTCATTCATTCACTGTCTGTATCCACTTTTCCAGTACAGAGTTGCAGTGGGTTTGGAGACTATCACCGGGAGCCAATCGCTAGCAGGGCAACACACACTCACACATTCACTCACACATTAACACCTATGGATAATTTTGAATAGCCAGTCCACCAACTGTGGTATAGTCAGTTGTGCTTTTTTCAATGAAAGTTGAGAGGAAATTGAGAATTTTATTCAGAATTATTTCTTTCGTTCATGTTTATATTTAAATTTTTCATTCGTGCTTGTACAAACCTGATTCCAAAAAAGTTGGGACACTAAACAAATTGTGAATAAAAACTGAATGCGATGATGTGGAGGTGCCAACATCTAATGTTTTATTCAGAATAGAACACAAATCACAGATCAAATATTTAAACTGAGAGAATGTATCATTTTAAGGGAAAAATATGTTGTTCCAAAATTTCATGGCATCAACAAATCCCAAAAAGTTGGGACAAGGCCATTTTTTACCACTGTGTGGCATCCCCCCTTCTTCTTACAACACTCAACAGATGTCTGGGGACAGAGAAGACCAGTTTCTCAAGTTTAGAAATAGGAATGCTCTCCCATTCATGTCTAATACAGGCCTCTAACTGTTCAATTGTCTTGGGCCTTCTTTGTCGCACCTTCCTCTTTATGATGTGCCAAATGTTCTCTATAGGTGAAAGATCTGGACTGCAGGCTGGCCATTTCAGTACCTGGATCCTTCTCCTACGTAGCCATGATGTTGTGATTGCTGCAGAATGTGGTCTGGCATTATCTTGTTGAAAAATGCAGGGTCTTCCCTGAAAGAGATGACGTCCAGATGGGAGCCTATGTTGTTCTAGAACCTGAACATAGTTCTCTGCATTAATGGTGCCTTTCCAGACATGCAAGCTGCCCATGCCACAAGCACTCATGCAACCTCATACCATCAGTGATGCAGGCTTCTGAACGGAGCATTGATAACAACTTGGGTTATCCTTCTCCTCTCTGGTCCGGATGACATGGCGTCGCAGTGTTCCATAAAGAACTTCAAATCGTGACTCATCTGACTACAGAACAGTCTTCCATTTTGCTACACTCCATTTTAAAAGATCCCTGGGCCAGTGCTAACGTCTGTGCTTGTGGAGCTTGCTTAGAAATGGCTTCCTCTTTGCACTGTAGGGTTTCAGCTGGCAACGGCGGATGACATGGTGGATTGTGTTCACTGACAATGCTTTCTGGAAGTATTCCTGAGCCCATTCTGTTATTTCCTTGACAGTGCCATTCCTGTTGGAGGTGCAGTGACGTTTAAGGGCCCGGAGATCACAAGCATCCAGTAGAGTTTTACGGCCTTGACCCTTACGCACAGCAATTGTTCCAGATTCTCTGAATCTTTTGATGATGTTATGCACGGTTGATGATGATAACTTTAAAGTCTTTGCTATTTTACGCTGGGTAACACCATTCTGGAATTGCTGCACTATCTTTCTGTGCAACAATAGTGGAATTGGTGATCCTCTTACCATCTTGGCTTCAGAGAGACACTGACACTCTGAGAAGCTCATGTTATACCCAATCATGTTGTCATTTGACCTAATTAGTGTTAATTGGTCTTCCAGCTGTTCGTTATATGCTCAATTTCCTTTTTCCAGCCACTTATTGCTACTTGTCCCAACTTTTTTTGGATTTGTTGACACTGTGAAATTTTGAAACAACATATTTTTCCTTTAAAATGTTACATTTACTCGGATTAAACTTTTGATCTGTCATTTATGTTCTATTGCAAATAAAATATTGACATTTGCCATCTCCACATCATTGCATTCAGTTTTTAATCACAATTTGTTTAGTGTCCCAACTTTTTTGGAATCCGGTTTGTAATATTTTAAATATAAGCTTCAGGTATTTCATTTTGCCATTTTACCCAAAATGTTATAAATAAATAAATTAAGAAAATACAATAAAGATATAATATGACAATGTAATATGAGATAATATAATAACCTATATATTTATTAAAGCTTTACACAAACTAAATTAGCATATTTCGGAAGTGGTGATCAAATCATGAGGCAGGTAATAGGATAAAAGCACTAGTTTGCATTTCATAGATACTTGTATTAAATTGCTATTTAATATCAAAATCTGATTCTAAATGGCTTAACATTACTAGATGTAAAAAAGAAAAAGGCATCCCACAACCTATAGTGACTGGTTTACAGCATTTAAAATTACACTGCAGAAATTAAATTAATTTAGATTTTCTTTTACATTTCCTGCTAATTGAAAAGTGGTTGTAAATGTGGGTTTGTACAGTAGGCAGTTGTTCAGTGATGATAATCAGTTGTGTGTACATTACCATTACTATAACAACAGGTGGCACTAAAGTCCACAAATGTCCTAAAGCAGAGAAACTAGCCCTTAACAGTAATCTGAGGTCTCACCACAACAAATAAATTAACTCAGCCAAGTTCCATTTAAATTCTATTGGATGTTTTATTAAATGATTGTGAACCAAACTGTGGATGCATTTCAAATAAATGCCCACTTTATATCCAGGACTGGAATCTGTAAATTAAACACCACTGCTCTGCTCATACTTTAGAATCACAGTTGATTTAGCTTTTAACAAGAGTGAATAAAATTGCACATAAATAATATTTCACATATAACAATAAAACTTATGAATAAACCAATAAGTTTCTGAAATATTTGTTGGAAAATCTGTCCAATAAATCCAATATTCTGAATATTCCCAACTGATGACTCAAAGCAGATGTACTTGGAAAGTAAGAAGTAATAATTATTAAACTGAGAAATTATCACCAATGAGAACACAGGAAGGAAATAAGGTGAAAACATGAGACACAGGATTATCTGAGAATACAAACACAAGCAGCTTTTATGTGTATTTCATATTATATTTATATGTTATGTGGTGGTACTCTCCTTTAATGTTGCTGTATCCTTGTTTCTTGTCTTTCAGCTGAAAAGCAAACATCTGAAAAGGATTTAAAAAAAGTTTTATGTTTACGTATATTCTGTGTTCAGATTTTATTTTTACAAACAGTTTCAATCTTATTTTATCCAAAAGGTAGACACTTTTATTAAAATGCAGATGTCACATTTAAGCTTTCCTTTTTGTTTGTAACTGAACAAGAAATACAGAAATATAAGCCACCAATCAGCTATCAGTGGGTTCAGATTCACTGGGGTCTTCAGTGTTTTAAACAACCAATCACCAGTGAGATGTTCACAAGGACTAAACTTCTGAACTAAACTTTCTAAACTGAAATGGGATGTAAAAGCTTTGTTAATAATAACATTACTACATCGATTACTATTGTTATTGGACCAAGTTGGTGGTAGTGAGGTCTAAATTTGATTAATAAATATGTTTCTTCTTTTCAGATGTCCATGGCATCAGTCTGAGCTCGTCTCCTGAACAGGTGAAATCTCCTAGACAATCAGTGAAGATTTCCTGTCAAATCTCTGGCTATGACCTCAGTGGCTGGGGAACTGGTTGGATCAGACGATCTCCAGGAAAAGCCTTGGAGTGGATTGGGATCATCTGGGGTAGTGGATCTATAGACTCTGGTTCTTCCTTTAAGAATCGCTTCACAATATCCAGAGACACCAGCAGCAATGTGCTTTTCTTAGACATCAGCAGCTTGGAGACTGGGGACACAGCTGTTTATTACTGTGCAAAAGGAAACACAGTGGTACAGCTGAGTGAGAGCACTATACAATACCTTGTGAACACCCGTCGTAACACACACAGGCAAATTTCACTCAAGCTGGAACTTTCCTCCAAGCTTCATTAATATCATTAAACACTGGAAACAGCAATTATTATGTTTTCAGGGCTTTTCTGAGTGGAACCAATAATGTATCATCAACATTTAAATAGAAATTAATCAAAAAAAATTTACAAGAAGCCCCTTGTCTTGTGTTTATATTCCAGTAGAGGGGATTTTCTGGCTGAGTTCCCGAAGTTATAGGTACCAAGAAACACTGAAGAACAAACTATTTCAGGTTTAGAGCTGGTAGGTCCAAAACATTTCAATATGTGTGCGGTACTAACTGCATTGAACTGTGGTTAAATTTGAAATAATATAAGCAAAGAATCAGTAACACCTCAGAATTTGTTGCACCGTCAGATATTTCCCTAGGGGTTGCCGCAGCAGATCACTTGCCAATCCGACTTGTCACTAGACTAGGCACAGGTTATATGCCACATGCCCTTCGTGACCCAACCCTCCCATTCCATTCATGCTTGGGACCAGCCACAGTAGTACACAAGCACTGCCCCAGTGGCTGAGCAGCTGACTCCAAACTCCTTGCCCACAGTGACCCACTGTGACAAGTTTTAAATGCCCCCATAGATGTGCAACTGCATAGTAGTAACCACACATGTGCCACCGCTGACTCAGACACGAGTGCTTCCTGCTGCATGTCTTAAAAAGCTTAACCTCTCATGGACCACTAGACATGAGCAAACACAGGCTTCATCCCATTTCATATCTTTTTATTAAAGTGTGGAGAACAGAGAAGATCCCATGGCTCCAGCTTCAACCCATACTTCAAACATGTTCTCTACATCTACTGCTCCTGCTGGCAGCTGTCTTGACTCCAGCTTCTTTAATTCCATTTATTTCATTGTGTTGAATATTTATTTTAATGTATTTACTGGTTATGAGTTACAAACACCTACAACTGTAGTCATTGCTTTAGTATTACAAATGCTGAGACAATAGTCTGTTCACATCCAACTGAGATTGTCTCTCAGTCACAGCAGCAGTCTGCAATATCTCACAAAGCTCTGACAATTTTAAAAGACCCCCAGTTTAACATTCAATTGTTATTCCAGTAGGAGGCGCCATTCACTAAAAAAACCCACTGTTCTCTCAATGCAACTGCAGCTGTTTTTCATAACACTGACTCATCATGCAAATGTTGTCACATCTCTTCTGCATAAACAGAGTAAACTGAGCAGATCTACAGGTTTCTGCTGACTTTGACCAGCTCTGTGTCCATCAACATAATGATCATCACCTACTTTCTGCTGCTGCTCGCTGCAGGACGTGAGTCAGATCTTTCTCTCTCTGTGAAGATCCACATTAATGCATTTGAACAATGAAATAAAAATGTGATCTGCTGCTCCTCTGTGTCTCTGTTTAGGTGTCCACTCTCAGGTCGTCCTCACACAGTCTGAACAGTCAGTAACACTGTCTCCAGGTGGATCCCACAAACTGACCTGTGCCTGCAGTGGGTTCAGTGTGGGCAGCACTAATATGCACTGGATCCGTCAGGCTCCTGGGAAAGGACTGGAGTGGATCATTTACTATTATTCTGACTCTGATAAAAGCTCAGCCCAGTCAGTTCAGGGCAGGTTTACTGCGTCGAAGGACAGCTCCAATTTCTACCTGCACATGACTCAACTGAAGGCTGAAGACACTGCAGTGTATTACTGCGCTAGAGACGCACAGTGGTGGAACTCATACAGACAGCTGTACACAAACCCTGCAAGTGAAGAACACAGCAGATGTGGTCAGAAATAAAAATCTAAATGAACCGTTAACATCAATCTTGCCTCTAAAAAGGACACAGTCAGTCATATCCCCAAAGACCAATGTCCAGTTCACCGAATACACTGCTTTGCCTCTGTCCACACACACACACACACACACACACACACACACACGCACACGCACACGCACACACACACACACACACACCAACAGAGCGTATATTACTGATTTCTAAAATATTGTAACAATAAAAATTGTAAAAGTAACCAATAAACAATTAATCTCAAGCTTTCTTGGGAATATAAATCTCAAAAAAAAAAAATCAGATGGAATTTGGGAATTCTGGAAATGTGCTCAGATTAATTATGGTGCCATCATTTCATCAGGAGGGAAAATGAACGTGGGAATTAATTTTTTAATTCATCCTCTTATGAGTGTTCTGGCCATTCCTTCACTGACCGTGGCTCAGTCTGGACCCAAGTGACATCACAAGGACAGATACATCTATCAATCTATTAACTATTGATCAGTGACTAAAAGCAGTGAGACCCTGGTACACTCTCAGAAAAAAGTGTAGAGAAATATTATTAGTCACTAAATGTACAAACAAGTGTAAATGTCCCTTTAAAAAAGGTACAACAGTGGTGTTAAAGTCCAGTTGTGTTCCCTAAAGGTACATTACATCCTCTTCTCCAGAAAGAGAGGTGAATATTTGAAAGCTTTCATTAGAGAACTGTGTAAAATAAAATAATATTATATTTCATGGTGATAAAACAGGATGTTTGACATCAGCACAATTTAAAACCTAGAATTATAATAGAATAATGTTCCCTAACTAAATTAACTGAAAATGTACCTTTGAGGATACCACCACAGTGACAGTTTTTGTGACAGTGTATGTGTTTTTCACATGTTTAGTGCTGACAAATCTACATTGTTGAATAAACCTGAAGTGCTACCAGCTGATGTTGTTGAATCACTTTTAAAGGTTCCTCCTTAATCATATGCGAGTATGTAAATTTCTAGTCCATTACCACTGTGAACCAGCTACATCCACAAAGTGTATAAAACTCCTGGACACAAGCACCCAGACACAGAGCAAACATGAGCTGGACTCTGCTGTTCCTGTTGGTCTCTGTACCATGTAAGTGGACACTGGTCATTGTTTAAATGCTGTAGGTGTCTCTTTATGACAAAATATAATAAATCTAATGGTTTAATGATGTGTTTCCTTTTCTCAGACGTCCATGGCATCAGTCTGAGCTCGTCTCCTGATCAGGTGAAGTCTCCTGGACAATCAGTGAAGATTTCCTGTCAAATCTCTGGCTATGCCCTCACTGATTATGGCACAGCTTGGATCAGACAACATCCAGGAAAAGCCTTGGAGTGGATTGGGATCATCTGGAGTGGTGGATCTGTAGACTCTGGCTCTTCCTTTAAGAATCGCTTCACAATATCCAGAGACACCAGCAGCAATGTGCTTTTCTTAGACATTAGCAGCTTGGAGACTGGGGACACGGCTGTTTATTACTGCGCCAGATATTACACCATGTTACAGCTGAGTGAGAGCACTGTGCAAAAACTTACTGCCATCTGTTTTAATCCATATGCAACATTCATTCAACTGGAAGCAAAACAAAACAATAAGCCACACACTTTTAAAGCCATTTTAACTATAATTCATAACATAAAAAACAATACATGAATATTTTAAAGCTTCTGGAGGTAATTCAGAGTAAATTATTGATAAAAAAATATCAGACTTGTGTATGGTACTTCCCATATTCAACCCTTGCTGTCAGTGCAACAGTCTGCTCTTGAATTCAGAGAGAATTATAGATGATAACGTATCAGACTTATTAACATCACAGCATTATCTTTACATTCAGACTAGAATTCCTCACACTAATTTACTAAAATGATCAGAGCATCTCCAACATTAGAAACAAACACAGATTCAGACACTGTGAAGAATGCTGGGTAATGATCTGATTAATATATACTTCAGTATAAATGTACAGGAGGTCAGTGTTATGCTGGTAGTGTAGTCAGTACAGTAAAGTAATACTGAATCTCTCTTCCATTTTTCTGTCTCATATTAACAGTCCCCAGTGTCTCAGCAGCTTCATTGAACTCTACAAGGCCTTGAGTGTAACTGGTGTATTATTCGCAGTCCAGTAGTGTCCACTCCTCCCTCATGAAAGAACCATTTTGTTCTCCATAGAGTGGGTCCCCTGTATATACGTGTGTCCAAATTTAAAGCAGACTTACTACAGAATCTGTCATGATCCAGACCACTAGGTTTCAGTATAACTTCTGTATCATGGCATAATGCGGAATCATTAATGAACATTACAGTAAACAGCAGGAAACAAAGACACAAGCCGTGGGCTGTTGTTAATACTATGTACTAGCTGTTAAACACTAGGGGGCGATCATCCTTCACTCACACAATATACACCACTGGAGCCCTCTCACGAGTCACTAGATAAACAAATACCAGCTTCCTCCCACTGGACCTCTGCGTATTTAGGAGATCAGACGCTCTCTATTAAAGTGTGGAGGACAGAGAAGATCCCACAGCTCCAGCTTTAACCCACACTTCAACACCAACCATGTTCTCTACATCTCTACTGCTCCTGCTGGCAGCTGCTTCCTGTCAGTTCCTCAGTAAACAACACTCAACACTATTGAGATTATGTTCATGTCCAAGATGATGAATCTAATCACTTTGTATTTCTGATCCACAGGTGTCTATTGTGAAGAACTGACTCAGCCTGCTTCCATGGTGGTCCGTCCAGACCAGGCTCTGACCATCGACTGCAAGGTCTCGTATTCAGTTACTAGCTATTACACAGGCTGGATCCGAAAGCCTTCAGGAAAAGCTCTGGAGTGGATCGGAAGGATCAGTAGCAGTGGGGGCACAGCTTACAGTGATAAACTAAAAAACAAGTTCACTATCTCTAGAAACACTGGGACCAACCCAATGACATTACGAGGACAGAGTCTGGACACTGGGGACACAGCTGTGTATTACTGCGCGAGGGAGTCACAGTGACACTAACTAATGAACACGGTGTACAAAAACTCTCACAGTGCAGTACACATATCAACTGTTTTCCCTTGACAAAGAACTACTTCATACTGTGTTATTAATATTTTGGTAATTACATATTTACGACACATAGCAAGGATGATTATAATTGCATGTTCTTACAAAACTAATATTAATGGTAGAAAGTGTGTCTTCCACTTAGTTGTTCTACAGTTATACTTCTGTAACCGTGAATAAATATGGCTCATGATTTTAAAAGTAAAGAGTAAAAATGGAAAGTAAAAAGTAATAATTTAATCATTCTAAAGCCTGTGGTGTGTGGTGTTACATTATAATATACACACTCTCTATTATATGTCTATCAGTGCCGGATCTATGAAGAGCTTCAATTAATTTGAATACAGCTACACTGTATTGTATCTAGTAACTTTTAAGGCCTCAAAGGGGCACTCTTTCTTTATTTTTCACAGCCGTTCACCACAAGAACTTTAAAAAAAGATATGAGGAAAAATGTAATCTTCTGGGATTTATACCAAACTGATAAAGCCCACTTACAAAATTATATTTTTCCATTGATGTTATTAAGATCTACATATAATTGATGTTATGTACATGATGATGGTATGAGGTGCTGATGAATGCTAATGGTATGAGATTTAGTCACAATGTAGTTCACAACTTATATTAATGTTAACACGTGTAATCACCTTTGTTTTACAGTTATACTTCTGTAACAGTGAATAAATATTTTCTGCCTCTGAATGTCTTATCAAATTAAAATTTCACAATAGTAAACCAAAGCACATGTTAAAAGTGTCAGGAGCGAGGGGCGGATTGAGGAAGGCGGACGCATTCGCTAAAACACGGGTTCTTTTAATTAAACAGCGGCAACAAGACAAACAGAGATGAACCTAGACATATTAAGCTAAACAACAAGACAGAGAACTGGAATATAACGAAAAGGAGAATAACACTAAACGACAGGACCTCACGGAGAACACGACAAAACAAACGAGAAAGGAGAAACTGTGGAGACAGACGGACAGACTTGAAAACACGACTGACTAAACATGACAAACGAGAATGTGAATCAAAATGTACGACAAACAGGACGTGACACAATAGGGCTTAAATACAGAGACAAACGAGACACACCTGGACAGATAACGAGGACGGGTAACACATGACACGGACGAGGAGGCGGAACAAAGGCGGAGACTCGAACATAAACAAAACGGAGCCATGTGCAAATAAAGCACATGGCGGGGACAACAAACTGACAGGACGAAGGCGTGACAGATGCCCCCCCCAAGAACGCGCAACTCCTGGGCGCGTACTCCTAAACCCCCCAGGAGCTGGCACAGGAGAGGGCACGGAAAACAAGACAGGACAACAAACCAACGGGTGACAGGACTCAGGACAGGACGGGAACAGACACAGGAGCTGGGGACACGACAGGACCGAATATACTAGACGGGACATGGGACATGACAGGAGACTGACAAAGGGGGGCCACAAGAGACGAGAACGGACTGGACAGGACAGGAGTGGACACATGGGAATTGACGGGAGACTGGACTGGAGACAAGACAGGGGACTGAACGTGGGACGGATACGGAGACTGGACACATTTGGGGACAGAAGACTGGACATGAACAGGGGACTGGAATGGAGACGGGACTGATGACAGGACCGGGTGCTGGGACTGGACGGGAGCAGAGACTGGTGACAAGACACTGGACAGGATAGGAACATTAGACTGGACAGGGGTATGTGACTGGACAGAAGACAGGACAGGTGACATGACACTAGACGGATACGGAGACTGGACATGAGACAGGACAGAGGGTTGAAACGGGGACTGGACAGGACTAATAGGGGACTGGACATGAGACTGGACAGGGGTCTGAAACAGAGACTGGACAGGACTAACAGGGGACTGGACATGAGACTGGACAGGAGACGGGACAGGTGACTGAACGCGGGATGGATACCGTGACTTGACATGTTTGGGGACAGTGGACTGGACAGGAGACGAGACAGAGGGTTGAAACAAGGACTGGACAGGAGACGGGACATAGGGTTGAAATGGGGCCTGGACAGGACTAACAGGGGACTGGACATGTTTGGGGACCAAAGACTGGACATGGGCAGGAGACAGGACAGGGGACTGGAATGGAGACAGGACCGAGGGTTGAAACGGGGACTGGAGAGGAGACGAGACTTGAGACTGGACAGGGGGTTGAAACATAGACTGGACAGGGCTGACAGGGAACTGGACAGGACTCACAGGAAACTGGACTGGACTAGGTAGGGGAACAGGGACCAAGACATTCAGGGGGACAGACACAAACACAGTGACAGGGACCGGGACAGACACAAAGGCAGAAACGGGTACAGGGACAAGGACAGAGACGGGAACCAGGACAGGGACAGACAATGGAACCAAAGTAACAGGGGGGTGCCCAGGACTGGCTAATGTCTGTGTGGCAGTCTGAGGAACCAGCCTGGGCACAGTTCTGGGGATCGGCCCTGAAGTCCTTCGGGCCGACCTACGGACATGGACAGGGGAGGCCGTAGCCACAGTCACGGGGACAGGAGCGGCCGTAGCCACAGTCACGGGTACAGGAGAGGCCGTAGCCACAGTCACGGGTACAGGAGAGGCCGTAGCCACAGTCACGGGTACAGGAGAGGCCGTAGCCACAGTCACGGGTACAGGAGAGGCCGTAGCCACAGTCACGGGGACAGGAGAGGCCGTAGCCACAGTCACGGGTACAGGAGAGGCCGTAGCCACAGTCACGGGGACAGGAGCGGCCGTAGCCACAGTCACGGGTACAGGAGAGGCCGTAGCCACAGTCACGGGTACAGGAGAGGCCGTAGCCACAGTCACGGGTACAGGAGAGGCCGTAGCCACAGTCACGGGTACAGGAGAGGCCGTAGCCACAGTCACGGGGACAGGAGAGGCCGTAGCCACAGTCACGGGGACAGGAGAGGCCGTAGCCGCCATAGTCACGGGGACAGGAGCGGCGGGAGCCGCCATAGTCACGGGGACAGGAGCGGCGGGAGCCGCCATAGTCACGGGGACAGGAGCGGCGGGAGCCGCCATAGTCACGGGGACAGGAGCGGCGGGAGCCGCCATAGTCACGGGGACAGGAGCGGCGGGAGCCGCCATAGTCACGGGGACAGGAGCGGCGGGAGCCGCCATAGTCACGGGGACAGGAGCGGCGGGAGCCGCCATAGTCACGGGGACAGGAGCGGCGGGAGCCGCCATAGTCACGGGGACAGGAGCGGCGGGAGCCGCCATCACAGACACTGGAGCGGCGGGTGCCGCCATCACCGAGACAGGGGAACCTGCAGCGACGTCGTCCTCGGAGGCAGGGGAACCTGCAGCGACGTCGTCCTCGGAGGCAGGGGAACCTGCAGCGACGTCGTCCTCGGAGGCAGGGGAACCTGCAGCGACGTCGTCCTCGGAGGCAGGGGAACCTGCAGCGACGTCGTCCTCGGAGGCAGGGGAACCTGCAGCGACGTCGTCCTCGGAGGCAGGGGAACCTGCAGCGACGTCGTCCTCGGAGGCAGGGGAACCTGCAGCGACGTCGTCCTCGGAGGCAGGGGAACCTGCAGCGACGTCGTCCTCGGAGGCAGGGGAACCTGCAGCGACGTCGTCCTCGGAGGCAGGGGAACCTGCAGCGACGTCGTCCTCGGAGGCAGGGGAACCTGCAGCGACGTCGTCCTCGGAGGCAGGGGAACCTGCAGCGACGTCGTCCTCGGAGGCAGGGGAACCTGCGACGTCGTCCACGGAGGCAGGGGAACCTGCGACGTCGTCCACGGAGGCAGGGGGACCTGCGACGACGTCCACGGAGGCAGGAGAGGCGCGCGTCGCGCTCACGAAGACAGGAGAGCCGCGCGCCGCGCTCTCGAGGACAGGGGTTTGTGCTGCTCGCCGGGCTCGCGCTGGAGCTGTAAAGGGTTTAGGGGGTTTCACAGGCGCACCCATTAGATCACCTCGAGGTGCGCCCCTGTTAGCCTCAGGCCTCAGAGGTACGGAGGTGAGGCTAACAGCCCCTACCCTTAACGCCCCCCCAAAAATTTCCCCGGACCTGAGGGGGTAATCCTCCAGCGAGGGGGGAACTCCAGCACGGTTCTTCCGCCGACTCTTTCGACTCCCGCTGGCGCAACGACTCGATTCCCGAGTCGACACCTCCGCTATCGGATCCGGAACAGCGCCAGGCAGGAGCTGGAGCCGGCGACTCCATTCCGAGGCCGCTTTCAAAGCCTCCCCCACAGGATCTTTGGGGCCTGTGCGGAATGGAGTCCGGCGAACGGCACACCCTTTGATGTAATAGTCCGTGCTAGCTGCGTCCTGGTGGTCGTACATTCTGTCAGGAGCGAGGGGCGGATTGAGGAAGGCGGACGCATTCGCTAAAACACGGGTTCTTTTAATTAAACAGCGGCAACAAGACAAACAGAGATGAACCTAGACATATTAAGCTAAACAACAAGACAGAGAACTGGAATATAACGAAAAGGAGAATAACACTAAACGACAGGACCTCACGGAGAACACGACAAAACAAACGAGAAAGGAGAAACTGTGGAGACAGACGGACAGACTTGAAAACACGACTGACTAAACATGACAAACGAGAATGTGAATCAAAATGTACGACAAACAGGACGTGACACAATAGGGCTTAAATACAGAGACAAACGAGACACACCTGGACAGATAACGAGGACGGGTAACACATGACACGGACGAGGAGGCGGAACAAAGGCGGAGACTCGAACATAAACAAAACGGAGCCATGTGCAAATAAAGCACATGGCGGGGACAACAAACTGACAGGACGAAGGCGTGACAAAAAGTAAAGCATTCCAAAGCCTGCTGTCACATCCTGGCCCAATCCTGTCTGTTTTCCCCGCCATGTGCTCTCTCAGCACATGGCTCTGTCTGTTATCGTCCATGTCTCCGCCCTTGTCCCGCCTTTGTTCCGCCTCCTTGTCCATACTCCTCATTATCTGTTTCAGGTGTGTCCTGTCTGTAAGATGTATTTAAGTTCCCTTGTGTCATTTCTTTGGATCGGTCATTTGTTTCGTTCCTATTCCAAGTCATGTCGTTTTGTTTCCTATTCCTAGTCGTGTTCGCGTTCTAATTCCTAGTCAGTTATTTTCGTTTCCTCGTTTTATGTTGTTGTTTCGAGTCCTTTCATTTATCAGTCGTCATGTTTGCCCTCAAGTCTGTTTGTGTTTGTTTTGTTATTTTGGTTTAAATAAACGTCTGTGTTGTAGCGTGTGCGTCCGCCTTTGTCAGTCCGCCCTTCGCATTTCCTGACACCTGCAATATCTGTTCTGCAGAATTTAATTTTACACTGTAGAAATAAACATGGAAATTTCAAATTTACTGCATGAGAAGAGATTGCAAATGTTGATTCATACAGTGATGATGATCTGTTGTGTTTCCATTACCATAAATACAACATTAGGTGGCGCTACAGTTCAGCAAATTATGTAAAGCGGAGCTACCAGGTGTTAACAGTAAACTGAGGACTCACCTCGACAAAGGAATAAACACAGCTCAATTCCCTTTTAGAATTTAATCCTAAAGTAATTAATCTAATTTCATGTTTTGAATTTCTTTTTTAAAACAAATAAAAACCTCTGGCCACATGACACTGGACGTTAGGCTTCACATTGCCTTTGCCATTTGTGGCTGTAGAATCATGTTTAAAACACTAAGTTTAGTGGAGTATTAAGAATCTTGGCATCATGAAAAAATAAAAAAAAGTGCATGTCATATTTAACGACACATAAACTGCAAAAGTTTGGGAACACATTTAATTTCAGCGCCAATTGTGTTTAATGTAAAAATGGAGCTATGATGCATGTGTATGCAGATATATGCAAACCCTCCACCTCCTTCTGTTATATAAGGAAGGTCTGTGTGTTTTGGTGAGGAGGAGAAGAACATCTTCACAAACCAATGATGATCTCCTCAGTGTTTCTGATGCTGTTAATAGCAGCTGCATGTGGTAAGTCTGTGTGGCGTCTCAAATTAAAAACAGCAGCTAGAAATCCAGCTGTTTCCAGCGGCTGTGTGTATTGATAGATACAGAGCACTGTAAATAATTCAACACCATGCACTGTTCTTCTTCTTCTCAGGTGGGGTGGACAGTGTGGAGCTCACCCAGTCGTCCTCAGTGGTCATAAAACCCGGAGAATCGTTTTCCATCTCCTATAAGATCTCAGAGTCCAGCTACTGCATTCACTGGATACGGCAGTCCAGACCAGGCTCTGATCATCAACTGCAAGGTCTCGTATTCAGTTACTAGCTACTACACAGGTTGGATCTGACAGCCTTCAGGAAAAGCTCTGGAGTGGATTGGAGGTTTCTATGTTGGTGGGAGCCCAGATTACAGTGATAAACTGAAAAGCAAATTCAGTATCTCTGGGGATTCAGGGACGAAGACAATAACATTACGAGGACAGAGTCTAGACACTGGGAACACAGCTGTGTATTACTGTGCAAGAAACTCACAGTGACACAAACTAATGCACACGCTGTACAAAAACCCTCACAGTGCACCACGCATATAATCAACTATAGTTTCACTAGGAGAATTAGCCCAATGGGATCTCCTTTATAAAGTGTCATGATTGATGGTGTAATTGCACCTTAATGACACACAAAAACACATTTAACAATGGAAGTACAGCTGATACATTCACTGTCACAGATCAATCACATTGATACAGGTGTTTGAATCAACTTCAGGTTTTACTGCAGTCTTCAGAATTACTGCATATTTAAATGTAATTATACAAATAAATATTGAAGATAGAATATATTTACCTAATTTGTGCAGCAGTAATCCATCTGTATCAGTGAATAATTCACCATAAATGTGCTGTTATCAGACACTTCAAAGAGCAGGTCCAGAATTGGGAGATGTGCTTATTGTACTGTTTATTATTTAAGAAAACAGTTATGATGTGAGAGAAAAGTCTAGGAACTTCTGATTAATGTTCATTATTAACTTTATCATTTCGGGTGTAATATTTGAAATGTACTGTTCAAGCTTGTTTTATTAACAACCAGAAAAAATATATTTCTTATTACAAACAATAGTATTAATTAAATATAATATAATGAGTGTATTTAGGAAGTGGTGATCAAATCATGAGGCTGATAATATTCCAAAAATGCACTATGGAGTATGTTATTTTTCTTACTACAACTTTATATGTTATCAATAAAAACAGACATGTACTATGCTGTATGAAGGTGCAACAGTATGTTTAATGTAAAATTTTTAATTTAGTCAGTGATGATAATCAGTACACTACCATTACTACAGCCATAGGTGGCACTAAAGTCCAGCAAATGATGTAAAGTTGAGCCACTGGAAATTAACAGAAAATTAAGGGCTCAAATCAAAATAAGAAATAAACTCACAGCTCAGAAAATAATTGTTTTTTCACACAACACTTTTTGTCATCTACTTTTTGAAACTCATTAATGCTGCCAAGACTCATAATTATACCCAGCTTACATCAGGATAATTATTTAGACAGCAATATTTTGTAATATATAATGGCATGACAAATGTCTGCCCAGTGAGGAGGTGTATCATAAATGTGAGAAACCTGTATTATCAAATCTATATTGTGGTGTACTGTCAACAGTTGAGTGAGTATATGAAGAAACTAATACAATTTATTAAAAGTGGACCATGGCCCATCATTGCTTTCCCTTTCTCCCTCCACCCTTCAACTTGTTGCTGTATTTCTTCAAATATTACAATAATCTTATTGAGAAATACACACTCACTAAATCACTCAGTCACTCATTAACATACTCATACATGTTTATTAGCTGCTCTGTATGTTTATACTTATATCAGCTGACAAAATAATTACAGAGCAGAGGTTCTTTACCTTTTCTGCTTTAAACTACTGCCCCCTACGCCACGTCTTTAATAGATCTGCCTCTCACAGCTCACTACAGATAAACAAATACCAGCTCCCTCCCACTACACCTCTCTGTATTTAGGCGTCGAGAACAGAGAGGATCCCACAGCTCCAGCTTCAACCCACACTTCAACACCAACAATGTTCTCTACATCTCTACTGCTCCTGCTTGCAGCTGCTTCCTGTCAGTTTCTCAGTAAACAACACTCAACACTATTGAGATTATGCTCATGTCCAAGATGATGAATCTAATCACTTTTTATTTCTGTGTATTTCTGATCCACAGGTGTCCACTGTGTAGAACTGACCCAGCCTGCTTCTGTGGTGGTCCGTCCAGACCAGGCTCTGACCATCGACTGCAAGGTCTCGTATTCAGTTTCTAGTTATTGGACAGGTTGGATCCGACAGCCTTCAGGCAAAGCTCTGGAGTGGATTGGATATATACTTGGCAGTGGGAGCACAGCTTACAGTGATAAACTGAAAAGCAAGTTCACTATGTTTGTAGATTCAGGGACAAATACAATAACATTACAAGGACAGAGTCTGGACACTGGCGACACAGCTGTGTATTACTGCGCCAGATACACACAGTGACACAAACTAATGCACACAGTGTACAAAAACCTTCATATCAACTGTTTTCTCTTGACAAAGAACTACTTCATATTGTGTCATTAATTCTTTAGTAATTACATATTTACAACACATACAACAAGGATGATTACATGTTATTAATGGTAGAATGTGTGTCATCCACTTAGTTGTTCTACAGTTATACTTCTGTAACTGTAAATAAATTTGGCTTATGATTTTAAAAGTAAAGAGTAAAAATGGAAAGTAAAAAGTATAATTAAATCATCCTAAAGCATGTGGTGTTTGATGTTACATTATAATATACTCACTGTCTATTAAACAGTTATTTTTTCAGTGATCTTTTACAGCAATTGTGAAGTTTTCCCAGATTTTTGACAAAGCCGGATCTATGAATAGCTTCAGTTAATTTGCATACAACATTTTCATACAGCTACACAGTATTGTATCTAGTAACTTTTAAGGCCTCAAAGGGGCACTCTTTCTTTATTTTTCACAGTCGTTCACCACAAGAACTTTAAAAAAAGATATGAGGAAAAATGTAATCTTCTGGGATTTATACCAAACTGATAAAGCCCACTTACAAAATTATAATTTTCCATCGATGTTATTAAGATCTACATATAATTGAATTAATATTATGTACATGATGTTGATATGAGGTGCTGATGAATGCTAATGATATGAGATTTAGTCACAATGTAGTTCACAACTTATATTAATGTTAACACCTAAAGTAATTAATCTAACTTCACGTTTTGAATTTCTTTTTTAAAACAAATAAAAACATCTGGCCACATGACACTGGACGTTAGGCTTCACATTTCCTTTGCCATTTGTGGCTGTAGAATCATGTTTAAAACACTAAGCTTAGTGGAGTATGATGATTGTTGGTGGGCTTTGTCTGTGTTGGATTATTCATATGAACCTTGGCATCATGAAAAATTACAAAAAAGTGCATACAGGTGTACAGTGGTCACATGGCAGCCTAGGGTTTAATTCCCAGCTCGGGCAGCAATATCTCACTACATGTAGTAAAAGACGTTAGCCTAAGATTACAAAGTTGCTCTGAGTAAAATTGTCTGACAAATGCCATAAATGTTATGAAGCATCAACTGCAAAAGTTTGGGAACACTTTTAATTTGAATAAAAGTGTGTTTAATGCAACAATGGAGATATGATGCATGTGTATGCAGATATATGCAAACCCTCCACCTCCTTCTGTTATATAAGGAAGGTCTGTGTGTGTTGGTGAGGAGGAGAAGAGCATCTTCACAAACCAATGATGATCTCCTCAGTGTTTCTGATGCTGTTAATAGCAGCTGCATGTGGTAAGTCTGTGTGACGTCTCAAATTAAAAACAGCAGCTAGAGATCCAGCTGTTTCCAGTGGCTGTGTGTATTGATAGATACAGAGCACTGTAAATGATTCAACACCATGCACGGTTCTTCTTCTTCTCAGGTGCGGTGGACAGTGTGGAGCTCAGCCAGTCATCCTCAGTGGTCATAAAACCTGGAGAATCCTTCTCCATCTCCTGTAAGGTCTCAGAGTCCAACTACTCCATTTACTGGATACGGCAGCCTGCTGGAAAAGCTCTGGAATGGCTCTGATATCTGTGTAATGATGGGAGGACAAATACTAAAGACTCAGTGAAGAGCAAGATCAGTTTCAGTCAGGACACTTCCATCAGCACAGTGAACTTACGAGGCCAGAACTTTCAGCCTCAGGACACAGCTGTTTATTACTGTGCTGAGAGTCACAGTGTTTAAAACAGACAGCAGACCTGAACAAAAACACCCTCCACTACTCTCAGCAAACACAACACACTCTGTTCCATCTCTCACACAATGCATAATCTCCATTACATTATATTTAATTTAAATAAAGTTTTATTGGAAACTTAACTGATTTTCACACAACACTTTTTCTACACCACAGTTGCCTCAAGGTGCACATCCCCCAAAGACCCCTGTACACACTGTATATTACACAGTTTATTATTTCAATGACCTTTTGTAATAATTGTTATGTTTCCCATCAGCTATAATCCCAGATTTTTAGCCAAGCTGGATCTCTAAATGATATTTTGTTAACTTGCATACAGTGGCCTGGAGTTTTGGGAGATTCCATACTAAATTCATTTTAAACATGGCTGCTCTCATGTGGGGCACCCACTTTATGGAGCATATAGTGGTTCATTCAAGGATGACACTGCAATTATTTTTGAGTGTACAGAAGAAATATACAAATGATATAATAATGTCCATAATTTAAGGTTTGTTATATATTTGTGAAATAGAGATTACATATTTCATTAAATGATCTGTGGATAATGAGCTGGGGTTCTAAGGTTCTCCACTGGGGAACTGAACTGAGGTCTTTTGTGTGGAACGCACTGGTGTTACCCACTACACCGACAGTTATCATCTGGAAAAAACTATGCATGTAGAAAAGTGTCATGGTCCAGTTGCAGTGGTAAACAGCTGATGATCAGTCGCTGAGATGTGCATGAAATAATATCAAGATTATTATAAAAACTAATAATATTCATAATCAGGGTGAAAGCCAAGCTCAGTCTAGACAGGGGTCCACAGCTCCAGTCCTGAAGGGCCAGTGTTAAGCGAAGTTTGTTGATCCGCTGCTAACACACACCCAGTAAACCTCCCAAACTCTGCTGGACACAGACTCTCCGGCTCCTGAGATGAGAAAGGATTCTGTACAAAGAATTTCCATCCAGAGCCACTAGGGGTCAGTGCAGTAACTACAACGATATGAAACTCAGACTGAATAAAGTATGAAGAAAGATTCCTCTATGCAAATGTTCACTTGTGGCTTTAGATTTAAAATAAGGATGAGACTATTAATCTGTTCAGAGAAGATCCCACAAGTCCATCGTCATCATGTTCTCTGTGTCTCTACTGCTCCTGCTTTCAGCAGCTTGCTGTGAGTTATTCAATTCAGTAAAGACAATAAAGAGTAGATTTTTGCAGCTGTGGGAACAAGATGTAAATGTCCTACTTTTAAATTATTTCTACTGGCCTGGTCATTTTTCAGAGATGTTTGATTCTAAATCCAAAACATGAGAAACATAGATATACAGTGTTTGTATGTCTGATCCACAGGTGTCCGCTGTGAAGAACTGACCCAACCTGCTTCTGTGGTGGTCCGTCCAGACCAGGTTCTAATCATCGACTGCAAGGTCTCGTATTCAGTTACTACCTATTGGACAGGTTGGATCCGACAGCGTTCTGGAAAAGCTCTGGAGTGGATTGGACTTAACTATGTTGGTGGGAGTGGATATTACAGTGATAAATTGAAAAGCAAGTTCAGCATCTCTGGGGATTCAGGGACGAACACAATGACATTACGAGGACAGAGTCTAGACACTGGAGACACAGCTGTGTATTACTGCGCCAGATACACACAGTGCTGCTCTCTAATGCACATGGTGTACAAAAACCCTCACAGTGCAGTACACATAAGTTTAACTAGTTTACAGAACATATAACAATGAGTTCATAATGTTTTCACACAACAATTATTAATGTTATAACATGTGTAATCACCTTAGTTGTTCTACAGTTATGCTTCAGCAATAAGGTTATAGTTGCTACATGTGTTTAGTTAATGTGTGACTGCACAGTTATTAGAGGAGATATGTTTCAAATACTATTAAATACAATCAGTATCATGATACAATAACTACTTATTTGTTAATCGTGGCCTTGTTTGATGTAAAAAATTAATTCTGGAATTAAATAAATAAAATAAAGTCTGGAATTAGAAGGAAAAAGTGTATTCATAATTGTTTTTAGTTTCATTTTTTTAGTAATGCTTATATTTTACATTTTCATTTAAGCTTCTATTAGTTCAAATGATTAGTTCACATTTTTCTTTTAGTCATTTTATAAATAAGTGTAAAAACATCTGATGAAGTAATATAATAGAAGACATACGTACTCTAATGAACACATGGGAAGTGGTGATCAAATCATGAGGCAGGTAATAGCACAGGTCAGTACTCTTCTGGATGTCTTAATTATGTAATTATAATGTAACTATTGAGGAACTAAGAAGACCCATGTATTTTATGTGTGTAGTGTGGTACACTGTTTTATTTGCAATTTAATAACATATTTTGCCCCTAAATGGCTTACAATAGTAAAAGTAAACAGTACAAACGCAAAGCAAAAGTAAATGTAAAACTTCCCAAAGCCTGTAATGTATTTGCTGCATTTTATTTTACAATATAGAGGTAAAAACTGAATTTGTAGTTTGATTCAAATACAAGAGGTTGCAAATGTTTATTTTATTAAGTAACAATTATTCATTTGAACAGTATAAAATAGAGAAAGAATTAAATATTATACAAAGGTAGACAGCAAAATAACATGCAGGAAATGTAAAGACACAAGATAAGTTTGTGTGAAGCACCTTCCCTCTGAGAAAAAAAAAAAAACATTTTGATTCCTAAAGGAGTTTGGAGTTCGGAGACGATCATCTGTTGTGTGCACATTATCAACAACAGGTGGTGCTAAAGACCAGCAAATGATTCAAAGCAGTAGCACGAGCTCTTAACAGTAAACTGAGGACTCACCACAACAAAGAAAATAAATAAATATATATATATATTCTACTGTAGTTGATGCAAATCACCTCATGGAATGGTCTTGAAACTCACTCACTGTCACTTACTCACATACATACTTATGCACATTTAAGGACTGCTCCATATCTTGACACTTATCAGGTGAAAACAAACAGAGTGGAGAATACTAACGTGTTCTAAATTACTGCTATCTATTACATGTTTTAACTAGCTTTATCTCTCACAGATCACTGCCGATAAGCAGATACCAGCTTCCTCCCACTACACCTCTCTTTATTAAAGCGTGGGGAACAGAGAAGATTCCACAGCTCCAGCTCCAACCCACACTTCAACACCAACCATGTTCTCTACATCTCTACTGCTCCTGCTGGCAGCTGCTTCCTGTCAGTTCCTCAGTAAACAACACTCAACACTATTGAGATTATGTTCATGTCCAAGATGATGAATCTAATCACTTTGTTTTTCTGTGTATTTCTGATCCACAGGTGTCCACTGTGAAGAACTGACTCAGCCTGCTTCTGTGGTGGTCCATCCAGACCAGGCTCTGACCATCGACTGCAAGGTCTCATATGCAGTTACTAGCCATTACACAGGTTGGATCCGACAGCCTTCAGGAAAAGCTCTGGAGTGGATCGGAAGTATACATGTTGGTGGGAGCACATATTACAATGATAAACTGAAAAGCAAGTTCAGTATATCTGGAAACTCAGGGACGAACACAATAACATTACGAGGACAGAGTCTGGACTCTGGGGACACAGCTGTGTATTACTGCGCAAGAGACTCACAGTGACACAAAATAATGAACACGATGTACAAAAACCCTCACAACAATGAATTAGACAAATGGTCAAGTAGTTTTACTGGAACTAGTGAAATAGTTTGATTATTATGCAACTGCACCTTGACCAAACATGCAACATGTTTTTACTCAACAAATAAATGTAAAAAGATATATCTTAGCTGTTCCAAAGGTAAACTTTTGTATCAGGGAAAAAATCTGCAGTTGTTACATATGCCATTAATGTGTAATTGCACAATTATTAAAAAGGAGATAGTTCAAATACATTCATTCATTCATTCACTGGTTTGGAGACTATCACCGGGAGCCAATCACTAGCAGGGCAACACACACTCACACATTCACTCACACATTAACACCTATGGATAATTTTGAGTAGCCAGTCCACCAACTGTGGTATAGTCAGTTGTGCTTTTTTCAATGTAAGTTGAGAGGAAATTGAGAATTTTATTCAGAATTATTTCTTTCGTTCATGTTTATATTTAAATTTTTCATTCGTGCTTGTACAAACCGGATTCCAAAAAAGTTGGGACACTAAACAAATTGTGAATAAAAACTGAATGCGATGATGTGGAGGTGCCAACATCTAATGTTTTATTCAGAATAGAACACAAATCACAGATCAAATATTTAAACTGAGAGAATGTATCATTTTAAGGGAAAAATATGTTGTTTCAAAATTTCATGACATCAACAAATCCCAAAAAGTTGGGACAAGGCCATTTTTTACCACTGTGTGGTATCCCCCCTTCTTCTTACAACACTCAACAGATGTCTGGGGATAGAGGAGACCAGTTTCTCAAGTTTAGAAATAGGAATGCTCTCCCATTCATGTCTTATACAGGCCTCTAACTGTTCAATTGTCTTGGGCCTTCTTTGTCGCACCTTCCTCTTTATGATGTGCCAAATGTTCTCTATAGGTGAAAGATCTGGACTGCAGGCTGCCATTTCAGTACCCGGATCCTTCTCCTACATAGCCATGATGTTGTGATTGCTGCAGAATGTGGTCTGGCATCATCTTGTTGAAAAATGCAGGGTCTTCCCTGAAAGAGATGATGTCTAGATGGGAGCATATGTTGTTCTAGAACCTGAACATAGTTCTCTGCATTAATGGTGCCTTTCCAGACATGCAAGCTGCCCATGCCACAAGCACTCATGCAACCCCATACCATCAGTGATGCAGGCTTCTGAACGGAGTGTTGATAACAACTTGGGTTATTCTTGTCCTCTCTGGTCCGGATGACATGGCGTCCCAGTGTTCCATAAAGAACTTCAAATCGTGACTCATCTGACTACAGAACAGTCTTCCATTTTGCTACACTCCATTTTAAAAGATCCCTGGGTCAGTGCTAACGTCTGAGCTTGTGGAGCTTGCTTAGAAATGGCTTCCTCTTTGCACTGTAGGGTTTCAGCTGGCAACGGCGGATGACATGGTGGATTTTGTTCACTGACAATGCTTTCTGGAAGTATTCCTGAGCCCATTCTGTTATTTCCTTGACAGTGCCATTCCTGTTTGAGGTGCAGTGACGTTTAAGGGCCCGGAGATCACGAGCATCCAGTAGAGTTTTACAGCCTTGACACTTACGCACAGCAATTGTTCCAGATTCTCTGAATCTTTTGATGATGTTATGCACGGTTGATGATGATAACTTTAAAGTCTTTGCTATTTTACGCTGGGTAACACCATTCTGGAATTGCTGCACTATCTTTCTGCGCAACAATGGTGGAATTGGTGATCCTCTTACCATCTTGGCTTCAGAGAGACACTGACACTCTGAGAAGCTCATTTTATACCCAATCATGTTGTCATTTGACCTAATTAGTGTTAATTGGTCTTCCAGCTGTTCGTTATATGCTCAATTTCCTTTTTCCAGCCACTTATTGCTACTTGTCCCAACTTTTTTTGGATTTGTTGACACTGTGAAATTTTGAAACAACATATTTTTCCTTTAAAATGTTACATTTACTCAGATTAAACTTTTGATCTGTCATTTATGTTCTATTGCAAATAAAATATTGACATTTGCCATCTCCACATCATTGCATTCAGTTTTTAATCACAATTTGTTTAGTGTCCCAACTTTTTTGGAATCTGGTTTGTAATATTTTAAATGTAAGCTTCAGGTATTTCATTTTGCCATTTTACCCAAAATGTTATAAATAAATAAATTAAGAAAATACAATAAAGATATAATATGACAATGTAATATGAGATAATATAATAACCTATATATTTATTAAAGCTTTACACAAACTAAATTAGCATATTTCGGGAGTGGTGATCAAATCATGAGGCAGGTAATAGGATAAAAGCACTAGTTTGCATTTCATAGATACTTGTATTAAATTGCTATTTAATATCAAAATCTGATTCTAAATGGCTTAACATTACTAGATGTAAAAAAGAAAAAGGCATCCCACAACCTATAGTGACTGGTTTACAGCATTTAAAATTACACTGCAGAAATTAAATTAATTTAGATTTTCTTTTACATTTCCTGCTAATTGAAAAGTGGTTGTAAATGTGGGTTTGTACAGTAGGCAGTTGTTCAGTGATGATAATCAGTTGTGTGTACATTACCATTACTATAACAACAGGTGGCACTAAAGTCCACAAATGTCCTAAAGCAGAGAAACTAGCCCTTAACAGTAATCTGAGGTCTCACCACAACAAATAAATGAACTCAGCACAGTTCCATTTACATTCTATTGGATGTTTTATTAAATGATTGTGAACCAAACTGTGGATGCATTTCAAATAAATGCCCACTTTATATCCAGGACTGGAATCTGTAAATTAAACACCACTGCTCTGCTCATACTTTAGAATCACAGTTGATTTAGCTTTTAACAAGAGTGAATAAAATTGCACATAAATAATATTTCACATATAACAATAAAACTTATGAATAAACCAATAAGTTTCTGAAATATTCGTTGGAAAATCTGTCCAATAAATCCAATATTCTGAATATTCCCAACTGATGACTCAAAGCACATGTACTTGGAAAATGAGAAGTAATAATTATTAAACTGAGAAATTATCACTAATGAGAACACAGGAAGGAAATAAGGTGAAAACATGAGACACAGGATTATCTGAGAATACAAACACAAGCAGCTTTTATGTATATTTCATATTATATTTATATATTATGTGGTGGTACTCTTATTTAATGTTGCTGTATCCTTGTTTCTTGTCCTTCAGCTGAAAAGCAAACATCTGAAAAGGATTTAAAAAAAGTTTTATGTTTACGTATATTCTGTGTTCAGATTTTATTTTTACAAACAGTTTCATTCTTATTTTATCCAAAAGGTAGACACTTTTATTAAAATGCAGATGTCACATTTAAGTTTTCCTTTTTGTTTGTAACTGAACAAGAAATACAGAAATATAAGCCACCAATCAGCTATCAGTGGGTTCAGATTCACTGGGGTCTTCAGTGTTTTAAACAACCAATCACCAGTGAGATGTTCACAAGGACTAAACTTCTGAACTAAACTTTCTAAACTGAAATGGGATGTAAAAGCTTTGTTAATAATAACATTACTACATCGATTACTATTGTTATTGGACCAAGTTGGTGGTAGTGAGGTCTAAATTTGATTAATAAATATGTTTCTTCTTTTCAGATGTCCATGGCATCAGTCTGAGCTCGTCTCCTGAACAGGTGAAATCTCCTGGACAATCAGTGAAGATTTCCTGTCAAATCTCTGGCTATGACCTCAGTGGCTGGGGAACTGGTTGGATCAGACGATCTCCAGGAAAAGCCTTGGAGTGGGTTGGGATCATCTGGAGTAGTGGATCTATAGACTCTGGTTCTTCCTTTAAGAATCGCTTCACAATATCCAGAGACACCAGCAGCAATGTGCTTTTCTTAGACATCAGCAGCTTGGAGACTGGGGACACAGCTGTTTATTACTGTGCAAAAACTTCCACAGTGGTACAGCTGAGTGAGAGCACTGTACAATACCTTGTGAACACCCGTCGTAACACACACAGGCAAATTTCACTCAAGCTAGAACTTTCCTCCAAGCTTCATTAATATCATTGAACACTGGAAACAGCAATTATTATGTTTTCAGGTCTCTTCTGAGTGGAACCAATAATGTATCATCAACATTTAAATAGAAATTAATCAAAAAATATGTACAAGAAGCCCCTTGTCTTGTGTTTATATTCCAGTAGAGGGGATTTTCTGGCTGAGTTCCCGAAGTTATAGGTACCAAGAAACACTGAAGAACAAACTATTTGAGGTTTAGAGCTGGTAGGTCCAAAACATTTCAATATGTGTGCGGTACTAACTGCATTGAGTTGTGGTTAAATTTAAAATAACATAAGCAAAGAATCAGTAACACCTCAGAATTTGTTGCACCGTCAGATACTTCCCCTAGGGGTTGCCGCAGCAGATCACTTGCCAATCCGACTAGGCACAGGTTATATGCCACATGCCCTTCGTGACCCAACCCTCCCATTCCATTCAGGCTTGGGACTAGCCCCAGTAGTACACAAGCACTGCCCCAGTGGCTGGGCAGCTGACTCCAAACTCCTTGCCCACAGTGACCCACAGTGACAAGTTTTAAATGCCCCCATAGATGTGCAACTGCATGGTAGTAACCCCACATGTGCCACCGCTGACTCAGACACGAGTGCTTCCTGCTGCATGTCTTAAAAAGCTTAACCTCTCATGGACCACTAGACATGAGCAAACACAGGCTTCATCCCATTTCATATCTTTCTATTAAAGTGTGGGGAACAGAGAAGATCCCATGGCTCCAGCTTCAACCCATACTTCAAACATGTTCTCTACATCTCTACTGCTCCTGCTGGCAGCTGTTCTGACTCCAGCTTCTTTAATTCCATTTATTTCATTGTGTTGAATATTTATTTTAATGTATTTACTGGTTATGAGTTACAAACACCTACAACTGTAGTCATTGCTTTAGTATTCCAAATGCTGAGACAATAGTCTGTTCACATCCAACTGAGATTGTCTCTCAGTCACAGCAACAGTCTGTAATATCTCACAAAGCTCTGACAATTTTAAAAGACCCCCAGTTTATCATTCAATTGTTATTCCAGTAGGAGGCGTCATTCACTAAAAAACCCCACTGTTCTCTCAATGCAGCTGCAGCTGTTTTTCATAACACTGACTCGTCATGCAAATTTTGTCACATCTCTTCTGCATAAACAGAGTAAACTGAGCAGATCTCCAGGTTTCTGCTGACTTTGACCAGCTCTGTGTCCATCAACATAATGATCATCACCTACTTTCTGCTGCTGCTCGCTGCAGGACGTGAGTCAGATGTTTCTCTCTCTGTGAAGATCCACATGAATGCATTTGAACAATGAAATAAAAATGTAATCTGCTGCTCCTCTGTGTCTCTGTTTAGGTGTCCACTCTCAGGTCGTCCTCACACAGTCTGAACAGTCAGTAACACTGTCTCCAGGTGGATCCCACAAACTGACCTGTGCGTGCAGTGGGTTTACTGTGGGCGGCTATGGTATGGACCGGATCCGTCAGGCTCCTGGGAAAGGACTGGAGTGGATCATTTACTATTATTCTGACTCTTATAAAAGCTCAGCCCAGTCAGTTCAGGGCAGGTTTACTGCGTCCAAGGACAGCTCCAATTTCTACCTGCACATGACTCAACTGAAGGCTGAAGACACTGCAGTGTATTACTGTGCTAGAGACACACAGTGGTGGAACTCATACAGACAGCTGTACACAAACCCTGCAAGTGAAGAACACAGCAGACATGGTCAGAAATAAAAGTCTAAATAAACTGTTAACATCAATATTGCCTCTATTAAATATGCAATCAGTCATTTTCCCAACAAAGTATAGCATGTAATAGTTATGAAATATATAAAAAAAAAAAAACGAATCCAGCATCACATCAGATGAAGTATGAAATAAATTTGCTGTCCCTGAATGAGCCAGTTTATTCTCCATAGAGTTGGTCCCCAGTATATAGGAGTGTCCAGATTTAAAGCAGACTTACTACAGGGTCTATCATGCATCCAGGCCACTAGATGTCAGTATGAGCTCTGTTTCATAACACAATGCGGAATCATTGGAGAATATTACAGTAAACAGCAGTGAACAGGCATGGGTTGTGGTTGTTGTTTCCAAAGCTGCTGTTGTTTGTAATATGTACCAGCGGTTAAACACTAGGAAGCGATCTTCCTTCACTCACACAATATACACCACTGGATTCCTCTCACGGATCACTAGATAAACAAATACCAACTTCCTCCCACTGGACCTCTGTGTATTTAGGAGATCAGACTCTCTCTATTAAAGTGTGGAGGACAGAGAAGATCCCACACCTCCAGCTTCAACCCATGCTTCAACACCAACCATGTTCTCTACATCTTTACTGCTCCTGCTGGCAGCTGCTTCCTGTCAGTTCCTCAGTAAACAACACTCAACTCTATTGAGATTATGTTCATGTCCAAGATGAATATAATCAGTTTGTATTTCTGTGTATTTCTGATCCACAGGTGTCCACTGTGTAGAACTGACCCAGCCTGCTTCTGTGGTGGTCCGTCCAGACCAGGCTCTGACCGTTGACTGCAAGGTCTCGTATTCAGTCACTAGCTATGCTACATTTTGGATCCGACAGCCTTCAGGAAAAATTCTGGAATGGATTGGATATATCAGCAGTGGTGGGGGCACAGCTTACAGTGATAAACTAAAAACCAAGTTCACTATCTCTAGAGACACTGGGACAAACACAATAACATTACGAGGACAGAGTCTGGACACTGGGGACACAGCTGTGTATTACTGCGCGAGGGACTCACTGTGACACAAATTAATGAACACGGTGTACAAAAACCCATAGCCAAGTCTCTAGAGTCAGATTCCTCACTGTATTTAAATTTTTCATGTCACCCAGATCTTAAAGAACGTGGGTTGTGGTCAAAGTGCTGCTAAAACAACAGACATATCAGATATATTTCTGATTACTGGATCTTTACAATATTTTCTTTTGGAGAATTCTGAAAAAATGCTGAGATTACTTTCAGTCCAATCATTTCATTAGGGGGGAATATGAAGAGTAATTAAATCTTGTTCCTAATAACATTCTTTAATAACATATAGAAGAGTTATTAAAATGACAGTTACACTTTCCATTTTCTCAGTCAGTTTCTTTAATTTAGGGAAAAGAGTATTATTTCTTCCAAAATATTCCATATTAATTATCAACTCTTTATTTATAGAGTTGATATATATATTGCTCTAAGACTGCAAGGGAAGCTCGGCTTCCCCTAAAATGTAAAAACATAAGTGATCAAATATATACTGTTGTGTGTACATGTCATTGAATAAATATGCACTACAACGCACTCAACTTTTGTTCAGAATCAGCTTCTTATCACGGGTAAAGACCCGGCTTTCCTCTCAATCATTCACACAGTTTCACAGTGATTTAAACAGTGCAGACGCTGAGCATCCACAGAGTTCAATAGCAAAGCATCGAAGTGCAGCGAAACGAGACGAATCATTGGATAAATGCTGGCCTTTGTCCCACCCATCTGACTCTCAGCATCTCTGGGGGTCTATGGGGTAGTGAGCTGGCCTCGGCTGGCGCGGACGCTCAGCTTCTGCATGATGATTGTATGATCTGTCTGAGGCTGAATCCCTTTTTGATTGACAACGAAATGAGCGAATCAGTGATCCTTTGGTGTAAAGATCCGTGGGAGCACAGGCGGACACACTTCACATGGGCTAGCTCTACTGGCCATTGAGAGGATACTAGTCAAGTGCCTGGTAAAGACGCCTTGTTGGTACGACAGGGTCAAAGATAATTTTCTAAAAAGGAACGGAGGGTAGAATTTACAAATAAATAAACCGACAAATTGTATGATGTAGGCCGAAATTGAGCTTCCCCTCCTGGAAAGACCAGCATCCGCCACTGAGATATATATATATATACACACACAAACCGTATTCCAAAAAAGTTGGGACACTAAACACATTTTGAATAAAAACTGAAAGCAATGATGTGGAGGTGCCAACATCTAATATTTTATTCAGAATAGAACACAAATCACAGATCAAAAGTTTAAACTGAGAGAATGTATCATTTTAAGGGAAAAACATGTTGTTCCAAAATTTCATGGCATCAACAAATCCCCAAAAAGTTTGGACAAGGCCATTTTTTACCACTGTGTGGCATCCCCCCTTCTTCTTACAACACTCAACAGATGTTTGGGGACAGAGGAGACCAGTTTCTCAAGTTTAGAAATAGGAATGCTCTCCCATTAATGTCTAATACAGACCTCTAAATGTTCAATCGTCTTGGGCCTTCTTTGTCGCACCTTCCTCTTTATGATGCGCCAAATGTTCTCTACAGGTGAAAGATCTGGACTGCAGGCTGCCATTTCAGTACCCGGATCCTTCTCCTACGTAGCCATGAAATGGTGATTGCTGCAGAATGTGGTCTGGCATTATCTTGTTGAAAAATGCAGGGTCTTCCCTGAAAGAGATGACATCTAGATGGGAGCATATGTTGTTCTAGAACCTGAACATAGTTCTCTGCATTAATGGTGCCTTTCCAGACATGCAAGCTGCCCATGCCACAAGCACTCATGCAACCCCATACCATCAGTGATGCAGGCTTCTGAACGGAGTGTTGATAACAACTTGGGTTATTCTTGTCCTCTCTGGTCCGGATGACATGGCGTCCCAGTGTTCCATAAAGAACTTCAAATCGTGACTCATCTGACCACAGAACAGTCTTCCATTTTGCTACACTCCATTTTAAAAGATCCCTGGGCCAGTGCTAACGTCTGAGCTTGTGAAGCTTGCTTAGAAATGGCTTCCTCTTTGCACTGTAGAGTTTCAGCTGGCGACGGCGGATGGCACGGTGGATTGACTTCACTGACAATGCTTGCTGGAAGTATTCCTGAGCCCATTCTGTTATTTCTTGACAGTGGCATTCCTGTTTGAGGTGCAGTGACGTTTAAGGGCCCGGAGATCACAAGCATCCAGTAGAGTTTTACGGCCTTGACCATTACGCACAGCAATTGTTCCAGATTCTCTGAATCTTTTGATGATGTTATGCACGGTTGATGATGATAACATAAAAGTCTTTGCTATTTTACGCTGGGTAACACCATTCTGGTATCGCTGCACTATCTTTCTGTGCAACAATGGTGGAATTGGTGTTCCTCTTACCATCTTGGCTTCAGAGAGACACTGACACTCAGAGAAGCTCTTTTTATACCCAATCATGTTGTCAATTGACCTAATTAGTGTTAATTGGTCTTCCAGCTGTTCGTTATATGCTCAATTTCCTTTTTCCAGCCACTTATTGCTACTTGTCCCAAATTTTTGGGATTTGTTGACACTGTGAAATTTTGAATCAACACATTTTTCCTTTAAAATGTTACATTTACTCAGATTATACTTTTTATCTGTCATCTATGTTCTATTACGAATAAAATATTGACATTTGCCATCTCCACATCATTGCATTCAATTTTTATTCACAATTTGTTTAGTGTCCCAACTTTTTTGGAATCTGGTTTGTATATATATATATTTGGCAAGCCAAACAGGAAATATTTAATGAACATATATATAGAATGAACGCTGATATATATATATATATATAGAATGAACGCTGATATATATATAGAATGAACGCTGATATATATCTGCACTGGAGACTGAAACAGCATCTTCAACACAGCACCATGTTCTTCACATTTCTGCTGATGCTGACCACAGCAGTGACCTGTGAGTGTACAGAGGTGTACTGTTTGCCACAGCCTTAAAGCAAGAACCAGCAGGTACATTTGGTTGGCACTAATTACCCTTTGGTGTTCTGGGACATTGAGTCTCCCAGAGTATCAGTGCCTCCATTCCTTCGCCCCCTGCTGGCAGTCGGTGGCACAAGCTGACCTTTACATTCCCTGAAGTATTGTCTAGTCAAGTCTAGTCAAATCTAGTGGATTTTGTTATTTCAGCCATATACAGCGTAGGGTACATAACGAAAGGAAACATTGTTTCTCCAGGATCTAGGTGCGACACAATTAAAAATGATGGTTCTTCAAGGGTTCTTTAATAATGAATATGGTTCCATATAGAACCCTGAACACGTGAAGAATCTTTTGCAGGAGAGAGATTGTCTCACAGCAGAGAGACATGTGCATATCACCCCTGACTCTCCTCATAAGAACAGTGTTAAATAAGGACATTTTAAATAAGCTCCAGCCCAGAGTGGACAGCTCTGTGACGTATGGCTTCCACGGTGCATAGTATAGTTTTAACTTCCATTTGAACACACAGCAATAAATAATAACTGACAGTGTATTAATGTTAATGCAGTGGTGGGTGAGGGTTGGATTGTTACACAAACATATTTATACTGATCCCCTGCATGTTTCAACACCAAGTGTAAAGCCTTCACAGAGAGGTAGAAAATAATTCTACAACAGGAAAACACTTACTTTAAGCTTCTGTCTGAGAGTGAGGAGAAAATCAAGCTTCACTCTCACTTCAGTATCAAACAAATCCACAGCTGTGTCTGTTCAAACTTCAGCCGTGAGAAGACAGTTAAACACTAGGGGTCTGAAAGGATGTGGAGCTACCAGGAATCTCTGAGAAAAGGAAATGGACACATGTCTAAATTAAACAAAGTAGCTGCTGATGTCCAAGAAATGAATGAACCAGTTTATACTCCATAGAGTGGGTCCCTCACATGGGGGTGGGCATGTTTATATTAAGTGTAGTGCAGAGTCTGATATATTCAGGCCACTGAGTGTTAGTTTAATGCCTGTGTCAAACGGTGAAGGAGAATCACTGGAGGAAATAGCTGCTCCTTTAAAGAATGGGGTCAGAGCAGTGGTAGAGGATGTGGAGAAGTGGGCGGGGCTATTTGGAGGGAGAGTTCAGAGTGAGAGACCTATGCAAAGTCAGAGTCCTTTACAGACTTTTTATTCCCAGTTTCCACTCAGTCTTTATGCTGGATCAACAGCACTCAGTGACCTGGAGAATGGACGTGAAGACCTTCTGGAGCTTTCTGTTCATGTCCCTCGCTACAAGTAAGATCCTGCTGCTTCTCTACTGGATCTTATTGTTGTCAGCTCCAAGAACAGGTCATTTAAGGTGGACAGAACAACCAGTCAATACAAGGACATTGTGTATCATTTGTATCGACACGTCATGAAGTTTTGGTGCGGTCTAAACAACAACTGACATGTTCTAGTTCTGTAAAGTAACTGGACGGTGAGAAACACAGGGACGTTCTGTTGCTTTATTAATTGATGTGTTGTTTCTTTTAGAGTGTTGGGGTCAAACGCTGATCCAGTCTGAAGCAGTGGTCATTTCTCCTGGAGGGTCTCATAAACTGACCTGTACAGCATCTGGACTAGACTTTGATGGTCGCTGGATGGGCTGGATTAGACAGGCTCCTGGAAAAGGCTTAGAATGGGTCGCAACTATTAACAGTGACAGCAGTGGCAAGTACTACTCTCAATCTGTCCAAGGAAGATTCACCATCTCCAGAGACAACAGTAAAGACCATCTGTATCTGGAGATGACGAGTGTGAAGGACACTGACACGGCGGTGTATTACTGTGCTCGAGAACCACACTGACACAAGAGCTTACAGCGCTGTACAAGAACCCCTGCAGTGTGGAGGATGAAGGAGATGTAGTTCCATTTATGTCTGTGTCTCTAATTAATAACAATGTCATTTCAATGTTTAACTAAAACTAACTGTATATTGCTGATATATTGTTCATTTTACAATACATACACTTAATCAGTTACAGCAGAACAAGCTACAACAGAGTCTACTAAAGAGTCTTAGATGTTGCTTCAGCATTTCTGAACTTTTTCTCAGATCTGAAGTGAGACTAGAGCTGGATTTTCTCCTCTCTCTCAGAGTGTAAACCCTTAAGTGTTGTTTATCTGTTGGGGACAGTTTTTGGTGAGACACCTGATCTCGTTCAGTTGTTATGAGCCCCATTTTCTCTTTCTGTCTTGAACACTGCACTTTTTACTGGACATTAAGTAAGTAACAGGTGAGTGGTGGTGTTTTCTCAGTGCTGTAGAGGTGCAGTGTGTAATTTTGAATCTTGTTATATATTTGTTTGTGTGGTTTGTGTAAATGAATCTTATCATTTTTCATGCACTTCTATGAGCCACTGAACTTGATGATACTGGGAAGAGCTTTGTGTTTACAAACATTTCACACCCTCCATTTTACCTCTCACTGGTTAAATAACACACAGAGTTTCAGGCAGAAGTGAAGTGCTCAGTATCAACCTCTAGGGGGCAGCTGTGCTTTACTGTAAAAGTTCACATTTAAAACCATTCAGTTCAAATTGTCCTTAAACTCTACCTCTGGAGATGGAGGACGTGTCTATGGAGGAATAACTGTTTTAATAGAGGCACAAAAACAGTATAAACCACAAAAACAAATTATGGGATGGTGGAAGTTGTCCAGATGTGGTGTGGTCTAACGTCCACAGTGTGTAATAAACATTATCAACATGTACCAATTACTCATCTTCAGCTTTTTGTGCCATGAAAGTGTGAACTGAACACACTGTTACTGAAAATACCCGTCTGATATAGGGTTAGTTTTAGCTTTGTTAAATCCACCCAGAACATCTGGAACATCACTCTTTAAAACCAGCTTTAGTTCTAGTCTTTCAGCTTTTTTACTTCACATCACCACTGTCTGAGCAAAACCTTCTATCTCCATTATTGCTGTTATTAATTGTATGATGAAATTTGTAAACACAAGCTTCCCTTGACATTATGTGAGTGTCACAGTGACCAGGTCAATAGGTTTGTTCTAAAAGTGCTTGGAATGACACATTTCTCCATTGACTCACATTGAAAGTTGATCATGTTTTTCTCCTGAAAAGTAGCCATTTTGGAGAGAGGAGGTTGTCGTCTCACAGCAGCGATATGCAAATCACCCCTGACTCTCCCCATAAGAGCAGTGTGTCTCTCTGCAGCAGTGTCCATCCTCTAAACACAGCACAAACATGTTGTTTTCAGTTTCTCTGCTGCTGCTGACCACTGCCTCAAGTGAGTCTTTCAGCTCAAGCCCCACTTCACTTCGTCTGATTCACTGCTTCAAACGTACTCAGATATTTCTTCTTCTGCTCTTTCCACAGGTGTGTTCTGTGCTACTGAGATGATCCAGCCGGACTCAGTGGTCATCAGACCAGCAGAGACTCTGACCATCAACTGTAAAATTACTGGAGCTTCTATCTCTGACAGCAGTCATCTTATCAATTATGCTGGAGGCATAGCTGCTAAGGATTCACTGAAAAACAAGTTCACCGTCTCTCGAGACACGTCCAGCAACACAGTAACTCTCCAAGGAAAGAATCTGGAGCCTGGAGACACAGCTGTGTATTACTGCGCACGATACACACACTGATACACAAAGACCACAGTGCTGTACAAAAACTGTTGATTCATTTTCAGTTATCCAGTGTGCAGACCTCGGCGTAGTGTTTTGTTAAAATAATGAGATGTGTACCTGAAGAAGACATAATTAATTAAGCAGCATATATTTTCCCCAAATTTGAATATCTTCTTTCAATATCACTAGTAATATCATGCTGGTTGAGTGAAGGACACATGGGGGATGGACGCCTACGCAGAATTGGACATTTAATATCAAAGACACACACAAACACTGGAACACATCACTTTAACAAAAAACAATGAACGACAAATTCTAAGAATACAAAGGGAGTTTAAACCGCCCCCAAACCCCTGACAAGTAACTTCCCTAAGTTACCCAAAGAAATTCATTCACACTTACACCACACACCCTGGCTTTTGAACTTCATGCTGGTAATAATTTGGATAGATACCAAAGGTGTCTGGTATGTCCATAAACACTCTGAAAGGTTGATTAGTCAGACCTCAGTACAGGTTCCACCACTAGTCCATTTCAGATGCCAAGAGACGTGGAGAGTTCTGTGGCTTCCACCATGCACTGTACCATATTAACGCATATTTGAACATGCAGCAATAAACAGTTATTACTCACAATAGATTATAGAAGTGTTCCTGAGAACATTCTGGAATTTTAATGCAGTGTTTTCTGAGAGATGGAAGGCCACAGAAACTTAATGATATTTTTCTGAGCTTTTCACAAACAGATGTTTCCATTATGAGATCACATCTGGTCCCATGAAACCATGCCCAATGTCCAATATGTCTGTCAGAACTGTAAAGCATCATTTCAGAGCTCAGGTATGATGTATAATGTGATGTAAATTACATGTGTGATGTATTAGATTTGTAAAGGAAGCTAGCAGTGATAAATACAGTGCTGTGAAAACTCTGCTCCCCCTGGTCCAAATTTTCAGAAAATCCACAAAACAATTCTTTGGTATGAGCTTTTACATATTTTTGCCTGTGAAGGAGGGGCTTATTGAAAGTGTTCTTGAATACAAATACATCCACTGCACCCCAGGGTCAGAGGAAAGTGGTGATCTAATCCTGTGGTCATCAGTTTGTATGAAATCATGAGCGTCCTCAAAGGCATTATTCTCATCTCGGCATGTTTCATAGGTGAGGAGAATGAGCACTGATTGAACATGATTCTGGATTTTCTGATCTGTGAATTATTAATACGTCTTATTCCTGCAGGTGTGAGTGGTCAGACACTGACCGAGTCTGAGCCGGTGGTCATAAGTCCTGGAGGGTCTCACACACTGACCTGTACTGGTTCTGGATTCACATTCAGTGACTATTGGATGAGCTGGATCAGACAGGATCCTGGGAAAGCACAGGATTGCACACATTTATGACAGCAGTAACATTTACTTTTCCTCAGCACTGAAAGGATGATTCAGCATCTCCAGAGACAACAGCAAAAGTCAAATCTACCTTCATTTAAACAGTCTGAGGAGTGAGGACACTGCTGTTTATTACTGTGCTCGATAGCCACAGTGACACAGGTCCTTATTGTGCTGAACAAAAACTCCCCAGCTGTGTTTATTATCGATCTACAGCTCTGTGCCACTGTCTGAGAGCGCACTGCCTTCCTTTAACAGACAACATGGCCATTCAGTACAGAGTTATTCCACACTCAAGAACACACCACTCTCCTCACAGTGGGTGACTTGAGGATTCAACCCATTTAGGAACACTACTTTTAAACATCCGGATTGTTCACTGATTCGTTCTCACTCATAGTCCTTACATTATTCAAAAGAGATGTTTTTCAGCATCTTACAATGTTCCTTTTCTCAGCTGCCTTTGCAGAGACGTTTCTGGGAACGAGGATTGTAGTAAACCTCAGATACACTGATACAGGAAAGTACTCCGACCCCTTTAAATTTTTCACTTTTTGTTTCATTGCAGACATTTGCTAAAATCCAAAAAGTTCATTTTATTTCTCATTAATGTACACTCACCACCCCATCTTGACAGAAATAAACAAAAATGTAGAAAATTTTACAAATTTATTAAAAAAGAAAAACTGAAATTTCACATGATCATAAGTATTCAGACCCTTTTCCAGCCAAACTGAGCAATTGTGGGAGAAGAGCCTTGGTGAGAGAGGTAAAGAAGAACCCAAAGATCATTGTGGCTGAGCTCCAGAGATGCAGTAGGGAGATGGGAGAAAGTTCCACGAAGTCAACTATCACTGCATCTCTCCATCAGTTGAGGCTTTATGACAGAGTGGCCCGACGGGAGCCCCAGTGCAAGACATATGAAAGCCTGCATAGAGTTAGCCAAAAAACACAAGAAGGACTCCCAGACTATGAGAACTAAGATTCTCTGGTCTGATGAGATGAAGATTGAACTTTTTGGTGTTAATTCTACGCAGTATGTGTGGAGAAAAGCAGGCACTACTCATCAGCGCCCAAAACAATCCCAACAGTGAAGCATGGTGGTGGCAGCATCATGCTATAGGGATGTTTTTCAGCTGCAGGGACAGGACGACTGGTTGCAATTGAAGGAACAATGAAGGAACAAGGACAGAGATATCCTGGACGAAAACCTCTTCCAGAGTGCTCTGGACCTCAGACTCTGTTCACCTTCCAACAAGACAATGACCCTAAGCACACAGCTAAAATAACAAAGGAGTGGCTTCGGAACAACTCTGTGACCGTTCTTGACTGGCCCAGCCAGAGCCCTGACCTAAACCCAACTGAGCATCTCTGGAGAGACCTGAAAATGGCTGTCCACCAACGTTCACCATCCAACCTGACGGTACTGGAGAGGATCTGCAAGGAAGAATGGCAGAGGATCCCCAAATCCAGGTGTGAAAAACTTGTTGCATCATTCCCAAGAAGACACATGGCTGTACTAGCTCAAAAGGGTGTTTCTACTCAATACTGAGCAAAGGGTCTGAATACTTATGATCATGTGAAATTTCTGTTTTTTTTTTAATAAATTTGTAAAAATATTTTTTTTTTCTGTCAAGATTGGGTGGTGAGTGTACATTTAATGAGAAATAGAACTTTTTTGATTTTAGCAAATGGCTGCAATGAAACAGAGTGAAATTTAAAGGGGTCTGAGGGCTTTCCGTACCTGCTGTTAAACACTAGGTGGCGATCTTAATTCACTCACACAATATACACCACTGGAGACCTCTCATGGATCACTAGATAAACACTAGAAGGCTGCTGCTTCCTGTCAGTTCCTCAGTAAAAAACACTCAACATAATTGAGATTATGTTCATGTCCAAGATCCATCCATCCATCCATCCATTATCTGTAACCGCTTATCCAATTTTAGGGTCGCGGGGGGTCCAGAGCCTACCTGGAATCATTGGGCGCAAGGCAGGAATACACCCTGGAGGGGACGCCAGTCCTTCACAGGGCAATACAGACACACACACATTCACTCACACCTACGGACACTTTTGAGTCGCCAATCCACCTGCAACGTGTGTTTTTGGACTGTGGGAGGAAACCGGAGCACCCGGAGGAAACCCACGCTGACACGGGGAGAACACATCAACTCCTCACAGACAGTCACCCGGAGCGAGAATCGAACCCACAACCTCCAGGTCCCTGGAGCTGTGTGACTGCGACACTACCTGCTGCTCCACCGTGCCGCCCTTAATGGTGATTATCACTTATAATAATAATTATTGTTACTGAATTAAATGACAAAAATATTAATAATTTATTAAAGACTGAAATACTGTCAACGCTAGGGAATGAGTTCTCAGGATTTTCAGACTCTTAAGGAACAAACTCCACACACTGTATTATTTCAAATAATGGAAACACTTTATTAAATACAATCTAGATCATGATACAACAACTACTTATTTGTCCATCGTTGCCTTGTTTGATGTAAAAAAATTAAGTTTGATGGAATTTGATTTTGAATTGTTTTTAATTACATTGTTTTCAGTAATGCTTATATACATTTTCATTTAAGCTTCTATTAGTTCAAATGATCAGTTCACATTTTTCATTTAGTCATTTTATAAATAAGTGGAAAATCATGTGATGAAGTAACGTTATAGAAGACATACGTACTCTAATGAACACATGGGAAGTGGTAATGAAATCATGAGGCAGTTAATAGCACAGGACAGCACTCTTCTGAATGTTTTAATTATGTAATTACAATGTAACTATTGATGAACTTACAAGACCCATGTATTTTATGTGTGTAGTGAGGTACACTGTTTTATTTGCCATATAATAACGTATGTTGCCCCTAAATCGCTTATAATAGTTAAAGTAAACAGTACAAATGCAAAGAAAAAGTAAATGTCAAACTACCCAAAGGCTGTAATGTATTTGCTGCATTTTATTTTTCACTATATAGGCATAAATTCAATTTGTAATTCAATTAATTTACCAGTGATCGAAATATTTATTTTATTTTTAAAAATGTATTTGTTTGAACAGTATAAAAACAAGAAAGAATTAAATTGTCTACAAAAGTAGAAAGTAAAATAACGTGCAGGGAATGTAAAGATACAAGAAAGGCTTGTGTGAAGCATGTTCCCTCTGAGAAATAAAAATGAACCTGTTGATTCAAAAAAAAAAAGGAGCTTGGTCAGTGATGATCATCTGTTTTGTGCACATTACCAACAACAGGTGGCACTAAAGACCAGCAAATGATCCAAAGCAGTACCACCAGATCATAACAGTAAACTGAGGACTCACCACAACAAAGAAATGAACGAAATGAATGTTCAATTTAGATTTTACTGAATGCTTTGATTAACTGAACTTTTTCAGCATTTGCCATAGCTTTCACTCTCCACCCCTCCACTTCATCATATATTACAATTAAAGAGATATACATCAAAAAATCACTTCCATACATACATACATGCACACTTAGGGACTGCTCCATGTGTTGACACTTATATCAGCTGAAAACCAACAGAGTGGAGACTCCTAACATGTTCTGTTTTAAACTACTGGCCCCTATTCCATGTTTTATACTTTGCCTCTCACAGGTTACTACAGATAAACAAATACCAGCTTCCTCCCACTACACCTCTTTGTATTTAAGCAGCTGTAGAAGATCCCACAGCTCCAGCTTCAACCGACACTTCAACACCAACCATGTTCTCTACATCTCTACTGTTCAAGTTCACTATGTCTGCAGAACCAGGGACAAACACGTTAACATTACGAGGACAGAGTCTGGACACTGGGGACACAGCTGTGTATTACTGTGCGAGGGAGTCACAGTGACACAAACTAACAGACACGGTGTACAAAAACCCTCACAGTGCAGTACTACTTCATATTGTGTCATTAATATTTTGGTAATTACATTTTTATGACACATAAAATGAGGATAATTATAATTACATGTTCTTACAGAACTAATATTAATGGTAGAATGTGTGTCATCCATTTAGTTGTTCTACATACTTCTGTAACCGTTAATAAATATGGCTCATGAGTTTAAAAGTAAAGAGTAAAAATGGAAAGTAAAAAGTAATAATTAAATCATCCTAAAGCCTGTGGTGTGTGGTGTTGCCTTATAATACACACACTGTCTATTAAACAGTTATTATTTCAGTGATCGTTTATAGCAATTGTGATATTTTATCAGCTACACTCCCAGATTTTTGACAAAGCCGGATCTATAAAGAGCTTCAATTAATTTGAATACAGCATTTTCATACAGCTACACAGTATTGTATCTAGTAACATTTAAGGCCTCAAAGGGGCACTCTTTCTTTATTTTTCACAGTCTTTCACCACAAGAACTTAAAAAAAATGGGGATTTATTCAAAACTGATGAAGCCCACTTAATAATCTTCCCCTGATATTATTAAGAACTGCATATAATTGAATTAATATTATGTACATGATGATGATGTGAGGTGCTAATGAATGCTAATGATGTGAGGTTTAGTCACAATGTAGCTCTGTGGCTGAGTGAAAGTGGAAACACTGTGATGCAAATCAAACACACTATAAAACTTAAGCCAGACTTAAACTGATCAGTGAGTGGTTCGTCTCAGTTCAGCTTCCACACCAACCATGTTCTCAGCAGCTGCTAATCTTCTGCTGCTGCTAACAGCTGTATCCTGTAAGTATCTGCAACATAGTGGCTGTACATTTATGATATTGGGATCATTTTCTAGTTCTAATCCACTACTGAATAACTTCTTGACTGGTGTCCACAGGTGTGGAGTGTATTGAGCTGGATCAGCCGGCTGCTGTGGCAGTTAAACCTGGGGAATCCTTCTCCATCGCCTGTAAGATCACTGGATACTCAGCTGTAGGTGGAGACTACACCAACTGGATTCGACACTCAGCAGGAAAAGCTCCAGAATGGATCGGATGGTTCTATACCTCCAGTGCAAAAGGGACCATCGACTCTTTAAAGAGCAAGATCAGTTTCAGTGGAGACTCCTCCAGCAATGCAGTGGTGTTACAGGGCAGTAACTTCCAGCCTGAGGACACAGCTGTGTATTACTGCGCTCGAAATCCACACACTGCTATAAACAGCCCAGAGACCTGTACAATAACCCCCTTCACTCAAGAGACATTAGATATCTCAGAAGATCAGTGTCTGACACCAAGCATTAACTCCTCTAGGATTAGAAGAGGATTTGACACATATTACAGCACATGGTCTGACCACCCTTTGTCTGTTTCATCTTCAGTTAAAATGGTGATTAAACACAATTCTTAAAGTATTAGGAACAGAAACAGAAAGTCACACACAATAACACATCATCCAGTGTTTGTCTTCATTATGGTCTCCATTATTTTCAAAATACATCAGGTTTTTAAATAATTCTAATAAGATGTTTTCCTCCAGTCCCAGTTCAGTCCCAGAAATCGCTGACTTTTTCCATTTCCCACACTCCAAAGTAAACCCTACATATAATCAGTGATGACAATTCTAATATTGTACTTGCTTAGGAATGTCAGATAATTGAAAGTCCTGATGTGGGATCCATTTAAAGAAGTAGTCATCTTTCTCTAATCACTCTTTTTCATGTCATGTAACATCCCATTGTTCTGACACCTAGTGCCCTGGATTTGTCAGAGATTCTGAACCAAATTTAATTTAAACATGGCTGCTCTTATGTGGAGGACCCACTCTATGTAACATAAAGTGATTTTTACAAGAATGACAAGGCAATTAGATTTTGCCCAGAAAAATTTGAAAATAATACTAATAATATAATAATCACATTCATAATATAACGTGTTGTATTTTAGTAATAAAAATGTAACATACTCTCCGGCTCCTGAGGAGCATATAGTGTATGTATATGTATTTTATGTCTGTAGTGAGGTACACTATTTTATTTGCCATTTAATAACGTAGTTTGCCGCTAAATGGCTAACAATAGTAAAAGTAAACAGTACAAATGCAAAGTAAAAGTAAATGTAAAACTTCCCAAAGCCTGTAATGTATTTGCTGCATTTTATTTTACAATATAGAAGTAAAAAGTGAATTTGTAGTCTGATTCAATGACGAGAGGTTGCAAATATATATTTTATTTAAAAACGATTATTTATTTGAACAGTATAAAATGGAGAAAGAATTAAACATTATACAAAAGTAGAAAGCAAAATAACATGCAGGAAATGTGAAGATACAAGATAATTTTGTGTGAAACACTTTTCCTCTGAAAAAAAAATATATATATATTATAATATATATATAAAAACTCACTCACTGCCACTTACACACATACATACTTATGCACATTTACGAACTGCTCCATATATTGACACTTATCAGGGGAAAACAAACAGAGTGGAGACTACTAACGTGTTCTAATCTACTGCCCCCTACTCCATGACTTAACGATTTTTGCCTCTTACAGATCACTGCAGATAAGCAAATACCAGTTTCCTCCCACTACACCTCTCTCTATTAAAGTGTGGAGAACAGAGAAAATCCCACAGCTCCAGCTTTAACCCACACTTCAACACCAACCATGTTCTGTACATCTCTACTGCTCCTGCTGGCAGCTGCTTCCTGTCAGTTCCTCAGTAAACAACACTCAACACTATTGAGATTATGTTCATGTCCAAGATGATGAATCTAATCACTTTGTATTTCTGATCCACAGGTGTCCACTGTGAAGAACTGACCCAGCCTGCTTCCATGGTGGTCCGTCCAGACCAGGCTCTGACCATCGACTGCAAGGTCTCGTATTCAGTTTCTAGCTATTGGTCAGCTTGGATCCGGCAGCCTTCAGGAAAAGCTCTGGAGTGGATCGGAAGGATCAGTAGCAGTGGGGGCACAGCTTACAGTGATAAACTAAAAAACAAGTTCACTATCTCTAGAAACACTGGGACCAACACAATAACATTACAAGGACAGAGTCTGGACACTGGGGACACAGCTGTGTATTACTGCGCGAGGGAGTCACAGTGACACAAACTAACGAACACGGTGTACAAAAACCCTCACAGTGCAGTACACATATCAACTGTTTTCCCTTGACAAAGAACTACTTCATACTGTGTCATTAATATTTTGGTAATTACATATTTACGACACATAGCAAGGATGATTATAATTACATGTTCTTACAAAACTAATATTAATGGTAGAAAGTGTGTCTTCCACTTAGTTGTTCTACAGTTATACTTCTGTAACCGTGAATAAATATGGCTCATGATTTTAAAAGTAAAGAGTAAAAATGGAAAGTAAACAGTAATAATTTAATCATTCTAAAGCCTGTGGTGTGTGGTGTTACATTATAATATACACACTCTCTATTATATGTCTATCAGTGTCGGATCTATGAAGAGCTTCAATTAATTTGAATACAGCTACACTGTATTGTATCTAGTAACTTTTAAGGCCTCAAAGGGGCACTCTTTCTTTATTTTTCACAGCCGTTCACCACAAGAACTTTAAAAAAAGATATGAGGAAAAATGTAATCTTCTTGGATTTATACAAAACTGATAAAGCCCACTTACAAAATTATAATTTTCCACCGATGTTATTAAGATCTACATATAATTGATATTATGTACATGATGAAGGTATGAGGTGCTGATGAATGCTAATGGTATGAGATTTAGTCACAATGTAGTTCACAACTTATATTAATGTTAACACGTGTAATCACCTTTGTTTTACAGTTATACTTCTGTAACAGTGAATAAATATTTTCTGCCTCTGAATGTCTTATCAAATTAAAATTTCACAATAGTAAACCAAAGCACATGTTAAAAGTAAAGCATTCCAAAGCCTGCTGTCACATCCTGGCCCAATCCTGTCTGTTTTCCCCGCCATGTGCTCTCTCAGCACATGGCTCTGTCTGTTATTGTCCATGTCTCCGCCCTTGTCCCGCCTTTGTTCCGCCTCCTTGTCCATACTCCTCATTATCTGTTTCAGGTGTGTCCTGTCTGTAAGATGTATTTAAGTTCCCTTGTGTCATTTCCTTGGTTCGGTCATTTGTTTTGTTCCTATTCCAAGTCATGTCGTTTTGTTTCCTATTTCTAGTCGTGTTCGCGTTCTAATTCCTAGTCAGTTGTTTTCGTTTCCTCGTTTTATGTTGTTGTTTCGAGTCCTTTCATTTATCAGTCGTCATGTTTGCCCTCAAGTCTGTTTGTGTTTGTTTTGTTATTTTGGTTTAAATAAACGTCTGTGTTGTAGCGTGTGGGTCCGCCTTTGTCAGTCCGCCCTTCACATTTCCTGACACCTGCAATATCTGTTCTGCAGAATTTCATTTTACACTGTAGAAATAAACGTGGACATTTCAAATTTACTGTATGAGAAGAGATTGCAAATGTTGATTCATACAGTGATGATGATCTGTTGTGTTTCCATTACCATAAGTACAACATTAGGTGGCGCTACAGTTCAGCAAATGATGTAAAGCGAAGCTACCAGGTGTTAACAGTAAACTGAGGACTCACCTCGACAAAGAAGTAAACACAGCTCAATTCCCTTTTAGAATTTAATCCTAAAGTAATTAATCTAACTTCAAGTTTTGAATTTCTTTTTTAAAATAAAAATATCTGGCCACATGACACTGGACGTTAGGCTTCAAGTTGCCATTTGCCATTTGTGGCTGTAGAAACATGTTTAAAACACTAAAAGTTTAGTGGAGTATGTTGAATCTTGGCATGATGAAAAAATAAAAAAAAGTGCATACATGTGTGCAGTGGTCACATGGCAGCCTAGGGTTTAATTCCCAGCTCGGGCAGCAATATCTCACTACATGTAATAGGAGATTGTTAACACTGCATTAGCCTAACATTACAAAGTTGCTCTGAGTAAAATTGTCTGACAAATGCCATAAATGTTATGAAGCATCAACTGCAAAAGTTTGGGAACACTTTTAATTTGAATAAAAGTGTGTTTAATGCAACAATGGAGATATGATGCATGTGTATGCAGATATATGCAAAACCTCCACCTCCTTCTGTTATATAAGGAAGGTCTGTGTGTGTTGGTGAGGAGGAGAAGAGCATCTTCACAAACCAATGATGATCTCCTCAGTGTTTCTGATGCTGTTAATAGCAGCTGCATGTGGTAAGTCTGTGTTGTGTCTCAAATTAAAAACAGCAGCTAGAGATATAGCTGTTTCCAGTGGCTGTGTGATTTATATAAAAACTATATTTCAAATATAGTTTTTATTATAAATCATTAACAATGTCCTGTTTTTTTTTTTTTTTACACACAATACTTAATCTACCTCAGTTTTGCCTGAAGGCAATATCCCTCAGAAGATCCCTGAATTTATTAAATATTCAATAGCTTATTTCAGTGATATATATTAGAGATTTTTAGGTTTGAAACACAAGACTTGCACTACAGCAATAACCCATAATTTTATCAGACTTATTGTTTAAAGTACAATTTGAATGTCAAATTCAGCTGAATGACAAACCCTCAGCCAATGAGAAGGTTAAATTAATGTATTTTACCCGGGAGTACAGTTGGTGTGGGATATTAATTTTTTTGGAACTTTCATTGATATAATTCCTCATTTCCACCAACATCATCTGGAATGTATTTTTAAAAATATTACTATAAATCATAAACTTATGGTTTGTTAATAAATAATAACAATTTAAATACATATTGATATTAAATATGACTGCATTTTTTAAACTGTTGTTTGAAGGGAGCACCCTATTTATTATTCATATTTTTTGGGACATTTCCATATGAAAATTTCCATATGAAGTCCCCCCAGTCCTGTGCACATATAAACAGCCTGATCACTGGTTTTAATCAAAGTGACTTTACACTAGTTCTTAAGCCATGTTTTCGTTGTTTACGGCAAACAGCTGCTGTATCATGTAAGTTCCTTTAAAATTCTTAGGTGAGGTCACTGGCTGCACTTCATATGAGGTGTTGGTATTAACTGTGTAGTTACACATTAATAACAACATTACTACTGGGGAAGGGTTCACTGCTGTAGATTGAATACTGTAGGACACTATGTAAGTATCATGTTCAGTGGTTATGTATTTACATGTAAACATTTTAACAATTAAGACGTCCTTGTGTAATCACACGAGCAAAACTGAAGATGATATTAGCTTATGGAAATACTATAATCCATCATTTACAGTAAATACATCCTCAGTGGTTTGGCTGTTGTTAATGTGTAATTACACATTCGAAACTGCCCGAAAATGAAGTGGGACCAGTTTACTGATGTTTGCTTAAATTGAGGCCTCCATCTGAATCTTACATGTGATTGGTTGACAGATGTGTACTGCAATCCTGACCACAGCCAGCCAAGCTCGCTGGTCATGAGGCCTGGGGGGTCTTTGCCAATCTTCTGTAAGATTTCAGTATATTCTCTGAGTGACACCTCTAAAGTGCCTTCATGGATATATCAAACTGAAGGAAAAGGTCTTGAGTTCATTGGTATGATCCATGCTGGTGGAAGCACAGACTACAAAGATTCCCTCAAGGCAAAGTTCAGTATCTCCAGAGACATGACCAGCAGCACTGTGTTTCTGAACGGACAGAACCTGGACACCACAGACACAGCTGTGTATTACTGCGCTCGCTACACAGCCACAGTGACACAGATGGCTACACCACCCGTACAATAATGTATGACAACAACAAAACCAGAGTTTGCTGAACTCAATATTCAGTGAACTTTTACAGCATCTGAATAATTCTTATGAAATCTGTGTTGGGTTTTTAGAATATTCTGAAACTACCACAAGAACTATCTTTCAAAGTGTGTGATTAGCTCCAACACACACACACATACACACACACACACACACACACACACACACACACACACACACACACACACACACACACACACACACCACACACACAACATCCCAGACTATTCATTTCTGCTTTTCATTTTTGTATGTGTTTTCATATATTTATATCTATTCATTTCCCAATCAAAATGTAAGCAGAATATGAACTTCTTTGTTCAGTAACTGAGGTGTATTTCACATATAACAATAAAACTTATGAATAAACTAAATAGTTTCTGAAATATTCTTTGGAAAATCTGTCCAATAAATCCAATATTCTGAATATTCCCAACTGATGACTCGAAGCAGATGTACTTGGAAATTAAGAAGTAATAATTATTAAACTGAGAAATTATCACTAATGAGAACACAGGAAGGAAATAAGGTGAAAACATGAGACACAGGATTATCTGAGAACACAAACACAAGCAGCTTTTATGTGTATTTCATATATTATATATCTATTATGTAGTGGTACACTCCTTTAATGTTGCTGTATCCTTGTTTCTTGTCTTTCAGCTGAAAAGCAAACATCTGAAAAGGATTCAAAAAAAGTTTTATTTTTACTTATATTCTGTGTTCAGATTTTATTTTTACAAACAGTTTCATTCTTATTTTATCCAAAAGGTCGAAACTTTTATTTAAATGCAGATGTCACATTTAAGCTTTGCTTTTTGTTTGCAACTGAACAAGAAATACAGAAATATAAGCCGCCAATCAGCTATCAGTGGGTTCAGATTCGCTGTGGTCTTCAGTGTTTTAAACAACCAATCACCAGCAAGATGTTCACAAGGACTAAACTTCTGAAGTATGACCTATATGCAAAATATGAGCCCTGTATTCAGATATATTTGTGGATAATACACACAGACAAAATCACACACACACACACACACTTGTACAAACACACTGCAGGAAATACGCTTCAGTGTACATTTTCAGGCACTTTTAGAGCAATCTTGGACTGGACAGTTCTACTCGTGTAAGTGGACACTCATTGCTGCTGTCAAAGAAAAACTGAAATGGGATGTAAAAGCTTTGATAATAATAACATTACTACATCAATTACTATTGTTATTGGACCAAGTTGGTGGTAGTGAGGTCTAAATGTGATTAATAAATATGTTTCTCCTGGACAATCAGTGAAGATTTCCTGTCAAATCTCTGGCTATGACCTCAGTGGCTGGGGAACTGGTTGGATCAGATGATCTCCAGGAAAAGCCTTGGAGTGGGTTGGGATCATCTGGGGTAGTGGATCTATAGACTCTGGTTCTTCCTTTAAGAATCGCTTCACAATATCCAGAGACACCAGCAGCAACGTTCTTTTCTTAGACATCAGCAGCTTGGAGACTGGGGACACAGCTGTTTATTACTGTGCAAAAACTTCCACAGTGGTACAGCTGAGTGAGAGCACTGTACAATACCTTGTGAACACCGGTCGTAACACACACAGGCAAATTTCACTCAAGCTAGAACTTTCCTCCAAACTTCATTAATATCATTGAACACTGGAAACAGCAATTATTATGTTTTCAGGTCTCTTCTGAGTGGAACCAATAATGTATCATCAACATTTAAATAGAAATGCATCAATAAATATGTACAAGAAGCCCCTTGTCTTGTGTTTATATTCCAGTAGAGGGGATTTTCTGGCTGAGTTCCCGAAGTTATAGGTACCAAGAAACACTGAAGAACAAACTATTTGAGGTTTACAGCTGGTAGGTCCAAAACATTTTAATACGTGTGCAGTACTAACTTTTAATACTAAATTTAAAATAACATAAGCAAAGAATCAGTAACACCTCAGAATTTGTTGCACCATCAGATATTTCCCTAGGGGTTGCTGCAGCAGATCACTTGCCAATCCGACTTGTCACTAGACTAGGCACAGGTTATATGCCACATGCCCTTCGTGACCCAACCCTCCCATTCCATTCAGACTTGGGACCAGCCCCAGTAGTACACAAGCACTGCCCCAGTGGCTGGGCAGCTGACTCCAAACTCCTTGCCCACAGTGACCCACAGTGACAAGTTTTAAATGCCCCCATAGATGTGCAACTGCATGGTAGTAACCCCACATGTGCCACCGCTGACTCAGACACGAGTGCTTCCTGCTGCATGTCTTAAAAAGCTTAACCTCTCATGGACCACTAGACATGAGCAAACACAGGCTTCATCCCATTTCATATCTTTCTATTAAAGTGTGGAGAACAGAGAAGGTCCTATGGCTCCAGCTTCAACCCATACTTCAAACATGTTCTCTACATCTCTACTGCTCCTGCTGGCAGCTATCTTGACTCCAGCGTCTTTAATTCCATTTATTTCATAGTGTTGAATACTTATTTTAATGTATTTACTGGTTATGAGTTACAAACACCTACAACTGTAGTCATTGTTTTAGTATTACAAATGCTGAGACAATAGTCTGTTCACATCCAACTGAGATTGTCTCTCAGTCACAGCAACAGTCTGTAATATCTCACAAAGCTCTGACAATTTTAAAAGACCCCCAGTTTAACATTCAATTGTTATTCCAGTAGGAGGCGCCCTTCACTAAAAAAACCCACTGTTCTCTCAATGCAACTGCAGCTGTTTTTCATAACATTGACTCATCATGCAAATGTTGTCACATCTCTTCTGCATAAACAGAGTAAACTGAGCAGATCTCCAGGTTTCTGCTGACTTTGACCAGCTCTGTGTCCATCAACATAATGATCATCACCTACTTTCTGCTGCTGCTCGCTGTAGGACGTGAGTCAGATGTTTCTCTCTCTGTGAAGATCCATATGAATGCATTTGAACAATGAAATAAAAATGTAATCTGCTGCTCCTCTGTGCCTCTGTTTAGGTGTCCACTCTCAGGTCGTCCTCACACAGTCTGAACAGTCATTAACACTGTCTCCAGGTGGATCCCACAAACTGACCTGTGCCTGCAGTGGGTTCAGTGTGGGCAGCACTAATATGCACTGGATCCGTCAGGCTCCTGGGAAAGGACCGGAGTGGATCATTTACTATTATTCTGACAGTACCAAAAGCTCAGCCCAGTCAGTTCAGGGCAGGTTTACTGCGTCGAAGGACAGCTCCAATTTCTACCTGCACATGACTCAACTGAAGGCTGAAGACACTGCAGTGTATTACTGCACTAGAGACGCACAGTGGTGGAACTCATACAGACAGCTGTACACAAACCCTGCAAGTGAAGAACAAAGCAGATGTGGTCATAAATAAAAGTCTAAATGAACCGTTAACATCAATCTTGCCTCTAATAAGGACACAGTCAGTCATATCCCCAAAGACCAATGTCCAGTTCACCGAATACACTGTTTTGCCTTTTTCCACACACACACACACACACACACACACACGCACGCACGCACGCACACACACACACACACACACACACACACACACACACACACACACACACACACCAACAGAGCGTATATTACTGATTTCTAAAATATTGTAACAATAAAAATTGTAAAAGTAACCAATAAACAATTGATCTCAAGCCTTCTTGGGAAAATAAATCTCAAAAAAAAAAAATCAGATGGAATTTGGGAATTCTGGAAATGTCCTCAGATTAATTATGGTGCCATCATTTCATCAGGAGAGAAAGTGAATGTGGGAATTAAAGAATAATTTCATCCTCTGTCTTATGAGTGTTCTGGCCATTCCTTCACTGACCGTGGCTCAGTCTGGAGCCAAATGACATCACAAGGACAGATACATCTATCAATCTATTAACTATTGATCAGTGACTAAAAGCAGTGAGACCCTGGTACACTCTCAGAAAAAAGTGTAGAGGAATATTATTAGTCACTAAATGTACAAACAAGTGTAAATGTACCTTTAAAAAAGGTACAACAATGGTGTTAAAGTCCAGTTGTGTTCCCTAAAGGTACATTACATCCTCTTCTCCAGAAAGAGAGGTGAATATTTGAAAGCTTTCATTAGAGAACTGTGTAAAATAAAATAATATTATATTTCATGGTGATAAAACAGGATGTATGACATCATCACAATTTAAAACCTAGAATTATAATAGAATAATGTTCCCTAACTAAATTAACTGAAAATGTACCTTTGAGGATACCACCACAGTGACACTGTTTTTGTTACAGTGAATGTCTTTTTCACATATTTAGTGCTGACAAATCTACATTGTTGAATAAACCTGAAGTGCTACCAGCTGATGTTGTTGAATCACTTTTAAAGGTTCCTCCTTAATAATATGCGAGTATGTAAATTTCTAGTCCATTACCACTGTGAACCAGCTACTTCCACAAAGTGTATAAAACTCCTGGACACAAGCACCCAGACACAGAGCAAAGGTGAGCTGGACTTTGCTGTCCCTGTTGGTCTCTGTACCATGTAAGTGGACACTGGTCATTGTTTAAATGCTGTAGGTGTCTCTTTATGACAAAATATAATAAATCTAATGTTTAATGATGTGTTTCCTCTTCTCAGACGTCCATGGCATCAATCTGAGCTCATCTCCTGATCAGGTGAAGTCTCCTGGACAATCAGTGAAGATTTCCTGTCAAATCTCTGGCTATGACCTCACTAGTGTAGGCACAGCTTGGATCAGACAACATCCAGGAAAAGCCATGGAGTGGATTGGGATCATCTGGAGTGGTGGATCTATAGACTCTGGCTCTTCCTTTAAGAATCGCTTCACAATATCCAGAGACACCAGCAGCAATGTGCTTTTCTTAGACATTAGCAGCTTGGAGACTGGGGACACGGCTGTTTATTACTGCGCCAGATATTACACCATGTTACAGCTGAGTGAGAGTACTGTGCAAAAACTTACTGCCATCTGTTTTAATCCATATGCAACATTCATTCAACTGGAAGGGAAACAAAACAATAAGCCACACGCTTTTAAAGCTATTTTAACTATAATTCATTACATAAAAAACAATACATGAATATTTTAAAGCTTCTGGGAGTAATTCAGAGTAAATTATTGATAAAAAAATATCAGACTTGTGTATGGTGCTTCTCATATTCAACCCTTGCTGTCAGTGCAACAGTCTGCTCTTGAATTCAGAGAGAATTATAGATGATAACGTATCAGACTTATTAATATCAGAGCATTATCTTTACATTCAGACTAGAATTCCTCACACTAATTTACTAAAATGATCAGAGCATCTCCAACATTAGAAACAAAAATAGATTCAGTCTAAAGACACTGTGAAGAATGCTGGGTAATGATCTGATTAATATATACTTCAGTATAAATGTACAGGAGGTCAGTGTTATGCTGGTAGTGTAGTCAGTACAGTAAAGTAATACTGAATCTCTCTTCCATTTTTCTGTCTCATATTAACAGTCCCCAGTGTTTCAGCAGCTTCATTGAACTCTACAAGGCCTTGAGTGTAACTGGTGTATTATTCGCAGTCCAGTAGTGTCCACTCCTCCCTCATGAAAGAACCATTTTGTTCTCCATAGAGTGGATCCCCTGTATATACGTGTGTCCAAATTTAAAGCAGACTTACTACAGAATCTGTCATGATCCAGACCACTAGGTTTCAGTATAACTTCTGTATCATGGCATAATGCGGAATCATTAATGAACATTACAGTAAACAGCAGGAAACAAAGACACAGGCCGTGGGCTGTTGTTAATACTATGTACTAGCTGTTAAACACTAGGGGGCGATCATCCTTCACTCACACAATATACACCACTGGAGCCCTCTCACGAGTCACTAGATAAACAAATACCAGCTTCCTCCCACTGGACCTCTGCGTATTTAGGAGATCAGACGCTCTCTATTAAAGTGTGGAGGACAGAGAAGATCCCACAGCTCCAGCTTTAACCCACACTTCAACACCAACCATGTTCTCTACATCTCTACTGCTCCTGCTGGCAGCTGCTTCCTGTCAGTTCCTCAGTAAACAACACTCAACACTATTGAGATTATGTTCATGTCCAAGATGATGAATCTAATCACTTTGTATTTCTGATCCACAGGTGTCCATTGTGAAGAACTGACTCAGCCTGCTTCCATGGTGGTCCGTCCAGACCAGGCTCTGACCATCGACTGCAAGGTCTCGTATTCAGTTACTAGCTATTACACAGGCTGGATCCGACAGCCTTCAGGAAAAGCTCTGGAATGGATCGGAAGGATCAGTAGCAGTGGGGGCACAGCTTACAGTGATAAACTAAAAAACAAGTTCACTATCTCTAGAAACACTGGGACCAACACAATAACATTACAAGGACAGAGTCTGGACACTGGGGACACAGCTGTGTATTACTGCGCCTGAGACTCACAGTGACACATACTAATGAACACGGTGTACAAAAACCCTCACAGTGCAGTACACATATCAACTGTTTTCCCTTGACAAAGAACTAATTCATACTGTGTCATTAATATTTTGGTAATTACATATTTACGACACATACACCAAGGATGATTATAATTGCATGTTCTTTCAAAACTAATATTAATGGTAGAAAGTGTGTCTTCCACTTAGTTGTTCTACAGTTATACTTCTGTAACCGTGAATAAATATGGCTAATGATTTTAAAAGGGCACTCTTTCTTTATTTTTCACAGCCCTTCACCACAAGAACTTTAAAAAAAGATATGAGGAAAAATGTAATCTTCTGGGATTTATACAAAACTGATAAAGCCCACTTACAAAATTATAATTTTCCACCGATGTTATTAAGATCTACATATAATTGATATTATGTACATGATAATGGTATGAGGTGCTGATGAATGCTAATGGTATGAGATTTAGTCACAATGTAGTTCACAACTTATATTAATGTTAACACGTGTAATCACCTTTGTTTTACAGTTATACTTCTGTAACAGTGAATAAATATTTTCTGCCTCTGAATGTCTTATCAAATTAAAATTTCACAATAGTAAACCAAAGCACATGTTAAAAGTAAAGCATTCCAAAGCCTGCTGTCACATCCTGGCCCAATCCTGTCTGTTTTCCCCGCCATGTGCTCTCTCAGCACATGGCTCTGTCTGTTATTGTCCATGTCTCCGCCCTTGTCCCGCCTTTGTTCCGCCTCCTTGTCCATACTCCTCATTATCTGTTTCAGGTGTGTCCTGTCTGTAAGATGTATTTAAGTTCCCTTGTGTCATTTCCTTGGTTCGGTCATTTGTTTTGTTCCTATTCCAAGTCATGTCGTTTTGTTTCCTATTTCTAGTCGTGTTCGCGTTCTAATTCCTAGTCAGTTGTTTTCGTTTCCTCGTTTTATGTTGTTGTTTCGAGTCCTTTCATTTATCAGTCGTCATGTTTGCCCTCAAGTCTGTTTGTGTTTGTTTTGTTATTTTGGTTTAAATAAACGTCTGTGTTGTAGCGTGTGCGTCCGCCTTTGTCAGTCCGCCCTTCGCATTTCCTGACACCTGCAATATCTGTTCTGCAGAATTTAATTTTACACTGTAGAAATAAACGTGGAAATTTCAAATTTACTGCATGAGAAGAGATTGCAAATGTTGATTCATACAGTGATGATGATCTGTTGTGTTTCCAATACCATAAGTACAACATTAGGTGGCGCTACAGTTCAGCAAATGATGTAAAGCGAAGCTACTAGGTGTTAACAGTAAACTGAGGACTCACCTCGACAAAGAAATAAACACAGCTCAATTCCCTTTTAGAACTTAATCCTAAAGTAATTAATCTAACTTCAAGTTTTGAATTTCTTTTTTAAAATAAAAATATCTGGCCACATGACACTGGACGTTAGGCTTCAAGTTGCCATTTGCCATTTGTGGCTGTAGAAACATGTTTAAAACACTAAAAGTTTAGTGGAGTATGTTGAATCTTGGCATCATGAAAAAATAAAAAAAAGTGCATACATGTGTGCAGTGGTCACATGGCAGCCTAGGGTTTAATTCCCAGCTCGGGCAGCAATATCTCACTACATGTAATAGGAGATTGTTAACACTGCGTTAGCCTAACATTACAAAGTTGCTCTGAGTAAAATTGTCTGACAAATGCCATAAATGTTATGAAGCATCAACTGCAAAAGTTTGGGAACACTTTTAATTTGAATAAAAGTGTGTTTAATGCAACAATGGAGATATGATGCATGTGTATGCAGATATATGCAAAACCTCCACCTCCTTCTGTTATATAAGGAAGGTCTGTGTGTGTTGGTGAGGAGGAGAAGAGCATCTTCACAAACCAATGATGATTTCCTCAGTGTTTCTGATGCTGTTATTAGCAGCTGCATGTGGTAAGTCTGTGTTGTGTCTCAAATTAAAAACAGCATCTAGAGATCCAGATGTTTCCAGTGGCCGTGTATATTGGTAGATACAGTGCACTGTAAGTGATTCAACACCATGCACTGTTCTTCATCTTCTCAGGTGGGGTGGACAGTGTGGAGCTCACCCAGTCATCCTCAGTGGTCATAAAACCTGGAGAATCCTTCTCCATCTCCTGTAAGGTCTCAGAGTCCAGCTACTGCATTAACTGGATACGGCAGCCTGCTGGAAAAGCTCTGGAATGGCTCGGATATCTGTGTAATGGTGGTAGCACTAATATTAAAGACTCAGTGAAGAGCAAGATCAGTTTCAGTCAGGACACTTCCATCAGCACAGTGTACTTACGAGGCCAGAACTTTCAGCCTCAGGACACAGCTGTTTATTACTGCGCCAGAGAGTCACAGTGTTTAAAACAGACAGCAGACCTGAACAAAAACACCCTCCACTACTCTCAGCAAACACTACACACTCTGTTCCATCTCTCACACTTCATTCCAAACACCTTGAAATAGTAATTTTGGTCATGTTGATCATTTCAAATATAGTTTTTATTATAAATCATTAAGAATGTCCTGTTTTTTTTTTACACACAATACTTAATCTACCTCAGTTTTGCCTGAAGGCAATGTCCCTCAGAAGATCCCTGAATTTATTAAATATTAAATAGCTTATTTCAGTGATATATATTAGAGATTTTTAGGTTTGAAACACAAGACTTGCACTACAGCAATAACCCATAATTTTATCAGACTTATTGCTTAAAGTACAATTTGAATGTCAAATTCAGCTGAATGACAAACCCTCAGCCAATGAGAAGGTTAAATTAATGTATTTTACTGTTCCGTGTTCAGTTGGTGTGGGACATTAATTTTTTTGGAACTTTCATTGATATAATTCCTCATTTCCACCAACATCATCTGGAATGTATTTTTAAAAATATTACTATAAATCATAAACTTATGGTTTGTTAATAAATAATAACAATTTAAATACATATTGATATTAAATATGACTGCATTTTTCAAACTGTTGTTTGAAGGGAGCACCCTATTTATTATTCATATTTTTTGGGACATAGCTGCAAGAAAATTTCCATATGAAGTCCCCCCAGCCCTGTGCACATATAAACAGCCTGATCACTGGTTTTAATCAAAGTGACTTTACACTAGTTCTTAAGCCATGTTTTCGTTGTTTACGGCAAACAGCTGCTGTATCATGTAAGTTCCTTTAAAATTCTTAGGTGAGGTCACTGGCTGCACTTCATATGAGGTGTTGGTATTAACTGTGTAGTTACACATTAATAACAACATTACTACTGGGGAAGGGTTCACTGCTGTAGATTGAATACTGTAGGACACTATGTAAGTATCATGTTCAGTGGTTATGTATTTACATGTAAACATTTTAACTAATAAGACGTCCTTGTGTAATCACACGAGCAAAACTGAAGATGATATTAGCTTATGGAAATACTATAATCCATCATTTACAGTAAATACATCCTCAGTGGTTTGGCTGTTGTTAATGTGTAATTACACAGTCAAAACTGCCCAAAAATAAAGTGGGACCAGTTTACTGATGTTTGCTTAAATTGAGGCCTCCATCTGAATCTTACATGTGATTGGTTGACAGGTGTGTACTGCAGTCCTGACCACAGCCAGCCAAGCTCGCTAGTCGTGAGGCCTGGGGGGTCTTTGTTAATCTCCTGTAAGATTTCAGTATATTCTCTGAGTGACACCTCTAAAGTGCCTTCATGGATACATCAAACTGAAGGAAGAGGTCTTGAGTTCATTGGTATGATCCATGCTGGTGGAAGCACAGACTACAAAGATTCCCTCAAGGCAAAGTTCAGTATCTCCAGAGACATGACCAGCAGCACTGTGTTTCTGAACGGACAGAACCTGGACAACGCAGACAGAGCTGTGCATTACTGCGCTCGCTACACAGCCACAGTGACACAGATGGCTACACCACCCGTACAATAATGTATGACAACAACAAAACCAGAGTTTGCTGAACTCAATATTCAGTGAACTTTTACAGCATCTGAATAATTCATATGAAATCTGTGTTGGGTTTTTAGAATATTCTGAAACTACCACAAGAACTATCTTTCAAAGTGTGTGATTAGCTCCAACACACACACACACACACACACACACACAACATCCCAGACTATTCATTTCTGCTTTTCATTGTTGTATGTGTTTTCATATATTTATATTTATTCATTTCCCAATCAGAATGTAAGCAGAATATGAACTTCTTTGTTCAGTAACTGAGGTGTATTTCACATATAACAATAAAACTTATGAATAAACCAAATAGTTTCTGAAATATTCTTTGGAAAATCTGTCCAATAAATCCAATATTCTGAATATTCCCAACTGATGACTCGAAGCAGATGTACTTGGAAAATACGAAGTAATAATTATTAAACTGAGAAATTATCACCAATGAGAACACAGGAAGGAAATAAGGTGAAAACATGAGCTACAGGATTATCTGAGAACACAAACACAAGCAGCTTTTATGTGTATTTCATATATTATATATCTATTATGTAGTGGTACTCTCATTTAATGTTGCTGTATCCTTGTTTCTTGTCTTTCAGCTGAAAAGCAAACATCTGAAAAGGATTAAAAAAAAGTTTTATTTTTACTTATAATCTGTGTTCAGATTTTATTTTTACAGTTTCATTCTTATTTTATCCAAAAGGTAGACACTTTTATTTAAATGCAGATGTCACATTTAAGCTTTGCTTTTTGTTTGTAACTGAACAAGAAATACAGAAATATAAGCCGCCAATCAGCTATCAGTGGGTTCAGATTCACTGGGGTCTTCAGTGTTTTAAACAACCAATCACCAGTGAGATGTTCACAAGGACTAAACTTCTGAAGTATGACCTATATGCAAAATATGAGCCCTGTATTCAGATATATTTGTGGATAATACACACAGACATAATCACACACACACACACACACACACACACACTTGTACAAACACACTGCAGGAAATATGCTTCAGTGTACATTTTCAGGCACTTTTAGAGCAATCTTGGACTGGACAGTTCTACTCGTGTAATTGGACACTCATTGCTGCTGTCAAAGAAAAACTGAAATGGGATGTAAAAGCTTTGTTAATAATAACATTACTACATCAATTACTATTGTTATTGGACCAAGTTGGTGGTAGTGAGGTCTAAATGTGATTAATAAATATGTTTCTTCTTTTCAGATGTCCATGGCATCAGTCTGAGCTCGTCTCCTGATCAGGTGAAGTCTCCTGGAAATTAGTGAAGATTTCCTGTCAAATCTCTGGCTATGACCTCAGTGGCTGGGGAACTGGTTGGATCAGACGATCTCCAGGAAAAGCCTTGGAGTGGGTTGGGATCATCTGGGGTAGTGGATCTATAGACTCTGGCTCTTCCTTTAAGAATCGCTTCACAATATCCAAAGACACCAGCAGCAACGTTCTTTTCTTAGACATCAGCAGCTTGGAGACTGGGGACACAGCTGTTTATTACTGTGCAAAAACTTCCACAGTGGTACAGCTGAGTGAGAGCACTGTACAATACCTTGTGAACACCCATCGTAACACACACAGGCAAATTTCACTCAAGCTAGAACTTTCCTCCAAGCTTCATTAATATCATTGAACACTGGAAACAGCAATTATTATGTTTTCAAGTCTCTTCTGAGTGAAACCAATAATGTATCATCAACATTTAAATAGAAATGAATCAATAAATATGTACAAGAAGCCCCTTGTCTTGTGTTTATATTCCAGTAGAGGGGATTTTCTGGCTGAGTTCCCGAAGTTATAGGTACCAAGAAACACTGAAAAACAAACTATTTGAGGTTTACAGTTGGTAGGTTCAAAACATTTCAATATGTGTGCGGTACTAACTGCATTGAACTGTGGTTAAATTTAAAACAACTTAAGCAAAGAATCAGTAACACCTCAGAATTTGTTGCACCGTCAGACACTTCCCCTAGGGGTTGCCACAGCAGATCACTTGCCAATCCGACTTGGCACTAGACTAGGCACAGGTTATATGCCACATGCCCTTCGTGACCCAACCCTCCCATTCCATTCAGACTTGGGACCAGCCCCAGTAGTACACAAGCACTGCCCCAGTGGCTGAGCAGCTGACTCCAAACTCCTTGCCCACAGTGACCCACAGTGACAAGTTTTAAATGCCCCCATAGATGTGCAACTGCATGGTAGTAACCCCACATGTGCCACCGCTGACTCAGACACGAGTGCTTCCTGCTGCATGTCTTAAAAAGCTTAACCTCTCATGGACCACTAGACATGAGCAAACACAGGCTTCATCCTATTTCATATCTTTCTATTAAAGTGTGGAGAACAGAGAAGATCCCATGGCTCCAGCTTCAACCCATACTTCAAACATGTTCTCTACATCTCTACTGTTCCTGCTGGCAGCTGTCTTGACTCCAGCTTCTTTAATTCTATTTATTTCATAGTGTTGAATATTTATTTTAATGTATTTACTGGTTATGAGTTACAAACACCTACAACTGTAGTCATTGTTTTAGTATTACAAATGCTGAGACAATAGTCTGTTCACATCCAACTGAGATTGTCTCTCAGTCACAGCAACAGTCTGTAATATCTCACAAAGCTCTGACAATTTTAAAAGACCCCCAGTTTATCATTCAATTGTTATTCCAGTAGGAGGCGCCATTCACTAAAAAACCCCACTGTTCTCTCAATGCAACTGCAGCTGTTTTTCATAACATCGACTCGTCATGCAAATGTTGTCACATCTCTTCTGCATAAACAGAGTAAACTGAGCAGATCTCCAGGTTTCTGCTGACTTTGACCAGCTCTGTGTCCATCAACATAATGATCATCACCTACTTTCTGCTGCTGCTCGCTGTAGGACGTGAGTCAGATGTTTCTCTCTCTGTGAAGATCCATATGAATGCATTTGAACAATGAAATAAAAATGTAATCTGCTGCTCCTCTGTGCCTCTGTTTAGGTGTCCACTCTCAGGTCGTCCTCACACAGTCTGAACAGTCAGTAACACTGTCTCCAGGTGGATCCCACAAACTGACCTGTGCCTGCAGTGGGTTCAGTGTGGGCGGCTATTATATGCACTGGATCCGTCAGGCTCCTGGGAAAGAACTGGAATGGATCATTTACTATTATTCTGACAGCAACAAAAGCTCAGCCCAGTCAGTTCAGGGCAGGTTTACTGCGTCCAAGGACAGCTCCAATTTCTACCTGCACATGACTCAACTGAAGGCTGAAGACACTGCAGTGTATTACTGTGCTAGAGACGCACAGTGGTGGAACTCATACAGACAGCTGTACACAAACCCTGCAAGTGAAAAACACAGCAGACAGAAATAAAAGTTTAAATGAACCGTTAACATCAATCTTGCCTCTATTAAATATGCAATCAGTCATTTTCACAACAAAGTATAGCATGTAATAGTTATGAAAGATATTTATAAAAAAAAATGAATCAAGCATCACATAAGATGAAGTATGAAATTACTTTGCTGTCCCTGAATGAGCCTGTTTATTCTCCATAGAGTTGGTCCCCAGTATATAGGGTTGTCCAGATTTAAAGCAGACTTACTACACAGTCTATCATGCATCCAGGACACTAGGGGTCAATAGGTGTTCTGTTTTAAAACACAATGCGGAATCATTGGAGAACATTACAGTAAACAGCAGTGAAGAGGCATGGGTTGTGGTTGTTGTTTCCAAAGCTGCTGTTGTTTGTAATATGTACCAGTCATTAAACACTAGGGGGCGCGATCTTCCTTCACTCACACAATATACACCACTGGAGTCCTCTCACGGATCACTAGATAAACAAATACCAGCTTCCTGCCACTGGACCTCTGTGTATTTAGGAGATCAGACTCTCTCTATTAAAGTGTGGAGAACAGAGAAGATCCCACAGCTCCAGCTTCAACCCACACTTCAACACCAACCATGTTCTCTACATCTCTACTGCTCCTGCTGGCAGCTGCTTCCTGTCAGTTCCTCAGTAAACAACTCTCAACACTATTGACATTGTGTTCATGTCCAAGATGATTAATCTAATCACTTTGTATATCTGTGTATTTCTGATCCACAGGTGTCCACTGTGTAGAACTGACCCAGCCTGCTTCTGTGGTGGTCCGTCCAGACCAGGCTCTGACCATCGACTGCAAGGTCTCATATTCAGTTACTAGTGAGAATACAGGTTGGATCCAACAGCCTTCAGGAAATGCTCTGGAGTGGATCAGATATATCAGCAGTGTTGGGACCCTAATTTACAATGATAAACTAAAATACAAGTTCACTATCTCTAGAGCCACTTGGACAAAAACAGTAACATTACATGGACAGAGTCTGGACACTGGGGACACAGCTATGTATTACTGCGCCAGAGAGAGAGGCTCACAATGACACAAATTAACACACCCGGCTTACAAAAACCCACAGTCAAGTCTCTAGAGTCAGGTTCCTCACTGTTTTGTACTTTTTCATTTCACCCAGACGTTAAAGAACGTGGGTCATGGGTAAAGTGCTGCTAAAAATACAGACCCTGAAGACTGAGACTGTAGTGTTGATCATTTTATAAGATTCAGGACACAGTTCTGCCAACATTAAAGAGAGACGACCTGATAGACATCTACAGCCAACTTCACAAAGGGATACGACTGACTATATCCCCAAGACCAATGTCCAGTTCACTAAATACACTGCTCTGTCCAGACTCCACACACACACCCAAACACAAACCACCAGAGCATATATTTCTGATTACTGGATCTTTACAATATATTCTTTTGGAGAATTCTGAAAATGTGCTGAGATTACTTTCAGTCCAATTATTTCATTAGGAGGGAATATAAAGAGTAATTACAGTCTTGTTCCTAATAACATTCTTTAATAACATATAGAAGACAGTTATTAAAATGACAGTAACACTTTCCATTTTCTCAGTCAATTTCTTTAATTTTGGGAAAAGAGTATTATTTCTTCCAAAATATTCCATATTAATGATCAACCCTTTATATATATATTATGGCAAGCCAAACAGGTAATATTTCATGAACTTTGATATATATAGAATGAAAGCTGATATATATACAAACCAAATTCCAAAAAAGTTGGGACACTAAACAAATTGTGAATGAAAACTGAATGCAATGATGTGGAGATGGCAAATGTCAATATTTTATTTGTAATAGAACATAGATGACAGATCAAAAGTTTAATCTGAGTAAATGTAACATTTTAAAGGAAAAATATGTTGATTCAAAATTTCACAGTGTCAACAAATCCCAAAAAAGTTGGGACAAGTAGCAATAAGTGGCTGGAAAAAGGAAATGGAGCATATAACGAACAGCTGGAAGACCAATTAACACTAATTAGGTCAATTGACAACATGATTGAGTATAAAAAGAGCTTCTCAGTGTGTCAGTGTCTCTCTGAAGCCAAGATGGTAAGAGGATCACCAATTCCACCATTGTTGCGCAGAAAGATAGTGCAGCGATACCAGAATGGTGTTACCCAGCGTAAAATAGCAAAGACTTTTAAGTTATCATCATCAAATGTGCATAACATCATCAAAAGATTCAGAGAATCTGGAACAATTGCTGTGCGTAAGCGTCAAGGCCGTAAAACTCTACTGGATGCTCGTGATCTCCGGGCCCTTAAACGTCACTGCACCTCAAACAGGAATGGCACTGTCAAGGAGTTAACAGAATGGGCTCAGGAATACTTCCAGAAAGCATTGTCAGTGAACACAATCCACCGTGCCATCCGCCATTGCCAGCTGAAACTCTACAGTGCAAAGAGGAAGCCATTTCTAAGCAAGCTTCACAAGCTCAGATGTTTGCACTGGGCCAGGGGTCTTTTAAAATGGAATGTGGCAAAATGGAAGACTGTTCTGTGGTCAGATGAGTCACAATTTGAAGTTCTTTATGGAACAATGGGACGCCATGTCATCTGGACCAGAGAGGACAAGGATAACCCAAGTTGTTATCAACGCTCCGTTCAGAAGCCTGCATCACTGATGGTATGGGGTTGCATGAGTGCTTGTGGCATGGGCAGCTTGCATGTCTGGAAAGGCACCATTAATGCAGAGAACTATGTTCAGGTTCTAGAACAGCATGTGCTCCCATCTAGACGTCATCTCTTTCAGGGAAGACCCTGCATTTTTCAACAAGATAATGCCAGACCACATTCTGCAGCAATCACAACATCATGGCTACGTAGGAGAAGGATCCGGGTACTGAAGCAGGTACATCCTGCAGTCCAGATCTTTCACCTATAGAGAACATTTTGTGCATCATAAAGACTAAGGTGCGACAAAGAAGGCCCAAGATGATTGAACAGTTAGAGGCCTGTGTTAGACATGAATGGGAGAGCATTCCTATTTCTAAACTTGAGAAACTGGTCTCCTCTGTCCCCAGACGTCTGTTGAGTGTTGTAAGAAAAAGGAGGGATGCCACACAGTGGTAAAAAATGGCCTTGTGCCAACATTTTTGCGATTTGTTGATGCCATTAAATTATGAATCAACATATTTTTCCTTTAAAATGTTACATTTACTCAGATTAAACTTTTGATCTGCCATCTATGTTCTATTGTGAATAAAGTATTGACATTTGCAATCTCCACATCATTGCATTCAGTTTTTATTCACAATTTGTTTAGTGTCCCAACTTTTTTGGAATCCGGTTTGTAGAATGAACGCTGATATATATAGAATCAAAGCTGATATATATATAGAAAGAACGCTGATATATATAGAATGAACTTTAATATATATAGAATGAAAGCTGATATATATATAGAAAGAACGCTGATATATATATAGAATATATATATATATATATATATATATATATATATATATATATATATATATATATATATATATATATATATATATATATATATATATATATAGAATGAATGGCGATATATATATAGAATGAATGCTGATATACAGGGGTTGGACAATGAAACTGAAACACCTGTCATTTTAGAGTGGGAGGTTTCATGTCTAAATAGGACTAGCCTGGTGGCAAATCTTCCTTAATTGCACATTGCACCAGTAAGAGCAGAGTGTGAAGTTTCAATTAGCAGAGGGTAAGAGCACAGTTTTGCTCAAAATATTGCAATGCACACAACATTATGGGTGACATATCAGAGTTCAAAAGCATCTGTGACCAAGACAGCAAGTCTTTGTGATGTATAAAGAGCCACGGTATCCAGGGTAATGTCAGCATACCACCAAGAAGGACAAAAAACATCCAACAGGATTAACTGTGGAAGCTATCTGAAAGGGATGTTCGGGTGCTGAACCGGATTTTATCCAAAAAACATAAAATCACGGCAGAATTAAATGTGCACCTCAACTCTTCTGTTTCCACCAGAACTGTCCGTTGGGAGCTCCACAGGATCAATATTCACGGCCGGACTGCTATAGCCAAACATGTATTGTTCTCTGATGAGTCCACCTTTACTGTTTTCCCCACATCTGGGAGAGTTACGGTGTGGGGAAGCTCCAAAGAAGCGTAGCACCCAGACTGTTGCATGCCCAGAGTGAAGCATGGGGGTGGATCAGAGATGGTTTGGGCTGCCATATCATGGCATTCCCTTAGCCCAATACTTGTGCTAGATGGGCGCTTCACTGCCAAGGACTACCGAACCATTCTGGAGGGCCATGTGCATCCAATGGTTCAAACATTGTATCCTGAAGGTGGTGCCTTGTCATGGCCAGGATGACAATACACCAATACACACAGAAAGTCTGGTGAAAGATTGGTTTGATCAGCATGAAAGTGAAGTTGAACATCTCCCATGGCCTGCACAGTCACCAGATATAAATATTATTGAGCCACTTTGGGGTGTTTTGGAGGAGCGAGTCAGGAAACGTTTTTCTCCACCAGCATCACGTAGTGACCTGGCCACTATCCTGCAAGAAGAATGGCTTAAAATCCCTCTGACCACTGAGCAGGACTTGTATATGTCATTCCAAAGATGAATTGACGCTGTATTGGCTGCGAATGGAGGCCCTACACCATACTAAAAAATTATTGCGGTCTAAAACCAGGTGATTCAGTTTCATTGTCCAACCCCTGTATATCGCAGTTCATTATATCAGCTTTCATTCTATATATATCAGTGTTAGTATACACAAATGCAGCTTCTTCTGTTCACTGCACTGGAGACTGAGACAGCGTCTTCAACACAGCACCATATTCTTCACATTTCTGCTGATGCTGACCACAGCAGTGACCTGTGAGTGTACAGAGGTGTACTGTTTACCACAGGGGTGGGCAATCTTATCCGCAAAGGGCCGGTGTGGCTGCTGGTTTTTGTTCCAACCAACCAGGAGGTCACATGATCATTTGTTTTACTCAAGCCAACTAATTAAAGGAGTGAAATCAGGTATATATGCTTGAGCCTGAATGGACTTAAATCCAGCAGCCACACCGGCCCTTTGCGGATAAGATTGCCCACCCCTGGTTTACCACATCCTTAAAAGCAAGGACCAGCAGGTACATTTGGTTGGCACTAATTACCCCTTGGTGTTCTGGGACATTGAGTCTCCCAGAGTATCAGTGCCTCCATTCCTTCGCCCCCTGCTGGCAGTCGGTGGCACAAGCTGACCTTTACATTCCCTGAAGTATTGTCTAGTCAAGTCTAGTCAAATCTAGTGGATTTTGGTATTTCAGCCATATACAGCGTAGGGTACATAATGAAAGAAAACATTGTTTCTCCAGGATCTAGGTGCTACACAATCAAAAATGATGGTTCTTCAAGGCTTCTTTAATAATGAATATGGTTCCATATAGGACTCTGAACACGTGAAGAATATTTTGCAGGAGAGAGGTTGTCTCACAGCAGCGATACACAAATCACCCCTGACTCTCCTCATAAGAACAGTGTTAAATAAGAACATTTTAAATAAGCTCCAGCCCAGAGTGGACAGCTCTGTGACGTATGGCTTCCAAGGTACTAAACCAAGGTATAGTTTTAACTTCCATTTGAACACACAGCAATAAATAATAATAATAATAATAAATAAAAAAATAATAATAAATAATAACTGACAATGTATTAAAGTTAATGCAGTGGTGGGTGAGGGTTGGATTGTTACACAAACAGATTTCTACTGATCCTCTGCATGTTTCAACACCAAGTGTAAAGCCTTCACAGAGGAGTAGAAACTAATTCTACAACAGGAAAACACTTACTTAAAGCTTCTGTCTGAGAGTGAGGAGAAAATCAAGCTTCACTCTCACTTCAATTTCAAACAAATCCACAGCTGTGTCTGTTCGAACTTCAGCCGTGAGAAGACAGTTAAACACTAGGGGTCTGAAAGGATGTGGAGCTACCAGGACACTCTGAGAAAAGGAAATGGACACATGTCTAAATTAAACAAAGTAGCTGCTGATGTCCAAGAAATTAATGGACCAGTTTATACTCCATAGAGTGGGTCCCTCTCATGGGGGTGGGCATGTTTATATTAAGTGTAGTGCAGAGTCTGATATATTCAGGCCACTGAGTGTTAGTTTAATGCCTGTCTTGAACGGTGAAGGAGAATCACTGGAGGAAATGGCTGCTCCTTTAAAGAATGGTGTCAGAGCAGTGGTAGAGGATGTGGTGAAGTGGGCGGGGCTATTTGGAGGGGGTCTTCAGAGTGAGAGACCTATGCAAAGTCAGAGTCCTTTACAGACTTTTTATTCCCAGTCTCCACTCAGTCTTTATACTGGATCAACACCACTCAGTGACCTGGAGAATGGTCGTGAAGACCTTCTGGAGCTTTCTGTTCATGTCCCTCACTACAAGTAAGATCCTGCTGCTCCTCTACTGGATGTTATTGTTGTCAGCTCCAAGAACAGGTCATTTAAGGTGGACAGAACATAAAGTCAATAAAGGACATTGTGTATCATTTGTATCGACACGTCATGAAGTTTTGGTGCGGTCTAAACAACAACTGACATGTTCTAGTTCTGTAAAGTAACTGGACGGTGAGAAACACAGGGACGTTCTGTTGCTTTATTAATTGATGTGTTGTTTCTTTTAGAGTGTTGGGGTCAAACGCTGATCCAGTCTGAAGCAGTGGTCATTTCTCCTGGAGGGTGTCATAAACTGACCTGTACAGCATCTGGACTAGACTTTGATGACTACTGGATGCGCTGGATTAGACAGGCTCCTGGAAAAGGCTTAGAAAAGATCGCAAATATTAGAGGTGACAGCAGTAGCAAGTACTACTCTCAATCTGTTCAAGGAAGATTCACCATCTCCAGAGACAACAGTAAAGACCAGCTGTATCTGGAGATGTCGAGTGTGAAGGACACTGACATGGCGGTGTATTACTGTGTTCGAGACCCACACTGACACAAGAGCTTACAGCGCTGTACAAGAACCCCTGCAGTGTGGAGGATGAAGGAGATGTAGTTCCTTCTATTTCTGTGTCTCTAATTAATAACAATGTCATTTCAATGTTTAACTAAAACTAACTGTATATTGCTGATATATTGTTTATTTTAAAATACATACACTTCATCAGTTACAGCAGAACAAGCTACAACAGAGTCTACTAAAGAGTCTTAGACATTGCTTCAGCATTTCTGAACTTTTTCTCAGGTCTGAAGTGAGACTGGAGCTGGATTTTCTCCTCTCTCTCAGAGTGTAAACCCTTAAGTGTTGTTTATCTGTTGGGAACAGTTTTTGGTGAGACACCTGATCTCATTCAGTTGTTATGAGCCCCATTTTCTCTTTCTGTCTTGAAGACTGCACTTTTTACTGGACATTAAGTAATTAAATAACAGGTGAGCGGTCGTGTTTTCTCAGTGCTGTAGAGGTGGAGTGTGTGATTTTGAATCTTGTTATATATTTGTTTGTGTGGTTTGTGTAAATGAATCTTATCATTTTTCATGCACTTCTATGAGCCACTAAACCTGATGATACTGGGAAGAGCTTTGTGTTTACGAACATTTCTCACCCTCCATTTTACCTCTCCCTGGTGAAATAAAAGAGTTTCCAGCTGAAGTGAAGTGCTCAGTATCAGCCTCTAGGGGGCAGCTGTGCTTTACTGTAAAGGTTCACATTTAAAACCATTCAGTTCAGATTGTCCTTAAACTCTACCTCTGGAGATGGAGGACGTGTCTATGGAGGAATAACTGTTTTAATACAGGTGCAAAAACAGTATAAACCACAAAAACAAATTATGGGATGGTGGAAGTCATCCCGATGTGGTGTGGCCTAACGTCCACATTGTGTAACAAACATTTACCAACATGTACCAATTAATCAGCTTCAGCTTTTTGTGCCATGAAAGTGTGAAATGCACACACTGTTACTGCAAATACCCGTCTGATATAGGGTTAGTTTTAGCTTTGTTAAATCCACCTAGAACATCTGGAACATCACTCATTAAAACCAGCTTTAGTTCTAGTCTTTCAGCCTTTTAACTTCACATCACCACTGTCTGAGCAAAACCTTCTATCTCCATTATTGCTGTTATTAATTGTATGATGTAATTTGTAAACACAAGCTTCCCTTGACATTATGTGAGTGTCACAGTGACCAGGTCAAAAGGTTTGTTCTAAAAGTGCTTGGAATGACACATTTCTCCATTGACTCACATTGAAAGTTGATCATGTTTTTCTCCTGAAAAGTAGCCATTTTAGAAAGAGGAAGTTTGTCTCACAGCAATGATATGCAAATCATCACTGACTCTCCTCATAAGAGCAGTGTGTCTCTCTGCAGCAGCGTCCATCCTCTAAACACAGCACAAACATGTTGTGTTCAGTTTCTCTGCTGCTGCTGACCGCTGCCTTGCGTGAGTCTTTCAGCTCAAGCCCCACTTCACTTCGTCTGATTCACTGCTTCAAACATACTCAGATCTTTCTTCTTCTGCTCTTTCCACAGGTGTGTTCTGTGCTACTGAGATGATCCAGCCGGACTCAGTGGTCATCAGACCAGCAGAGAGTCTGACCATCAACTGTAAAATTACTGGAGCTTCTATCACTGACAGCAGCAGTCATCATGCAGTAGATTGGATCCGACAACCTGCAGGAAAAGCTTTAGAATGGATCAACCACATTAATTATGCTGGAGGCATAGCTGCTAAGGAGTCACTGAAAAACAAGTTCACCATCTCTCGAGACACGTCCAGCAACACAGTAACTCTCCAAGGAAAGAATCTGGAGCCTGGAGACACAGCTGTGTATTACTGTGCAAGAGAGCCATTCACACACTGATACAGAAAAGCCGCAGTGCTGTACAATAACTATTCACCTACACTCCACGACATGCAGAATTGTAGACAGTGCACTGGAAGTGACCAGTAGTCACTAATACACTCCTACATCACACACACTGCCTTTTTAAACTATAGAATAGAATAGAACAGAATAGAATAGCTTTTTATTGTCACTGAGAAAACAATGTTCAAAAACAGTGTTAAAACAGTGAATTGCAGTTTTAGCATCCACTCTCAGGCAGCAGTTAAAAGATAAAATCGATAAATGTGCAAAACAACGCAAAGATTATTCAGAAGTATTTACACTAGAAAATATGTACAGGCTTTATTTAAAAGGGCCGTGTGCAATTGATTGTCAATTAGGATGGGTGGTTGTTTATAGATTCTGCTGATTACCAATCAGGATGGATTGGTTAAAGTTGTTGGGGGGATGGGGTTAATGGCTTTCACAGCCTGGGGAAAGAAGCTGTGTTTCAACCTGTTTCTGCAAGCTAAGAAGAGTTTCCCCAAGCCAAGAAGAGCAAGAGCTCCCACCCCCATCATGATCACCTTCTACTGTGGGGCCATCAAGAGTACCCTGACTAGCTATTTCACTGTGTGGTTCAGGGCCTGTACAGCATCCTGCCGCAGAACCCTCCAGCGTATTGTGAGAACTGCTGAGAAGACCATTGGTACCTCTCTCCCCTGCCTTCAGGACTTATACAGCTCCCGTCTCCTACGAAAAGCCCTCTGCTTGACAGGTGATCCCACCCACCCGCTACACAGCTTCTTCAGCTTGCTACCATCAGAGCGGAGACTGCATAGTCTCAGGGCTAGGACCAGCAGACTGAGGGACAGCTCCATCCATCAGGCTGTGAGAATGCTGAACTCTCTCCCTGCTCTGCCCCCCTCTCACTTCTGCCCCCCACACACACTACTCAGCAACCTCATCAACTACCACCAATATCCAACTGTGATTTGAAAATCAGGCAGGCACTCAACCACTTTAACCAGCCTCCAGGCTTCATATCCCTATATTAGCACTACTGCTAACACCGGTCCTGTTTATATTGGTAATGTCACTTAAGCTCCTCATCAGACCTAACTGTGACTTTTTCAATAGAACCGGTATGCACTTGTTCACTTTATTTAGTTGTTATATGATTATCTTGTACTATTGTCTACTCTGCTTTGCACATCCAGTATCCTACCTCCTTCTATTACAATATTTTGCACTATTGTTTACACTACCTTGTACATCCATTATCCTACCTCCAAATCAGTTTATTGTCTTCAGTCAGTGTCCCATTGACTCATGTATGTCTATCAGTGAGCTGCTGGTATCGTATGTCCTGCACTTGTCTTCTGTTTGTTCACTTTCATATATTTATATACTTAGTTGAATTTAGTCTATTTTTTGTTAAATGTTACTGCATCTTGGAGAGGAGAGTAACATAATTTCAATCCTTTGTATGTCCTTTAGGGCGGCACGGTGGCACAGCAGGTAGTGTTGCAGTCACACAGCTCCAGGGGCCTGGAGGTTGTGGGTTCTATTCCCGCTCCGGGTGACTGTCTGTGAGGAGTTGGTGTGTTGTCTGCATGGGTTTTCTCCGGGTGCTCCGGTTTTCTCCCACAGTCCAAAAACACACGTTGGTAGGTGGATTGGCGACTCAAAAGTGTCCGTAGGTGTGAGTGAATGTATGTGTGTGTCTGTGTTGCCCTGTGAAGGACTGGCGCCCCCTCCAGGGTGTATTCCTGCCTTGCGCCCAATGATTCCAGGTAGGCTCTGGACCCACCGTGACCCTGAACTGGATAAGCGGTTACAGGTAATGAATGAATGAATGTATGCCCTTAACATATGCAGCATTGACAATAAAACTCTCTTGACTTGACTTGACTTGTCTTTACTTTGAAATGTCTGAATCTCTTTTTAAAGCGGAGGGGGGGAAACAGAGTGTGTCCAGGGTGAGTAATATCCATTGAAATGCAGATAGCCTTTTTTCTGGAGTCAGCTGTTGTAAATGTCACTGAGGGGGGATAGTGAACTTCCTATGATTTTTTCCACCCCTCTCACCACTCGCTGCAGGTCTCTCTTGTCCTGTGCTGTGCAACTGGTGAACCAAACTGTGCAGCAGTATGTCAGGATCCTTTCGATGGTGGCTCTGTAAAAGTTCACCAGCAAGTGTTGAGGGAGGTGGAAGTGCTTCAGCTTCCTGAGGAAGTAGAGTCTCTGTTGCGCCTTCTACACTTGGTATCGGGTGTTGAAGGCCCATGTGAGGTCAGCAGAGATGTGTACTCCAAGGAACTTAAAGTAGTCCACTCCACTCTCTCAACTTCCACTCCATTGATGAGGAGGGCCGTGGTCTCTGTGTGGGTGGATCTTCTGAAATCCACGACCATCTCCTTGGTTTTAGTAGGGTTCAATTCCAGGTTGTTATTCCTACACCATACTGTCAAGTGCTGGACCTCCTCCTTGTAGGCTGACTCGTTGTTGTTCGTAATCAGTCCTACAATGGTGGTGTCATCAGCAAACTTGATGATGCTATTGGAGGTGTGAATGAGGGAGCAGTCATATGTGAAGAGTGAGTAGAGGAGGGGGCTGATGACATCTCCCTGTAGGGTGCCTGTGTTCAAGATGATAGTTGAGGATGTGCGGACTCCCATCCTATCGAATTGGGGTCTGTTGCTCAGGAAGTCCAGTATCCATAAGCATAGTGAACTGCTCAGGTCCTGTTTTTTGACCAGCTTTTGTGGAATAACTGTATTAAAGGCTGAACTAAAGTCCACGAACAACATCCTTACATATGAATTTTCCTGTTCTAGATGAGTGAGGGCTGAGTGGAGAGCTGTGATCACAGCATCCTCTGTCGACCTGCTGCTCCTGTAGGCAAACTGATGTTGGTCAAGGTCAGCTGGGATGGCAGATCTGATATGAGGAATAATGAGTTTCTCAAAGCATTTAGAGATGATGGGAGTTAGGGCGACCAGGTGGTAGTCATTTAGGCAGCACACTGTGTTTTTCTTTGCCACTGGGATGATGGTGGCTGATTTGAGGCAGGTGGGAACTGCAGATTGTTGCAGGGAGAGTTTGAAAATTGTGGTGAACACTCCTGCTAGCTGGTCTTTGCAGACCTTGAGAATTTGTCCGGCAACACCATCTGGTCCAGAAGCTTTTCTAGTGTTTATCCTGCACAGAGCAGATCGGACCTGGTTTGGGTGAAGCTGAACTATATGGCAGTAACTGATGTTGATTATTTACAGAACCACTCTGAAAGGTTGGTTAATCAGACCCCAGTATATGTTCCAACACGAGTCCCTTTCAAATAACCTCTGGCCCAGAAAAGTGCACAGCTCTGTGACGTATGGCATACAGTCTTTACTGGCATTTGAACACAGCAATAAATAATAACTGATAATGAATTAATGCTAATGCAGTGGTGTCTGAGGATTAGAAAGTCACACAAACATATTTCTACTGATTTTGAACTGATTTTGCAACTGCTTTTAAATGTTTAAGAACATGTTCCCTGAACTGTAGGATTATTCACTAACAACAACAAAAAAGACATTGACACTCAAGACTGTGACTTTCCTGAAAGCTCTTATTTCCCATAAATGTTCTGATCTGAACTATACATAATATTTAATGCTTCTATCCAAGAGAGGGAAAAAAAAACAATTTTCGCTTCATATCCAAACAAATTCACAGCTAGGTGGGCAAATTCAGCCATGATAAATCAAGCACTATTGGTCTGAAAGGACATGGAGCTCTTATGAAGCTCCTTATGCCCAATAAAAATATAGACAAAAGAAGAACATTTCCATTCAACAATGTATCTACTGGTCAGAATCATTGACTGTCTCAAGAACTGTAGTCTAAAAAACAAAGATTTTATGCTCAATAAAGTGGGGGACATTGTGTATCATTTGTATCGACACGTCATGAAGTTTTGGTGCGGTCTAAACAACAACTGACATGTTCTAGTTCTGTAAAGTAACTGGACGGTGAGAAACACAGGGACGTTCTGTTGCTTTATTAATTGATATGTTGTTTATTTTAGAGTGTTGGGGTCAAACGCTGATCCAGTCTGAAGCCGTGGTCATTTCTCCTGGAGGGTCTCATAAACTGACCTGTACAGCATCTGGACTGGACTTTGATGGCTACTGGATGTACTGGATTAGACAGGCTCCTGGAAAAGGCTTGGAATGGGTCGCAACTATAACGGGTGACAGCAGCAGCAAGTACTACTCTCAATCTGTTCAAGGAAGAGTCACCATCTCCAGAGACAACAGTAAAGACCAGCTGTATCTGGAGATGACGAGTGTGAAGGACACTGACACGGCGGTGTATTACTGTGCTCGAGAACCACACTGACACAAGAGCTTACAGCGCTGTACAAGAACCCCTGCAGTGTGAAGGATGAAGGAGATGTAGTTCCTTCTATTTTTGTGACTCTAATTAATAACACTGTCATTTCAGTTTTTCAGCGACTAAAACTATCTCCATATATTGTTGATATATTGTTCATTTCCGAATACATACACTTCATCAGTTACAGCAGAATAAGCTACAACAGAGTCTACTAAAGAGTCTTAGACGTTGCTTCAGCATTTCTGAACTTTTTCTCAGATCTGAAGTGAGACTGGAGCTGGATTTTCTCCTCTCTCTCAGAGTGTAAACCCTTAAGTGTTGTTTATCTGTTGGGGACAGTTTTTGGTGAGACACCTGATCTCGTTCAGTTGTTATGAGCCCCATTTTCTCTTTCTGTCTTGAACACTGCACTTTTTACTGGACATTAAGTAAGTAACAGGTGAGTGGTGGTGTTTTCTCAGTGCTGTAGAGGTGCAGTTTGTAATTTTGAATCTTGTTATATATTTGTTCATCTGATTTTGTGTAAATTAATCTTATAATTTTTCATGCACTTCTATGAGCCACTGAACCTGATGATACTGGGAAAAGCTATGTGTTTACAAACATTTCACACCCTCCATTTTGCCTCTCCCTGGTGAAATAACAGTTTCAGACAGAGAGGAAGTGCTCAGTATCAGCCTCTAGGGGGCAGCTGTGCTTCATTCATACATCCATCCATCCATTATCTGTACCGCTTATCCAGTTCAGGGTCGCTGTGTGTCCAGAGCCTACCTGGAATCATTGGGCGCAAGGCAAGAATACACCCTGGATGGGGCGCCAATCCTTCACAGGGCAACACAGACTCACACATTCACTCACACACTCACACCTATGGACACTTTTTGAGTCGCCAATCCACCTACCAGTGTCTGTTTTTGGACTGTGGGAGGAAACCGGAGCACCCGGAGGAAACCCACGCAGACACGGGGAGAACACTACAACTCCTGCAGCTGTGCTTTACTGTAAAAATTCACCTTAAAGGCTAAGCACCAGCTATATGAAAGTATCAGATAAATAAAAACTGTGGAATTTGAGTACCTAACTGGAATTATTAGGCGTAAGGAGGGAGCCAGTCCTTCACAGGGCAACACAGACACACACACACTTTCACTCACACCTACGGACACTTTTGAGTCACCAATCCACCTAACAACGTGTGTTTTTGGACTGTGGGAGGAAACCTGAGCACCCAGAGGAAACCCACCCGGACACAGGGAGAACACACCAACGCCTCACAGACAGTCACCCGGAGCGGGAATTGAACCCACAACAAAATCGATGTACCTAAAGAAGATGTAATTAATTAAGCAATATATATATTCCCCAAATTTGAATATCTCATTTCAATAGTAATAGTAATATCATGCTGGTTGAGTGAAGGACACATTGGGGATGGAGGCATACGCAGAAGTGGACATTTAGTAACAAAGACACACACAGACACTGGAACACATCACTTTAACAAGCAACAATGAACGACAAATTCTAAGAATATAAAGGGAGTTTAACCGCCCCCCAAACCCCTGACAAGTAACTTCCCTAAGTTACCCAAAGAAAATCATTCACATTACACCACACACCCTGGCTTTTCAACTTCATTCATTCATTCATTATCTGTAACCGCTTATCCATTTCAGGGTCGCGGTGGGTCCAGAGCCTACCTGGAATTATTAGGCGCAAGGCGGAAATACACCCTGGAGGGGACGCCAGTCATTCACAGGGCAACACAGACACATAGAGGGTAACACAGACCTACGGACACTTTGGAGTCACCAATCCACCTACCAACGTGTGTTTTTGGACTGTGGGAGGAAACCGGAGCACCCGGAGGAAACCCACGCGGACACAAGGAGAACACACCAACTCCTCACAGACAGTCACCCGGAGTGGGAATCGAACCCACAACCTCCTGGCCCCTGGAGCTGTGTGACTGCGACACTACCTGCTGCGCCACCGTGCCACCCTTTTCAACTTCATGCTGGTAATAATTTGGATAGATACCAAAGGTGTCTGGTATGTCCATAAACACTCTGAAAGGTTGATTAATCAGACCTCAGTACAGGTTCCTCCACTAGTCCATTTCAGATGCCCAGAGACATGGAGAGTTCTGTGTCTTCCAACATGCACTGTACCATATTAACGCATATTTGAACATGCAGCAATAAACAATTATTACTCACAATACATTATTGAAGCATTCCAGAGAACATTCTGGAATTTTAATGCAGTGTGGTCTGAGGGATGGAAGGCCACAGGAAATTAGTGGTGTTTTTCTGTGCTTTTCACAAACAGATTTTTCCAGACATGATGATATGCACAACAGAGGGCAAAACACATGAGACTCTTGCAGTGTCTTGTTTAGGATGCAGTGCTTAAGCTTGAGGTTTATTTGCAGATTACTTTTTGATAGATACTTACCACTACAGCCTTTGTTGGAGGCCTCTTCCATCCCCAGATATTCTCATTATGAGATCACATCTGGTCCCATGAAACCATGCCCAATGTCCAATATGTCTGTCAGAACTGTAAAACATCATTTCAGAGCTCAGGTATGATGTATAACGTGATGTAAGTTACAGGTGTGATGTATTAGATTTGTAAAGGAAGCTTGCAGTGATAAATACAGTGCTGTGAAATCTCTGCTCCCCCCTGGTCCAAATTTTCAGAAAATCCACAAAACAATTATTTAGTATGAGCTTTTGCATATTTTTGCCTGTGAAGGAGGGGCTTATTGAAAGTGTTCTTGAATACAAATACATCCACCGCACCCCAGGGTCAGAGGGAAGTGGTGATCTAATCCTGTGGTCCTCAGTTTGTATGAAATCATGAGCGTCCTCAAAGGCATTATTCTCATCTCTGCATGTTTCATAGGTGAGGAGAATGAGCACCGATTGAACATGATTCTGGATTTTCTGATCTGTGAATTATTAATACGTCTTATTCCTGCAGGTGTGAGTGGTCAGACACTGACCGAGTCTGAGCCGGTGGTCATAAGTCCTGGAGGGTCTCACACACTGACCTGTACTGGCTCTGGATTCACATTCAGTGACTATTGGATGAGCTGGATCAGACATGCTTCTGGGAAAGCACCGGAATGGATTACAAACATTGCTGCTTCTAATAGCATTGAATTTTCCTCAGCACTGAAAGGACGATTCAGCATCTCCAGAGACAACAGCAAAAGTCAAATCTACCTTCATTTAAACAGTCTGAGGAGTGAGGACACTGCTGTTTATTACTGTGCTCGATAGCCACAGTGACACTGGTCCTTATTGTGTTGGACAAAAACTCCCCAGCTGTGTTTATTATCGTTCTACAGCTCTGTGTCACAATCTGAGAGCACACTGCCTTCCTTTAACAGACAACATGGCCATTCAGTACAGAGTTATTCCACACTCAAGAACACACCACACTCCTCACAGTTGGTGACTTGAGGATTCAACCCATTTAGGAACACTACTTTTAAACATCCGGATTGTTCACTGATTCATTCTCACTCATAGTCCTTACATTATTCAAAAGAGAAGATGTTTTTCAGCATCTTACAATGTTCCTATTCTCAGAAATGAGGATTGTAGTACACCTCAAACAAGTGTGTATTTGATATAATGCTGTATGTACAGTGTTGTTTTGCATGATTGAGGATGCAGTGTCTATTTCAGCCGCTAGAGGGAAACCACCTATAACTTTATACGGCATGAAGGGTTTCTTTCCTGCAGTTGTGTTTGTGAAAAACTGACCCAGGGTCAGAAAAACCCAGGGTCAGACCAACTATGTTTTGTTGATGTGTTTCATTTCCAGTCATTCAGACATTTTCCTTCATATGCAAATCACCCCTGACTCTCCTCATAAGAGCAGTGTGTCTCTCTGCAGCAGCGTCCATCCTCTAATCACAGCACAAACATGTTGTGTTCAGTTTCTCTGCTGCTGCTGACCGCTACCTCGCGTGAGTCTTTCAGCTCAAGCCCCACTTCACTTCGTCTGATTCACTGCTTCAAACGTACTCAGATCTTTCTTCTTCTGATCTTTCCACAGGTGTGTTCTGTGCTACTGAGATGATCCAGCCGGACTCAGTGGTCATCAGACCAGCAGAGACTCTGACCATCAACTGTAAAATTACTGGAGCTTCTATCACTGACAGCAGCAGTCATTTTGGAACAGCTTGGATCCGACAACCTGCAGGAAAAGCTTTAGAATGGATCAACCTCATTTATCATGATGGGGGTGTAGCTGCTAAGGATTCACTGAAAAACAAGTTCTCCGTCTCTCGAGACACGTCCAGCAACACAGTAACTCTCCAAGGAAAGAATCTGGAGCCTGGAGACACAGCTGTGTATTACTGCACTCGATACACACACTGATACACAAAGGCCACAGTGCTGTACAATAACTACTCACCTACACTCCACACCATGAAGAAGTGTGAACAGTGCTTGAAGTGTACTGGAAGTGGTCGCCAATACTCCCCTATGTCACACACACACACACACACACACACACTGGGTTTAACTTCATGGCAGTAAAAGTTTGGATGCATGTTGTATTTTATCCAGAAAACCACTGATGTCCATTATTTACAGATCCACTCTGAAAGGTTGGTTAATCGGACCCCAGTATATGTTCCAACACATGAGTCCATTTCAAATGAGCTCCAGGCCAGAGTGGTTAGTCATTGTGACCTTTGGCTTCCACCGTGCATACTACAGTCTTAACTTGCATTTGAACACAGCAATGTAAATATGGTAACTGTATTAATGATAAAGCAGTGGTGTCTGATGATTGGAATGTCACACAAACACAGTGTTTAACTGTTTAAGGACACTTTCCCTATTCAGTAACAAAATAATGACACATCTACACTCATCAAGATCCTGCCTTTCCTGAATGCTCTTATTTCCCATAGATGTTCTGATCTGGTGACGGTACCGCACTGTACAAGAACCCCTGCAGTGTGGAGGATGAAGGAGATGTAGTTTCTTCCATTTCTGTGTCTCTAATTAATAGCACTGTCATTTCAATGTTTCAGCCACCAAAGTTAACTCCATATATTGTTGATATATTGTTAATTTTAAAATACATACACTTCATCAGTTACAGCAGAACAAGCTACAACAGAGTCTACCAACTTTTTCTCAGATCTGAAGTGAGACTGGAGCTGGATTTTCTCCTCTCTCTCGGAGTGTAAAGCCTTAAGTGCTGTTTATCAGTTGGGGACAATTGATCTTGTTCAGTTGTTATGAGCCCCGTTTTCCTCAAAAACTGCGCTTTTTACTTGGAGCGGTGGTGCTTTATCAGTGCTGCAAATGTGTAGTGTGAATGTGTAAATGAATCTTATTATTTTCAATGATGCAATTCTATGAGCCACTGAACCTGATGATACTGGGAAGAGCTTTGTGTTTACAAACATTTCACACCCTCCATTTTACCTCTCCCTGGTGAAATAACACACACCGAGTTTCAGGCAGAAGTGAAGTGCTCAGAATCGGCCTCTAGGGGGCATCTGTGCTTTACTGTAAAAGTTCACCTTCAAAATCATTCAATACAGACAAAACAATGAGACCCACAAAAAGTAATGATGGGATGCTGTAAATCACACTCACCAACAAGGACCAATAAACCTGTTCCAACTTTTTCTGCAGCTTAAGTGTTCAGTTCACACTCTGTTAATGAAACTTCTGATGTAGAGTTAGGTCTAGGGTTACTGTGATCACTAGTGTGTACTAGCTACACATTCTGTCTGAACACTAAGCACTTTTGTGAGTTGCTCTGGACAAGAGCGTCTTCTAAATGATGTAAATGTAAATGTAGTTTTGAGTTAAGGGTTGGGTTAAGGTTAATAAAAGCATTGCAAAATCCGCCCATTGGTTAATACTCGCCCAGTCACATGATGCCTCTGAGCAGGGAGAATGAAGAGTAGCATCACCTTGCTCCAACACGTGAAACTCCACTGATTCTTTTCAGACTGCCGCTAGCAACGTCATTGAGGCTCAACACACTTGAAGGTGAACACTGCCTGACGACTTAGTTACATCAGCAAACAGATGATTTTTAGAGGGCGGGGCATGCAAATTAAACCTTTCCTCTATAAACACAGACTCTCACCGCATTATTCTCACCAGGGTTTGACATTTCAGGAGCAGCCATGAGCCCGAGACGCATGTTCCAGCTGATTTCCACATTAATGACTATAATCAGTGAGTAGACTCAGCTGTCGATCTGTTACTGATGTCCTGTGTGTGTTTACAGCAGACGGCTGTGTGTTTGTGTTTAAACTGGAATGATGAGCTGAGTGTATTTTGACAGGTTGTGGATGTCAGACACTGACCGAGTCCGAGCCAGTGGTCATTAAACCTGGAAACTCTCATACACTCACCTGCACCTTCTCTGGGATTGATGTTGGTGATGCAGATATATCCTGGATTAGACAGGCTCCTGGAAAAGCCTTAGAATGGATCTCTCACATTTCTGCTCCAAGTGGTGGCAATAAACTATACTCTGAGTCTGTTAAGGGAAGATTCACCACCTCCAGAGACAACAGTAAGATGCAGGTGTATCTGCAGATGAACCAACTGAAGACTGAAGACACGGCGGTTTTTTACTGCGCACGAAGACCACACTGATACAAAACATTACAGCACTGTACAAAAACATACCTCACTTACAGAGTCCAGACCTCCACACACACCTCATACACATGGTTTACAGCTCCCTCATGAACCAGAATGTCCTCATTGATGAAAACAGACTCCTAACCATCATGTAGTGTAAATACTTTTGAGTAAATACATACAGTTCAGGAACATAGTGCTGATTATTCCACAGTGATATTCGGGTGTGAGACATTAACAGAGTTCCCATAATCAGAACTGTGGCTCTAAGCTTGATTTCTGGATGAAAAAAGAATGGGTTTTTTTGGAAACACCACTATCACACCCTGTTGTTAAAACTGGTTCAATATCTGATGTGTTTGTGATGTCACTGTTCTGAATTATGAAGTGAAACTGTGAACATCACTCTGTCCGTGCTACAAGTGAGATAACACTCCTGTGAACTGAAATGACATTGGAGGAAAGGAAGTCCTAATATGGGCATGACTCTACTACAGAATGAAGCACCACTTAAGTGGAATATGAATGGATCAATAGAAATGCTTCAAGTTTCTTGCAATAAAAATCTAATTCCATTAAATCACACTGAACTTCCTTCTTTCTCCTGTACAGTCACTATTTGGAGATAAAAGGATTTTGTCCAGAGAGGGGTTTGTTAGTATCAATGCTGATTATACCACATTAGAGCTTTACAATGTTTCTGTAAAATCATTACAAATGGGTTCTGTTATCTAGAACTCCCCTCATTAAAACCACCTTTAGTTCTAGTCTTTCACCCTTTTAACTTCACATCACCACGGTGTGAGCAAAACGTTGTATCTCCATTATTGCTGATTTAAATTGTATGATGTAATTTGTAAACACCAACTTCCCTTGACATTATGTGAGTTTCACAATAAAACTAAAAAAAAGTAAACTTCTGGATTCATTCTCACTCATAGTCCTTGCTATATTCCCAAGAGAAGACGTTTTTCAGCATCCTACTCTCATCTGGCTTTTGCAGAGTCGTTTCTGGAAATGAGGATCGTAGTACACCTCAGATAAGCGTGTATTTGATGCACAGTGTTGTTTTGTGTGATTGAGAATGCAGTGTCTATTTCAAACGCTAGAGGTCAGAAACCACCTATAACTTTATACGGCTTGAAGGGTTGATTTCCTGCAGTTGTGTTTGTGAAAGACCCAGGGTCAGACCCATTATGTTTTGTTGATGTGTTTTATTTCCAGTCATTCAGACATTTTCCTTCATATGCAAATCACCCCTGACTCTCCTCATAAGAGCAGTGTGTCTCTCTGCAGCAGTGTCCATCCTCTAAACACAGCACAAACATGTTGTGTTCAGTTTCTCTGCTGCTGCTGACCGCTGCCTCGTGTGAGTCTTTCAGCTCAAGCCCCACTTCACTTCGTCTGATTCACTGCTTCAAACGTACTCAGATCTTTCTTCTTCTGCTCTTGCCACAGGTGTGTTCTGTGCTACTGAGATGATCCAGCCGGACTCAGTGGTCATCAGACCAGCAGAGACTCTGACCATCAACTGTAAAATTACTGGAGCTTCTCCATTACAGACAGCAGCAGTCATTTTGGAACAGCTTGGATCCGACAACCTTCAGGAAAAGCTTTAGAATGGATCAACCTCATTTATTATGATGGGGATATACGTGCTAAAGATTCACTGAAAAACAAGTTCACCATCTCTCAAGACACGTCCAGCAACACAGTAACTCTCCAAGGAAAGAATCTGGAGCCTGGAGACACAGCTGTGTATTACTGCGCACGAGACTCACACTGATACACAAAGGCCACTGTGCTGTACAATAATTACTCACCTACACTCCACACCATGATGAAGTGTGTACAGTGCACTGGAAGTGGTCGCTAATACTCCCCTATGTCACACACACACACACACACACACACACACTGGGTTTTTTAACCTTATGGTAAAAGTTTGGATGCATGTTTTATTTTACCCAGAACACCACTGATGTCCATTATTTACAGAACCACTCTGAAAGGTTGATTAATCAGACCCCAGTATATGTTCCAACACATGAGTCCATTTGAAATAAGCTCCAGCCCAGAGTGGTTAGTCATTGTGACCTATGGCTTCCACCGTGCATACTACAGTCTTAACTTGCATTTGAATACAGCAATAGAAATATGGTAACAGACAATGTATTAATGATAAAGCAGCGGTGAATGAGGATTGGAATGTCACACAAACACAGTGTTTAACTGTTTAATGACAATATCCCTATTCAGTAACAAAATAATGACACATCAACACTCATCAAGACCCTGCCTTTCCTGAATGCTCTTATTTCCCATAGAAGTTCTGATCTGGTGACATTCAACATCCTCTGAATAACATCATCCACACAGTGCCCCTCAGCAATGTTCCAACAGCTAGTGTAAAGACTTCATAGAGAAACAGAAGCTCTTACTGCAGGAAAGTCCTTATTGATGCCCTTGTTTTGCAAATAATTGTTGGACGAGCTCAACTCTGATATGGCATGGACGTGCTGTATTTGTGATTCCTCTGGATTTCCATCCTGACTATTAGAGGGCAGGTGAGTACAACAGCTCTGACCTCACTAACTCCATGTGACTGAGTGACATTGTGAAAATGGAAATGACAGCGACGGTGGTTTAGAGCTGAAACTCAGCACTGATGAGGTCATTCTTACACTGTCTTTCTGTCCTTTATGCAAAGTGACCTCACTGTCCTTTCTGTATGAAAACCAGCTTCTCCTGGTTTTCCAGCGTCTTCAACACAGCACCATGTTCTTCACATTTCTGCTGATGCTGACCACAGCAGTGACCTGTGAGTGTCTTTATGGACTGGAATACAGACAAAACACATCACACACCACAGCATTTATCAGTGTGTCCAGCTGGAACTGAGCAGTTTGTTGATGCTGGAGATGAACAAGGCTATTAACCTTTGTCTTTCTTTTGCTGCAGGTGTGAAATGTGATGTTGATCTAGGGCAGCCCAGGTCAGTGGTCATAAAGCCAGGAGACTCACTGACCCTCAGCTGTAAAGTGTCTGGATATTCAGTTACTGATAGTAGCTACGCAACTGGTTGGATTCGACAGCCTGCAGGAAAACCTCTGGAGTGGATTAACAACATCTGGGGTGGTGGGAGCACTTACTGTTACGCCCCTACTATTGGGCTCCAGGGTGTTATTGTTTTCAGGGCTACCAACTACTGTACCAACAGAAACAAGGGTGTCAATTGGTATCTTACCCTCAGTAGCAGGACTAACACGAGAACGATAAGATTTCAACATATTGACATGACAGACACGTTTCCTACGTTTTCGATCAGGGGTTTGAATAACATAATCTGTAGTACTAAGTCTTTCTTCAACTGTATATGGGCCAGCAAACTTGGCTGAAAGTGATGGACCAGGGACAGGAAGTAACACCATTACTTTATCCCCTGGTTGGAACTGTCTGGAAACTGCACGTCTGTCATAGGAACGTTTCATCCGTTCCTGAGAACCACTAAGAGTCTCACGAGCAAGAGCACAAGCTTTATGCAGGCGCTCTCGAAAGGTACTTACATAATCCAATATATTCTGTGACTGACTATTTTCATTTAGAAATGTTTCTTTAAGAACCTTCAAAGGACCACGCACAGAGTGAGCAAATACAAGCTGAGCAGGGCTAAATCCTAATGAGTCCTGAACAGCCTCACGCACAGCAAAGAGCACAAGGGGTACCCCTTCATCCCAGTCTTTCCCTGTATCCAAGCAATATTTACAAAGCATTGACTTTAAGGACTGGTGAAACCTTTCTTGTGACTCAGGATGATATGGACTTGAAACCTGGTGAGCAATATTCAGAGTGGCCATAACTTGTGAAAACAGTTTGGAGAGAAAATTAGTACCTTGGTCAGTCTGTACACTCCTCGGCAGACCAAAAGTAGTAAAATACTTAATCAAAGCTTTAATGATAATTGGGGCAGTTATTCTCCGTAAAGGGATAGCTTCAGGAAAACGTGTTGTAGCGCACATTATTGTCAACAAGTATTGATTTCCAGACCTGGTTTTTGGTAAGGGACCTACACAATCATGTAATATTCTTTCAAATGGTTCCCCAATAACTGGAATGGGACAAAGAGGAGCAGGAGGAATAACCTGATTAGGTTTCCCTGAGCACTGACAAACATGGCAAGAATGGCAAAAGTCTGCTACATCCTTTCTAAGTCCAGGCCAGAAAAAATGTTTAAGTATACGAGCATACGTTTTGGTAATACCTAAATGACCGGACCAAGGGTGATCATGTGCCAATTGAAGCACATGCTGTCGGAAAACATTGGGTATCACAACTTGATAAACACAAGCGGCCTCAGAATTTGTACGAGGTAACCATTTCCTCATTAATACATTATGATCTAAAAAAAATAACACTTGTTTATCTCGTGTTTCTGTAGACAAGGCAGCAAAACATTTCCTCTAACTAGGGTCAGCCTTTTGGGATGTTACAAGCTGGTCACGGCTAATGTTCAAATTACCCATCCCCTGATCCCCAGTCTTTTCATTATGCACAAAGGCTGTAGATTGTTCCATTGGACAATCGGAAACCGTATAGCAAGACGAGTCATCCTGGGCTAAAAATGAATCAGCTAGGTCAACCACGTCCTCTAACAATTTTGCTCTAGCACGTGTCACAGCACAAGCAGGGAAAACCATAGGATGATCTTCTAATACCCCAGAAAGTGCCAACACATTACTGTCAGACGGCTTATCTATGACCTTTAATACTGGAAGAATACTACCTCCCACTATGTCGTTACCCATGATAAATGTAACCCCTTCCACGAGTAAAGAAGGACAGACACCCACTCTGTATTTGCCAGTGGCGAGACTGGAAGTCAAATAAACATGGTGCAAAGGAACCTTAATATACTTCATAGCAATGCCCCAACAGAACACATATGAACCACAAAATGACTGTTCATTGAAAGGCAACACTCCTGCTAATACAAATGACTGTGAGGCACCCGTATCGCGAAGAATAGTTATGGGTGACTGACTTTCCTCAGACCCAGCAAACGAAATATACCCCTGAGTAATAAAAGGCTGATAACTAGGATCTGGAATGGTAGTGGCAATTTCAGGATAAACCGAAGAATGTTTATCTACCAATGCCACACTGTGATTCTGATTAATGCAGGATGTTTGCTTTTCTTGCTTACGTTTTAGGTTGGGGCATGTGGCTATTAAATGACCAGGCTTATGACAGTAAAAACACTCATCTGAGGTTCGACCATATTGGACCTGCTTAGGCCGTCGGTCAGTTACTACTGGAAAGTCGGTCTTAGCGGTCTTATAGATTGTTTTGTGGGTCAAAACATACTCATCCGCTAATACTGCTGCTTCTGACAAAGATGTAACTTTACGTTCATTAAGATAAATAACTACACGTTCATGTAAGCTGTTCTTAAACTCCTCCAACAGAATCAGCTCACGCAAGGATGCAAAATCTGTGACTTTGCTAGCCGAGCACCACTTATCCAGCAGAGTCTCTTTTTCCCTAGCCAACTCCACAAAAGTTTGTAATGAGCTCTTTTTGTGTAGGCGAAATTTCTGTCTGTATGCTTCAGGCACAAGTTCATATGCACGTAAAACGGATGCTTTAAAAACATCATACTTCAAGCTGTCCTGTAATGGCAGAGATGAACATACCTCCTGAGCCTTGCCTAATAACTTGCACTGTAACAAAAGGGACCACAAATCTTTTGGCCAATTTAAAGCTGTAGCTATACGCTCAAGAACCCCAAAATATGTATCCACCTCTGTTTCCCTAAAAGGCGGTACTAAGGCAATGTGCTTACTCACATCAAATGTTGGAGGGTTGACAGAAGAAACGGGAGGAGCAGAAGCAGAATCCACTGAAACAACAGCTGGAGAAGACACCAGAGTGGGAGGAGGACACGGTGCAATGTCCGGCTGGATGGTGGAAGGAGGAGCAATCTTCATTGCTCCTATCTCCAACTCCCTTAGACGGACCTTCCGGTCAACTTCTAACTCCACCTTCCGGATAGCCAAACATAAATCCCGTTCAGCTTGACGTGCCTCGGCCTTTTCCTGAGCCTCTAATTGGAGACGAGCGATTCGCACTTTAGCACGTGCTTCAGCATAAGACCCGGCAGTAGATGGAGAATAAGGGTCAAAACGAGGTAATGTCGCCCTTACTTCTTCCTCTAGTTGTTCTTGCTCCTCAGACTCAATAACGGGAGTTACAACCCTCTCAACTTCCCCCACCCCAGTACTTGTGGGAACCTGTGCTTGAAGGCTTTCAAACACCTCTAACTCCCTTAATGCCACAATGAGTTTACCCCTTATGTCCTTTACTAACATCGGTTTAGATACAGAAATGTTGTAATGTGCAGCTATTTCTAGTAATTCAACTTTACGGCATTTCTCAAGCACTTCCAAGTTAGGTGAAGCAACAAAAGCAGCCACATCAAACGATGCCATGTCCAACAACAAAAGCCAGCAAACCCCTTTACAACTCTACACATACAAGAAAAGAAAAAAAAAAAAATATCCCAGACAAGCCCCCAATTGTTACGCCCCTACTATTGGGCTCCAGGGTCTAGGGTGGTAGTAGTAAGGGAAACGTAACAATATGTGCAGGTGAAAAAGAAAAGCCAGTCAAAAAGCTAGAGACCAAGTGGTTCAGGGACTACAAACCTTACTTTAATACAAACGACCATACCACAATAACACATGACAGGTGGACAAACCTTAGGAGGGAGGAACATGGACAGTACCAAAGAAAAGAAAATAACAAAACATGACTAACACCTAAGCTATGTCAAGATACTCTAACTATATTCTATAAAGAAAATACAAGGGGTGGTACCTGCCCTCTACTCTGGTGTATCTATACAATACAGAGCCTACGTGTGCACCATGTAAGTGCGCACACATCTAGCTTGCTCTCACCCTCCTAGGGAGACAGAAACAAACAGACAACCTGACAGGACTAGGACACGGTTTCAAACACAAAAAAATATAAATACTCCAAAGGCAAAACAACACTAACATATGGTAGACATCATTAAACTAGTTTTTAAGACACACACCAGCACACAAGACCATACAGCCAGACAGAGTCAAACAATTTCCAAGCAAAACAAGTGAGCCCAAAGATGGCTGCCTTTCTGATTTCCTGGTGCAGCTTAAAACCTTTAAGCCCCACCCTTTTAGGAGCAGTAAGCTGTTGTGGCTGGTTGGGATTGGCTGGAGCTGGAAGGGTTGCCAGGTCCATGAAGTGACAGTCCAATCTACCTATGAGAAGAAGAGAAAGGGAGAAAAAGAAAGAACCAGGAAACAAAACAAGATAACAAATACATGCACAAAATTGTTACATGTAACACTTACCAAAAAGATTCTCTGAAAAGCAGGTTCAGTATTTCTAAAGATGCATCCAGCAGCAGAGTGACTTTACAGGGACAGAGGATGGAGCTTCAGGACACAGCTGTGTATTACTGTGTCCACTATCCACACACATTCAAAACATCAGAGAGTCTGTACAAAAACATGCAACATCTGTTGTGGACTTTACTTGCTATTATTTCCAGTCAATAACGGTCATAAAAAAAACAAAATATTAATTTCTCAGTGTCAGGAAAACAAGCAGAAACCAAACATTTTCACAGAAAATGACAAAAGTCTCAACTGCTCAAAATATCATCATTTATCATCCACAGCTTCTAAAAAGAACATCAAAAGATCAAGAGGAATTGGGACATAAAGCTTCTGTCTTTGACGGAGTGAAGAAAAGCCCACTCTCGGCTCAGAACCAAACACATCCACAACTCTGGAATCCTTTCAAGACCATGTTCACAATTTTAATCCAATACACATTTTATAAAATTCAGAATATGTTTCCTCACCATTTGTCAGCTCTCTGATCTGTTTGGGCACTGGAAAAGGGTTCGTTGTTTATACGCAGCCCTGGCTTCATAAAATAGTAAAAAACTGTTCAAAATGGCTCAGAAATTTACTCCCTACGTTGCCTGTTCTGCTATGGCAGAGAAACGGCATCTGGAAGCGTTTGGAGGGTGGAGAAACCTCTGAATTTTAAAAAGCATGAAAATAACTGAGAATGTTGCATTTTTCCTGCTCCATAGGTGTGTAATATTGGCTTATTTTTGCTGTTAGAGTTAAATTACTTCATGACCATTTCCAAATCAAACAATGAATCTGCTGGTGATCTCAGAAACATCAGTTGTCTGAATTCAATAACTGTCCTGAAGTCACTGAATGGACCAGTTTACGTTCCATTGAGTGGGTCCCTCACATGGGAGTGGCCATGATTACAATATCTAAAGTCCTTGATATATTCAGGCCACTATGTGTCAGTATAACGCCTGTGTCGTACGGTGAAGGAGAATCACTGGAGGAAATGGCTGCTCCTTTAAAGAATGGTGTCAGAGCAGTGGATGTGGAGAAGTGGGCGGGGCTATTTGGAGGGGGTCTTCAGAGTGAGAGACCTATGTAAAAGTGACCTGGAGAATGGACGTGAAGACCTTCTGGAGCTTTCTGTTCATGTCCCTCGCTACAAGTAAGATCCTGCTGGACACTGACACGGCGGTGTATTACTGTGCTCAAGACCCACACTGACACAAGAGCTTACAGCACAGTACAAGAAAGTGCTTTACCGAATCAAAATGAACTGTAAAAAACAATTTCTATTTATTTCAATGTTAATTTTTAAAGTGTATCATCAGAGCAGAGCAGAGCAGGCTACAGTAGAGTTTACTAACACAATGTCAATTTTTAATATTTAATACAAAAAAAATTCAGTACCCATGTGATAATTTATTGTGGCCCACCTAAGGCACACCTGTGCAGTTCAGTGTATATAAAGAAATGTAATAAGTGTAAGGGCAGTGAGCGTTTAGCGAGTGGTGACTTTTGTGCATGACCCCATCACACTGTCCCTACAGCACAGAGACAGGCTCTGGATTTAAACACATCTGAGTAATAACTGGTAAAAATTTTGAAGAAAAAATAAAGTGGATTATATGAATCAAAGGGAAAAACTAAAATTAAAAAAACAGAAGAACCTCTCCAGAGAATGGGGACTGAACAAAAGAGAATTCAGAATTTCTTCTTATATTTGCTTCATCTCTCAGATCAGAGCGGCTCCCTCTTGTTTGTGCTAACATTCTTTGCATTCTTTTTTCCTCTTATTTTTGAGTTGTGCTAAACCCATTTTTCCCCTTCATTTCTGCAGCCTCATTAAATCACCAGTCAAACATCAACAAAGGAATGACAAAGGTGTACTGTTTGCCACAGCCTTAAAAGCAGGGACCAGCAGGTACATCTGGTTGTCACTAATTACCCCTTGGTATTCTGGGACATTGTGTCTCCCAGAGTATCGGTGCCTCCCTTCCGTCACCCCCTGCTGGCAGCCAGTGGCACAAGCTGACCCTTACATTCCCAGAAGTATTGTCTAGTCAGATCTAGTCAAGTCTAGAACTTTACAGTTTTTCTGTAAAATCATTACAAATGTGTTCTGTTATCTAGAACACCCCTCATTAACAACACCTTACATCTAGCCATTCAGCCTTTTAACTTAATATCACCACTGTCTGAGCAAAACTTGAGCTTCCCTTGACATTATGTGAGTGTCACAGTGACCAGGTCAATAGGTTTGTTCTAAAAGTGCTTGGAATTACTGATAGGAATTTTGGCTCTTTTGGCTCTTAAATTGCTCTTTGTTTTACCACTTATTTCCACGGGTACAGAACAATATTACATACATTTTACATGAATATATGGACAAAATATTATTGTTCAATATTAAAAATAATGAATAGTGTTGCAATGGCCAATTGTTTTTATGGCTGTCTTGTAATAACTCACTGATTGCACTCACACATTCAATTGTAAAAATAACTGGATTTTTATTTAAACACCTTAATAAAAATCACTTGTAAACTCTGAAATATAGCCAATGGAACCCAAAAGGTAAGTATTACAAAATAGCTTATTAAACTAAATAATCATCCATTTCTGGGTAATAAAATAAACAAATACTCTGCAAAGTGCAAAACAGCAGCATTCAACGGTAGTGATTAAAACAACTGTCAACAAGCATTTAATTGATTTAACATTTTCTTCAACTATTTTTTGGAAGGCAGATTGGCATTCAGGACAACCAAGTGTCTCAGGTTTGCTTGTTGTTCTCTGATTGGTTGAATGACAAGCCTTAGAAAAAATGGCTCGGTCTTAGACAGCAACCGGCTCTCATCGTTCACTTACAAGAGCCGGCTCTTTGAACCGGTTCCTTCGCTACCGACACATCAATACTTGGAATGACACATTACTCCATTGACTCTGAACTGAAAGTTGATCATGTTTTTCTCCTGAAAAGTAGCCATTTTGGAGAGAGGAGGTTGTCGTCTCACAGCAGCGATATGCAAATCACCCCTGACTCTTCTTATAAGAGCAGTGTGTCTCTCTGCAGCAGCGTCCATCCTCTAAACACAGCACAAACATGTTGTGTTCAGTTTCTCTGCTGCTGCTGACCACTGCCTCGTGTGAGTCTTTCAGCTCAAGCCCCACTTCACTTCGTCTGATTCACTGCTTCAAACGTACTCAGATCTTTCTTCTTCTGATCTTTCCACAGGTGTGTTCTGTGCTACTGAGATGATCCAGCCAGACTCAGTGGTCATCAGACCAGCAGAGACCTTGACCATCAACTTTAAAATTACTGGAGCTTCTATCACTGACCACAGCAGTCATTTTGGAACAGCTTGGATCCGACATCCTGCAGGAAAAGCTTTAGAATGCATCAACATCATTTATTTTACTGGAAGCATATATGCTCAAGATTCACTGAAAAACAAGTTCACCGTCTCTCGAGACACGTCCAGCAACACAGTAATTCTCCAAGGAAAGAATCTGGAGCCTGGAGACACAGCTGTGTATTACTGCACACGATACACACACTGATACACAAAGACCACAGTGCTGTACAATAACTACTCACCTACACTCCACACCATGATGAAGTGTGAACATGCCTTCACAGAAGTGGACTCTAATACATTACATTACACCACACACACACACACACACATAAAGTTTGATGAATCAGAAGCCAATACATGTTCCACCACACTCCACTTCAAGTTCACTTCATAAGGCCTTGATCCCAGTGAAGTGGATAATTCTGTGCTGTGAGACTCCCACTGTCACAGTATAATCTTAACTTGCGTTTGAATGTACAGAAATTAAAGTGTTCTACAGAACATTCTGGAATTTTACTGAGTTCATCTGTATTTTACACAAAAAACTTCCCCCATGTTCCTTGAATCTTGTGATGATATGCACTCCAATATGATATGCACTTTAAAACCTGACAACAGCTTTAAATGAAGACTGTCCCTGAACTGTAGGATCATTTGCTGATGATAAAATGACACATCCTCATCAATAGAGTCTTTTCTGAATGTTTTTATTTCACTCAGATTTTCTGATTCTGAGATCAAAGCCGGTCCAACATCTGGCAACATTATCTCCAGCATCATCTGAAAAACAATATCCACACATTCCATCTCAGCAATGTTCCAACACAGAGTGCCTTCCCAGAGAAACAGAAGCTCTCACTGCAGGAAAGTCCTTATTGATGCCCTTGTTGTGCAAATAATTGTTGGACGAACTCAACTCTGATATGGCGTGGACGTGCTGTATTTGTGACTCCTCTGGATGTCCATCCTGACCACTAGAGGGCAGCTGAGTACGACAGTCCTGACGTCACTAACTCCATGTGACTGTGGTTTAGAGCGGAAACTCAGCACTGATGAGGTCATTCTTACACTGTCTTTCTGTCCTTTATGCAAAGTGACCTCACCGTCCTTTCTGTATGAAAACCAGCTTCTCTTGTCCACTGCACTGGAGACTGAGACAGTGTTTTCAACACAGCACCATGTTCTTCACATTTCTGCTTATGCTGACCACAGCAGTGACCTGTGAGTGTCTTTATGGACTGGAATACAGAAAACTCCCATCATACACCACAGCATTTATCACTGTGTCCAGCTGGAACTGAGCAGTTTGTTGACGCTGGAGATGAACAAGGCTTTTAACCTTTGTCTTTATTTTGCTGCAGGTGTGAAATGTGATGTTGATCTAGGGCAGCCCGGGTCAGTGGTCATAAAGCCAGGAGATTCTCTGACCCTCAGCTGTAAAGTGTCTGGATATTTAGTTACTGATAATAGCTACGCGACGGGTTGGGTTCGACAGCCTGCAGGAAAACCTCTGGAGTGGATTACCCACATCTGGGGTGGTGGGAGCATAAGACAGAAAGATTCTCTTAAAAGCAGGTTCAGTATTTCTAAAGATGCATCCAGCAGCACAGTGACTTTACAGGGACAGAGGATGGAGCTTCAGGACACAGCTGTGTATTACTGTGTCCGCTATCCACACACATTGAAAACATCAAAGAGTCTGTACAAGAACAGATGTTGTGGACTTTACTTGCTATTATTTCCAGTCAATAACGGTCATAAAGAACAAGTTAATAATTTCTCAGTGTCAGGAAAACAAGCAGAAACCAAACAATTTCACAAAAAAATGACAAAAGTCTCAACAGCTCAAAATATCATCAAACCTAATCCACAGTTCCAAAGATTTACAAAAAAAAGAAGAACATCAAAAGGTGAAGAGGAAAAGGGACATAAAGATTCTGTCTTTGACTTAGAGAAGAATATCAAGCCCAACTCTCACCTCAGATCCAAACAAATCCACAACTGTGTAATCCTTTCATGACCATGTTCACAATTTTAATCCAATACACATTTTATAGAATTCAGAAGGTGTTTCCTCATCATTTGCCAGCTCTCTGATCTGTTTGGGCACTGGAAAAGGGTTTGTTGTTTATACGCAGCCCTGGCGTCATACGGTGAAGGAGAATCACTGGAGGAAATGGCTGCTCTTTAAAGAATGGTGTCAGAGCAGTGGTAGAGGATGTGGAGAAGTGGGCGGGGCTATTTGGAGGGGGTCTTCAGAGTGAGAGACCTATGCAAAGTCAGAGTCCTTTACAGGCTTTTTATTCCCAGTCTCCACTCAGTCTTTATGCTGGATCAACACCACTCAGTGACCTGGAGAATGGACGTGAAGACCTTCTGGAGCTTTCTGTACATGTCCCTCACTTCAAGTAAGATCCTGCTGCTTCTCTACTGGATGTTATTGTTGTCAGCTCCAAGAACATGTCATTTAAGGTGGACAGGACAACAAGTCAATACAAGGACATTGTGTATCATTTGTATCGACACGTCATGAAGTTTTGGTGCGGTCTAAACAACAACTGACATGTTCTAGTTCTGTAAAGTAACTGGACGGTGAGAAACACAGGGACGTTCTGTTGCTTTATTAATTGATGTGTTGTTTCTTTTACAGTGTTGGGGTCAAATGCTGATCCAGTCTGAAGCAGCGGTCATTTCTCCTGGAGGGTCTCATAAACTGACCTGTACAGCATCTGGACTAGACTTTGATGGCTACTGGATGCACTGGATTAGACAGGCTCCTGGAAAAGGCTTAGAATGGGTCACAAATATTAAAGGTTTAATTAAATATTAATTAAATATTAATCCTTTTAACTTAATATCATCACTGTCTGAGCAAAACTTGAGCTTCCCTTGACATTATGTGAGTGTCACAGTGACCAGGTCAATAGGTTTGTTCTAAAAGTGCTTGGAATGACACATTTCTCCATTGACTCACATTAAAAGTTGTTCATGTTTTTCTCCTGAAAAGTATCCATTTTTGAGAGAGGAGGTTATTGTTTCACAGCAGCGATATGCAAATCACCCCTGACTCTCCTCATAAGAGCAGTGTGTCTCTCTGCAGCAGCGTCCATCCTCTAAACACAGCACAAACATTTTGTGTTCAGTTTCTCTGCTGCTGCTGACCGCTGCCTCTTGTGAGTCTTTCAGCTCAAGCCTCACTTCACTTCGTCTGATTCACTGCTTCAAAAGTACTCAGATCCTTCATCTTCTGCTCCTTCCACAGGTCATCACGGAACAGACTGGATCCGACAACCTGCAGGAAAAGCTTTAGAATGGATCAACCACATTAATTATGCTGGAGGTATAGCTGCTAAGGATTCACTGAAAAACAAGTTCACCGTCTCTCGAGACATGTCCAGCAACACAGTAACTCTCCAAGGAAAGAATCCGGAACCTGGAGAGACAGCTGTGTATTACTGCACTCGATACACACACTGATACAGAAAGACCACAGTGCTGTACAATAACTACTCACCTACACTCCACGACATGATGAAGTGTGAACAATGGACTGGAAGTGACCTGTGGACATTAATACATGTTTACACCACACACACACACCCTGGCTTGTGAAATTTATGGTGGTAACAATTTGGATGGTTATTTTGTTATTTTACCCAGAGAACCACTGGTGTCCATTACTTCTAAAAACAGAATTAAAGGTTGCTGTATCAGTTATTAATAAATGTTTCATTACACAAGTCCACTTCAGATGACCTTGAGCCCCACCGTGCACAATATAGTTTTGACTTGCATTTGATCATGCAGAAATTAAAATACTCTTGAAAATATTCTGAAATTTTAATGCAGTTGTGTCTGAGGGTTGGAAGGTCACAGGAGTTTTGTTGTGTTTTTCTGTGCTTTACAAATCTATCTCTTCTCACTGTACACCAATTACTGCATCTCCATGGACCTCTCAGTCAAAATCCTGAAGTTTGCAGATGATACTAGCAGAGCATGTACTGATAGCTAAGGAAGTTCAACCTGCCCCAGAAGCTGATGATGCAGTTCTACACAGCCATCATAGAGTCTGTCATCACCACATCCATTATTGCATTCAGTGACAACTTGAATTTCTACCTGAAATAAGAGTCTAACTTTAGAGACAACATTGATGTTAAAGGTGCACTCAGTCATTTCATCCTACAAAGTGCACCATAAAATTCTTATTAATATTATATTTTATAAAATTCTCTTTAAAGTCCAGTATCACATCAGATGAAGAATGAAATTACTTTGTTGTCCCTGAATGAACCAGTTTATTCTCCATAGAGTGGATATATAAGGGTATATAAGGGTAGTCAAATTGAAAGCAGACTTACTACAAAATATATCATGCATCCAGGCCACTAGGTGTCAGTATGAGTTCTGTTTCATAACATGATGCAGAATCATTGGAGAACATTACAGTAAACACTACCTGGTGTTGAACACGAGGGGGCGATCTTCCTTCACTCACACAATATACACCACTGGAGTCCTCTCACGGGTCACTAGATAAACAAATACCAGCTTCCTCCCACTGGACCTCTGTGTATTTAGGAGATCAGACTCTCTCTATTAAAGTGTGGAGAACATAGAAGAGCCCACAGCTCCAGCTTCAACCCACACTTCAACACCAACCATGTTCTCTACATCTCTACTGCTCCTGCTGGCAGCTGCTTCCTGTCAGTTCCTCAGTAAACAACACTCAACACTATTGAGATTATGTTCATGTCCAAGTTGATGAATCTAATAACTTTGTATTTCTGTGTATTTCTAATCTACAGGTGTCCACTGTGTAGATCTGACCCAGCCTGCTTCTGTGGTGGTCCGTCCAGACCAGGCTCTGACCATCAACTGCAAGGTCTCGTATTCAGTTAATAGCTATCACACAGGTTGGATCCGACAGCCTTCAGGAAAAGCTCTGGAGTGGATCGGATGGATCAGTAACAGTGGGGGCACAGCTTACAGTGATAAACTGAAAAACAAGTTCACTATCTCTAGAGACACTGGGACAAACACAATAACATTACGAGGACAGAGTCTGGACACTGGGGACACAGCTGTATATTACTGCGCGAGGGAGTCACAGTGACACACACTAATGAACACGGTGTACAAAATCCCACAGCAGAGTGTCTAGACAGTTCATACATTGCTTCATATTGTTTTTTTTTTTTCTTTCATTCATTAATTAGTAAATGTGAAGAGCCCATAGCCAATAACACTGTTGAGGGTCAAGAAACCTTGCTATGTTTTATTTTGGAAATAATATATAGCAGAACACTCTCAGAAACAAATGCCAATTGCGCTGATTAGGTGGCAGACTGGGGTTCCATATCTGACCCAGACAACCGTACTACACTACACCAACTGAAGTCCTTGGACAAGATTCCTAACTCTACATTCACTAATTCCTGTAATATGATGGTAACAGGAGGTCACTCTGGGAAGTCTTGCCAAGTGCTGTAAATTTAAGTATAAGTAGTATCTCTCGAGACTGGGGTGTTCAGGACCGTTGATTAGGAAATGTAATTATATCTTAGTTCAATTGCTGTTGTATTTATTTATTTATTTATTTATTTATTTTTATTTATTTATTTACAAAGTGAAGTATATTTTATTGTCCATATATGCATATGTTACTAACTGTGTGTCACATATGAAGTGTTTATGAATGTCTTAAACTCTATACTGTCCAAAGGTAAAGGACTCACAGGAAGCCCCTCTCTCGTTCTCTCTCAGAATCAAAGCATGAGAAAATGTAAACAAACGCCATATGTTTTGCCATATTTGGAAGGGAAAAATAACAATATATAAAGAAAACAGAAAAGAGCTGAAGGGGAGAGACGAATGGAATTGACCTGATATTCTCCCAGCCCCTATGGCTGGTAAGATGCTGTCCTTTTGTGAAATAAAAATTTATTTTAACCTCTAGACCAGGGGTGTCAAACCAGATCCACGGAGGGCCGTGTGGGTGCAGGTTTTCTTTCCAACCACGCAGAAGCCACACCTCATTCCACCTGTTTTTAATCATTGGATCTAATCAATAGATCTTGACTTTCAGTAGTGTGGGCTTTTGCTCGGTTGAAAAGAACACCTGTACCCACATGGCCCTCCGTGGATTTGGTTTGACACCCCTGCTCTAGACGGTGTTTGGCAGAGAATCTTCTTCATCATCCACACCACACCACCCCAGAAGAAATACACAACAAAAGTATTCACTGTATGTGCAATGGGCGGCACGGTGGCGCAGCAGGTAGTGTCGCAGTCACACAGCTCCAGGAACCTGGAGGTTGTGGGTTCGATTCCTGCTCCGGGTGACTGTCTGTGAGAAGTTGGTGTGTTCTCCCCGTGTCCGCGTGGGTTTCCTCCAGGTGCTCCGGTTTCCTCCCATAGTCCAAAAACACACGTTCGTAGGTGGATTGTTGACTCCAAAGTGTCCGTAGGTGTGAGTAAATGTGTGTGTGTGTGTCTGCGTTGCCCTGTGAAGGACTGGCGCCCCCTCCAGGGTGTATTCCCTGCCTTGCGCCCAATGATTCCAGGTAGGCTCTGGACCCACTGCGACCCTGAATTGGATAAGTGGTTACAGATAATGAATGAATTCAGGAGTATTTAGGAGATCAGACTCTCTCTATTAAAGTGTGGAGAACAGAGAAGATCCCACAGCTCAAGCTTCAACCCACTCTTCAACACCAACCATGTTCTCCACATCTCTACTGCTCCTGCTGGCAGCTACTTCCTGTCAGTTCCTCAGTAAACAACACTCAACACTATTGAGATTATGTTCATGTCCAAGATGATGAATCTAATCACTTTGTATTTCTGATCCACAGGTGTCCACTGTGTAGAACTGACCCAGCCTGCTTCTGTGGTGGTCCGTCCAGACCAGGCTCTGACCATTGACTGCAAGGTCTCGTATTTAGTTTCTCGCGTTTGGACAGTGTGGATCAGGCAGCCTTCAGGGAAATCTTTGGAGTGGATCGGACGTATTGATAGCACTGGGGGCACTCACTTCACTGATGCACTAAAAAATAAGTACAATATCTCTAGAGACACTGGAACAAACACAGTAACATTACATAACATTGGGGAACGTCACAGGTACGTCACTTCCGGCTGACTACTCGCGTGCTTGATTTGAAATTGTTTGCTGTTTGTCGCTGTTTTTAGTCCTCTAGACGTTTATTTACAATCTCTATTGCATATTCTTTGGCATTGCTTATCCTAGTGTGCTGTCTTCATCGTTCCTAACCCACCGTGCTTCTTAACTTCATTTTTTTTCCGTACATATTATTTCTCATTGTTTATTTTTCTCTCTTCATGGCGCCTGCCAAGGAACGAGCCCTTTCTGAGCTCGGCGCGGAGCTCGAGCAGCTCGGTCGCCGGATTCAGCATCTCTTGGAGAAGCAGACGGAGCTCCAGCAGGAGAAGGCGAGACTTGAGGCAGCCTGCGACGCCTCCTACGTGGCCGTCGCCTCTCCGGCTCCTCTGCCGCGGCGGTTTGCGGGGGTACCCATCTACACGCCTGCACTGGGATGGGAGCGCCAGCGTGGGCGTGGGAAGCCGAGGCCTTCCCCCCTCCACCGCAGCCAGTCTTCACTTCTGCCAACCGGTTTGAGGTGCTCAGCTCCTGGCCCTCACCTGCTCCAGCACCGAAGACTAAACAGGACGGTGTTCTTATTATTGGTGATTCAATAGTTAGACATTTAAAAGTGCCGGGGATAAAGAGTAATGCAACCGTGTCTTGTCTCCCAGGCGCACGTGTCCTGGACGTAGCCAGGTGGCTTCCGTCGGCGCTTCGGCAGCGCGAGGACTTTGGCACCGTCGTTCTCCACGTGGGAACGAACGACATCTCCGCCCGCCGCAGCGAGGTCCTGAAGGAGCACTACCGTTCGCTTCTGGATACCGCTCGGAAGAAGACGGATGCTAGGATCATCGTCTCTGGCCCCCTGCCCACCTACCGTCGAGGATGCGAGGCGTTTAGCAGGCTCTTCGGGCTCCACTCCTGGCTCCTGGATTGGTGCGGCACTGTCGGCGTGGACTACGTCGACAACTGGGAGTGCTTTCGTGAGCGTCCGGCCCTGTATCGTTGGGATGGGCTTCATCCGAGCCGTCTAGAATCCGTAGTTCTCTCTGAGAACATTGAGGTGTTTCTGCGCCGGAACTGACTGGTCATTCCCAGTCACATCAGTCAGGTAGGTGGAATGGATAGCGAGCAGGTAAGTAATATTAAAATTCCTAATGTTCCTCCTGACCATCTCTCTACTGCTAGTATGATGAGTAGCATGTCCATATCACCCACTCTGATTAACGCTAATAAATTTTTCAGCATTGAGACTGTGTCTGTTCCCCGCAAAGCTTATCACAAACACCCAAAAATCAGATTTAACAACCTAATTAGAATTAACACCAAGGCACTGCAGCGAACGCAATATTTCAGCACTTCCAGCATTAAATTAGGGCTTTTAAATATACGATCTCTAACATCGAAAGCACTCACTGTCTGTGATATTATTACTGATAACAAACTCTATGCATTATGTCTCTGCGAAACATGGGCTAAACCCAATGAATACATTGCCCTAAATGAGTCCACTCCCCCTGGCTTCAGCTATTACAGTTGCCCACGAACATCTGGTCGTGGTGGTGGTGTAGCCACAATTTATGACCCTACCATTGACACAACACAAAAATCTAGTTATGATACTAAATCCTTTGAAGTACTTACTCTTAAAGTCACTGCATCAAAAAGGCAGCACTCGTTTATGCTCATCACAATCTATCGTCCTCCTGGCCCTTATACAGAATTTCTTTGTGAATTTGCTGATTTTCTCTCAAGTGTAGTTATCGTATCAGAAAAGGCCTTAATTGTTGGTGATTTCAATATTCACTTTGAGAAGGACCATGATCCACTTAAAATTGCATTTGAATCAATTTTGGATGCGCTAGGGTTCACTCAGAATGTTACTGGGCCCACTCATCAATGCAAACATACACTGGACCTAGTGTTAACACGGGGCATTGAGATAAAGAATCAATCCAATCTCTCGCTACATGAGACCATCTCTGATCACCATCTAATCACATATGAAATTGCGTTAAACTTTGATATTTGTCCACAACCACGCTATATTAGAAAGCGCACTATAACATCCTCAACAGTTAGTGATTTTATCAACAACCTTCCAGACCTTACCACCATTTCTTTTCCAACTCACCCAAATGACCTTGAGCTCATTACAAACAACCTACAACACTTATTGTGTACAAACCTAGATAGTGTTGCACCAGTCAAGACCAAACAATTTAGAGAGAAAAGGCTTGCTCCATGGTACAGTGACAGCACGCGTGCATTAAAACTGGCTGCTCGTAACCATGAACGTAAATGGAGACATACAAAACTAGAATGTTTCCGAATTGCATGGCAGCACAGCCTCACCGACTACAAACATACCTTATCTAAAGCCAAATCACAGTACATCTCTTCCCTTATAGAAAACAACAAAGACAACCCTAGATTCCTTTTTAGCACTGTATCAAATCTAATTGGAAACAAAAAGGAAATCAACCCCATTGTTCCCTCTGATTTCTGTAGCAATGACTTTATGAGGTTTTTTAATGATAAAACTGATTGCATTCGCCTCAAAATCCAAAATCAGTCCAAAGTCACATCGGCTCTCGTAGATGAACCCCCCGCCAGCTCTGAGGTGCACTTAGACTACTTGAATTCTGTCGATGAAAATGACTTGCTTAGTTTAATTAGCTCATCTAAATCAACTTCATGCTTACTGGATCCTGTACCAACACAATTATTTAAACAAATCTTACCTAAAGTCATTAGACCATTGCTCACAATAATAAACTCATCCCTCAACATTGGATATGTACCAAAACCTCTGAAACTAGCGGTAATCAAACCAATTATTAAAAAACCCAATCTTGACCCTCTTGTACTCGCAAACTACAGGCCAATATCAAACCTCCCTTTTATTGCTAAGATTCTCGAAAAAGTTGTGTCACAGCAGTTGTGCTCTTATCTACAAAACAATGACATTCATGACATTTTTCAGTCTGGATTTAGACCAAATCACAGCACAGAAACGGCTCTAACAAGAGTAACTAATGACTTACTCCTTTCACGTGATAAGGGCTATATCTCTATTCTGGTGCTGCTTGACCTTAGTGCAGCATTTGATACCATAGATCATGTGATGCTTCTTGATAGGCTGGAAAATCTGGTAGGAATAAAAGGATCTGCCCTCTCTTGGTTCAGATCTTATTTATCTGATCGTTATCAATTTGTTTATCTGAATAATAAATCCTCTAATCATACTTTAGTTAAATATGGTGTTCCACAAGGATCAGTGCTTGGCCCTGTATTGTTCACACTCTACATGCTGCCACTGGGTAGATTAATCCATAAGCATGGTATTCAATTCCACTGTTATGCTGATGACACACAACTGTATATATCAGCCAAACCCAATGATGTTGCTTGTCTACGTAAAATAACAGAATGTCTAACTGAAATTAAAGACTGGATGATGCAAAATTTTCTCATGTTAAATTCTGATAAAACTGAAGTCTTGTTACTAGGTACAGATACTCAGATACATTCACTCAGAAATGCTGCTATTAACCTTGATAATTCAACAGTAAAACACAATGCCATCATTAAAAACTTAGGGGTAGCCTTTGATTCGACTCTCACATTTGATACCCACATATCCAATATAGTCAAAACCGCCTTCTTCCACCTATGCAATATTGCCAAAATTTAGCATATTTTATCATTAAAAGATGCAGAGAAACTAGTGCATGCTTCTATAACTTCACGTCTAGACTACTGCAATGCGCTCCTGGCAGGGAGCTCGGGCAAAGCGTTACACAAGCTTCAGTTAGTTCAAAATGCAGCAGCCAGGGTGCTCACTAGAGCTAGAAAATTCGACCATATCACCCCAGTTCTCTTGTCACTACACTGGCTACCTGTAAAATTTCGCATTGACTATAAAATACTCCTCTTAGCTTATAAATCTCTAAATGGTTTAGGCCCACAGTATCTTACTGAACTTCTCATACCTTATCGCCCGTCACGTACACTTCATTCACAGGATGCCCATCTACTCTTTGTTCCTCGCATTAAGAAAAACACTGCAGGAGGAAGAGCCTTTTCTCACAAAGCTCCTCAACTCTGGAATAGCCTTCCGGTTACTGTTCGGGGCTCAGACACACTCTCAATCTTTAAATCTAGATTAAAAACCTACCTTTTCAAACAAGCTTTTGGTTAATCACTCACTTTCAGGTTACTCCTTCTCTACTGGTGTTCGGGCTGGTTTTCATATTATCACTGTTCTGTATTAACCCTGTCATATCACCATAGCTACAGCATTCTTAGTTAGCTTTGTAGTAACCGCCAACACGCTGTCTGTCGCTGGGTTCTCTTGCCTGACCAGTGGAAGCTTTTTTCGCAGGACAAATTTGCCCGTTCTTTACCATGACCCTACTAACCTCTGTATTTTTATTTATTCCCTTTGTCTGATTTTCCCTTTCTCCTGTCTCTCTCTCATGCTTTGAGATGTCCTGCTGCTCTCCAGGTGTTGCCCTGATCCAGCCCGTGTCCTGTACAAGATCCTGTCCTTGTCTCATCTACACTATCATGCTTGGCCATGCTGTTTTATCTCAGATTAACTCTGCACCTAATTTTAACTCACATAGAATCCCTGATCACCTTCTCCTTCATCAGACTCATACATCACTAATATCATCATCCTCACCATTTTCATTTCTGCTTCTCCATCATCACTAATATACTACATTTATATTACTATAACCCCTTCATCAGTCATCATTTCACTTTTACTTCTGTTCTCTGTTGTTTCTCCGGTGTCGACCCGAGGAGGATGGGTTCCCCGTATGAGTCTTGGATCCTTCCAAGGTTTCTTCCTCGTGTGCTGAGGGAGTTTTTCCTTGCCACTGTTGCCCCTGGTTCGCTCATAAGAGGCTTGGACCCCGATCTCTGTAAAGCTGCTTTGTGATGACTTTTTGTTGTGAAAAGCGCTATATAAATAAAATTTGATTGATTGATTGATTGATAACATTACGAGGACAGAGTCTGGACACTGGGGACACAGCTGTGTATTACTGCGCAAGAGAGAGAGACTCACAGTGACACAAACTAATGCAAAAACCCACAGCCGAGTCAAGTTCCTCACTATTTTATACTTTTCCATTTCACCCAGACGTTAAAGAACGTGGGTCGTGGTCAAAGTGCTGCTAAAACAACAGACTCTGAAGACTGAGACTGTAGGGTTGATCATTTTATAAGATTCAGTACACAGTTCTGCCACCATTAAAGAGAGACGACCCGATAGGCATCTACAGCCAACTTCACAAAAGGATACGACTGACCATATCCCCAAAGTCCAGTATTTGCCAAATGCTGTAAATGTAAGTGTAGGTAGTACTTCATCAGTGGTGTCTTCAGGACTTTTGGTTATTAAAAAAATAATTGTATCTCAGTTAATTGCTGCTGTATTATTTTACATTATATACAATCACTGCATCAGGTCTTGACTCCAGCTTCTTTAATTCAATTTATTTCATTGTGTTGAATATTTATTTTAATGTATTTACTGGTTATGAGTTACAAACACCTACAACTGTAGTCATTGCTTTAGTATTACAAATGCTGAGACAATACTCTATTCAAATCCTACTGAGATTGTCCTTCAGTCACAGCAACAGTCTGTAATATCTCACAAAGCTCTGACAATTTTAAAAGAACCCCAGTTTAAAATTTAATTGTTATTCCAGTAGGGGGCGCAATTCACAAAAAATTATCCACTGTTCTCCCAATGCAGCTGCAGCTGTTTTTCATAACACTGCCTCGTCATGCAAATGTTGTCACATCTCTTCTGCATAAACAGAGTAAACTGAGCAGATCTCCAGGTTTCTGCTGACTTTGACCAGCTCTGTGTCCATCAACATAATGATCATCACCTACTTTCTGTTGCTGCTCGCTGCAGGACGTGAGTCAGATGTTTCTCTCTCTGTGAAGATCCATATGAATGCATTTGAACAATGAAATAAAAATGTAATCAGCTGCTCCTCTGTGCCTCTGTTTAGGTGTCCACTCTCAGGTCGTCCTCACACAGTCTGAACAGTCAGTAACACTGTCTCCAGGTGGATCCCACAAACTGACCTGTGCCTGCAGTGGGTTCAGTGTGGGTGACTATGGTATGAACTGGATCCGTCAGGCTCCTGGGAAAGGACTGGAGTGGATCATTTACTATTATTCTGACAGTGGCAAAAGCTCAGCCCAGTCAGTTCAGGGCAGGTTTACTGCATCCAAGGACAGCTCCAATTTCTACCTGCACATGACTCAACTGAAGGCTGAAGACACTGCAGTGTATTACTGCGCTAGAGACACACAGTGGTGGAACTCATACAGAAAGCTGTACACAAACCCTTCAAGTGAAAAACACAGCAGACATGGTCAGAAATGAAACAGCAGGAAACAAACACACGGGTCGTGGGTGCTGTTTCTGAAGCTGTTGTTGTTGCACCAAATACACTGCTCTGTGCACACACACACACACACACACACACCATATCAATAGTAGATTATATATATTTCTGGTTTTTTTTTTTGTTTGTTTGTTTTGTTTGTTTTTTCTAAAATCTTTGTACGAATAACAGTTTAACTCAAGCCTCCTTGTGGAAGGAAATCTTAGGAATGCACAGATGGAATCTAAGAAGAAAGAGACAGGGTGTGGCTGAGTTCCCAGGTATTAAGACAGAGTGAGGAAAGATTGATTTGTGATAGAGAACTGTTTGGTTCAAACTTTCACTAACAGCAAGTGTGAGGTACCAGCTGCAGGGAACTGAGAGTAAAATGACATCATGTAGAGAATCCAAGCTTGTGTCTGTGTCTGTAACGGCTGCACCTTACCATCAGAGCTGAATTCACTGATTATACATGAGGTATCTACAAATGTTTGGGCACATTCTACAGTCTGTTACAGGAAGTTAAATGTATGCACATATGTAGGTGTATTTTTTCCTGAAAGTGTTGCTTCTTACATCTGTTGAAAACAAACAGTGACCCCTCTCATGGGTCATTATATTAACAAATACCAGCTTCCTCCCACTGGAAATCTGTGTATTTAGGAGATCAGACTCTCTCTATTAAAGTGTGGAGAACAGAGAAGATCCCACAGCTCCAGCTTCAACCCACACTTCAACACCAACCATGTTCTCTATATCTCTACTGCTCCTGCTGGCAGCTGCTTCCTGTCAGTTCCTCAGTAAACAACACTCAACACTTTTGAGATTATGTTCATGTCCAAGATGATGAATCTAATCACTTTGTATTTCTGATCCACAGGTGTCCACTCTGAAGTACTGACCCAGCCTGCTTCTGTGGTGGTCCGTCCAGGCCAGGTTATGAACATCGACTGCAAGGACTCGTATGCAGTTATTACCACGTATTACAGTGATAAACTGAAAAGCATTTTCACAATGTCTGTAGACACAGGGACAAACACAGTAACATTACAAGGACATAATCTGGACACTGGGGACACAGCTGTGTATTACTGCGCCAGATAAACCTAGTAACACAAACTAATGCACACGCTGTACAAAAACCCTCACAGTGCACCACGCATATAATCAACTATAGTTTCACTAAGAGAATTAGCCCAATGGGATCTTCTTTATAAAGTGTCATGAATGATGGTGTAATTACACCTTAATGACACACACAAACACGTTCAGTGATTGAAGTACAGCGGATATATTCACTGTCACAGATCAATCACATTGATACAGGTGTTTGAATCAACTTCAGGTTTTACTGCAGTCTTCAGAATTACTGCATATTTAAATGTAATTATACAAATAAATATTGAAGATAAACTATGTTTACCTGATTTGTGCATCAGTAATCCATCTGTATCAGTGAATAATTCACCATTAATGTGCTGTTACCAGACACTTCAAAGAGCAGGTCCAGAATTGGGAGATGTGCTTATTGTACTGTTTATTATTTAAGAAAACAGTTATGATGTGTGAGAAAAGTCTAGGAACTTCTGATTAATGTTCATTATTAACTTCATCATTTCAGGTGTAATATTTGAAATGTACTGTTTAAGCTTGTTTTATAAGTAAGGAGAGAAAATGTAATTCTTATTACAAACAATAGCATTAATTAAATATAATACAATGAGCATATTTAGGAAGTGGTGATCAAATCATGAGGCTGATAATATTCCAAAAATGCACCATGGAGTATGTTATTTGTTTTATTACAACTTTATATGTAATCAATAAAAACAGCCATGTACTATGCTGTATGAAGGTGTAACAGTACGTTTTAATGTAAAAATTGAATTCTTTTCATGCTGCTGAAGTAAATATTGAATTTAAATTGTTTTATGTAATGTGACAAGAGATGGCAAATGTTGCTTTGTACAGTTAATGAGTTTAGTCAGTGATGATAATCTGTACACTACCATTACTACAGCCCTAGGTGGCACTAAAGTCCATCAAATGATATAAAGCTGAGCCACTGGAAATTAACAGAAAATTAAGGGCTCAAATCAAAATAAATTAACTCACAACCCAGAAAATAATATTTTTTTCACACAACACTTTTTGTCATCTACTGTTGCATCAAGGCAACGTCCCCTAAAGTCCCCTGCATGCATTAAATATTAAACAGTTCATCATTTCACTGATATACAATAGCAGGTGTGATATTTGAAACTCAATGCTGCCAAGACTCATAATTACACCCAGCTTACATCAGGATAATTATTTAGACAGCAATGTTTTGTAATAAATAATGGGATGACCAATGTCTGCTCAGTGAGGAGGCGTATCATAAATGTGAGAAACCTGTATTATCAAATCTATATTGTGGTGTACTGTGTTCAGTTGAGTGAGTATCTGAAGAAACTGATATAATTTTAAGTGGAAAATCAAAACATGGCCCACCACTGTTATCCCTTTCTCATGAATGTAAAAAAAGGGGAGGTCTTTAAAAAATATACCCGAAAACAACTTGTCTTCAAATTCCTTTAAAACAGTAGTTAAACGTCCCCTGCACGTCTCAAGTCTGACGCGCTCGGCAGTCATCGCTCACCGTAAAAGTGCTCTTACCTCAGTTTGAGGACATGAATATGAACACCTTTGATATTAATTTTATTAAACTGAACAAAATATGGGAGTGCTATTCGTAAGACACTATTATTATTATTATTATTATTATTATTATTATTATTATTATTATATGAAGTTATTATACAAATATTTAGCTCAGTTGTATCTTCAGTTTTATTTTATTTTATTTTATTTTATTTTTTTTTTTGCTGAACATATTCTAAAATTATTTATATAAACCATGAAATTCTGTCGCGCAAATCCTCGCGATTTTCTCCGTGATCTTATTCCTTCACCGGTGAGTAAACGAGCATAACTCCCGCAAAAAACTGTTAAGGTTTTTTTTTTTTTGATATATTATTTGTAATTATTAAGCAAGGGCTCCGTTCAGTAGATATTACTGTGGTCCCCTGTAAGAATAAGTTTATAATTATCTAAATTCTGATTAACTGAACTGTCGATTTCAGGACAGTTTAATAGACTTCCAAGGCCACGCTAGCTATCGCTAAATGCTTCTGTTCGAATGTCGGCTAATGTGCCATGTGCATTCGGTCAGTAGTCACAATGATTTAGCAGCAAACATAAGTGAAGTGGGTAATATGATGATATTTGTCGGTACACCGGGCTTCTTCAAAATGAACTGTGCTTCGCTCTTGCGGTTGTCTGTATTGACTGGGGTGCAGGGGAACTCTGTTTGGAGCTAAGATGAGAGTCGCAGAGGGCAGTTTTGCTGACATCTGGCACCTCGTTTACATATCAGATAAAACATGTTAATAATATAAACTTTAACTTAGTTAATGGGGGAAAAAACGAAATTATACTTAGAGGTATATCATATGTTGTAAAAATGGCATGTTTTAAATAGATTGGCTTAATGTGTTATATTTTCTTAGCTTTTTGCACTTTTTTGTATCTCCCAACAGGTCAACATTCTTATTATCATCTTGATTATTATTGAAGTCTGGAGTGTGGTCAGAGGAAAAGCTCTTTTAAGAGTTAGCTATAATCAACCCAAAAGCTTTTTTATAAGCTACCTGTCTGTCTACCTGTCTGTCTGTCTAGTGAAAGCTTTCCAGCATATCACGTGTTGGCATGAGTGATCTGGAACTGGATGATGAGCTCAGCAGTGCTGATGAGCTCCTTAAAGAACTGCAACAAGAAGAGGTAAGCTGAGCAAGAAGAGAATTGGGTTCTCCCACTGAAGGGTTCATGCCCGGGAGGGAACTGTGATAGTCACTGGCTCCTCCCCAAGAGCTTTACAAGTAATTGGTTCTTAATATAATTACATTAGGGCACAGCTCTTCATAATGCAAATACGATGCAAAAAAGTATGTATACACCAGTCAGTTTTAATAGATAAACCCCAGTTTATCAAACAACTGCACTGTAGTTCATTTTGTTCTTCTTGATTATGCTCACTGTGTCAGATACCATAGTGTATGTATCTTTCTTCTTGGTTTTGTTTGCTAATGTCTAGGCCCGATCTAGTAGTGAGCATGCTAAAAAGGGAAGATGTATGTTCCCACAGTTGCCAAATGTGTGGCAATAAAAAGGCCGTGGTGCGCTGCGGTGATTGTCTCCCGTACCCATTCCTCTGTGCAGGGTGTGACATTGATAGGCATGGTCAATTTCCCCTGCATAACTGAGATGCTATAGTGTCAGGCTTTTTAGAGCCTTTACCTCCCACAGCATGTTTCACACATGATGATGATCAACCATCTTTAAAACAGCTTAGTAAGAACATGTAATATTAAATACCTAACATTTATGAAAATAATGATGATCAGTATAGTTTATTATAATATGCTATGTTACCAGTATTAGATATTGCGTTTACTGTACTTCTGTTTTCAACATGTTTTGTAGTTAGGTTTCTGCCTGTACATATGCCAGACTGTGTTTGTGGTTGTCCTCATCAAGCTTTTAAAAGTTCTCCTGAAAGGTCTGTTACTCTCATCACCATCAATGGTAAGAAGATTCTGCTTTGCTCTTTTTAATTTTTAAATGTTTTGGTGTATGTTTAAATTTAAAATACATTTAAAAAAAGCAGATATGACAGATCTGACATCAGACTATCCATGTAAATTTTACTAAAGATTTGGAGAAGGCTCTCTTAAATGTAAACAGTAAGTATACACTAAATATTACAGCTCTTCTTTCTTTGTAGGTCATTACAATCTGACACTGCCTGAGCTGTCTTGTCCAACATGTGGGGTGACTTTTCCATCAGTTTCCATGACTGATCTGCAAAGGAGTGGCTATTGGCCTGGCAGCATGAGCTTTTGTACAGTCTTCTCCACTGATGTTTTCCTGTCATTTCGGGAGATGAAGTTGGCTGCTCCTGGCTTATCTACTCAGGCGTTTGTGAAAATGCTGCAACAAAGGACTGCACGCTTTGGCAGAGTGAGTATTTCATTCTAATTTAGTATTGGACCCTCAGTTCATTCCAATAAAGTATTTATTGATTCTACACATCTCTCAATTGGTAATAGTCAATAATGCAATGTTTTTTTTTCAAACAAATTAGGGCTGTTCTAGATAACACTGTGATGTGGTGACCTGTGTACCCCATCACTGGCCTTAAAACCACCTCTGGTTTTTAAGACTGTTAAAAGTCTGCAGTTGACTATCGGCTGACTGTCCGGAGTTGATCTATAGCTGGGGATTTGTCAGCCTGCTTGGGCTATACTTTTACTTTCAGGGTCTGTTAACGTGGCAGATACAGCTAAAGTTAAGCCGACATTAGAAGTACAAAAGCCCCAGAATATGGAGAGAGAGAGAGAACCATGTGAAGCAATATAAACATACTCTGGATTAGTCAGGAGAAAATACAAATTATGTTCAAATTGCTTCCTGTGGTTCTTGCACCATATTCTGGGGCTTTATTACTTCTTATGTGGTAAATTTTTGGACGATGCATTCTGTTTTAGTCTACACCTAAAAGTAACAGCATCGGTCCAATCTCTTAGCAGTTGTGAGCTACTGAATGAATTAAATACACCTGGAGTGAAGTGTTGAGAGCAGGTGTTTGGAGCTGTGCTCACCACTTACTGCTTCACAAATTTTTCTCCTACTTTTGTGATTGGGAAAGCAGTGAAGACTATCAGTTTTTACTGTGCCCTTGAACTGGAAATGACATACAACAGCAAAACAATGTGGCATGATTTTATTTAAGAACATTATTCACTGAAATAGTGGTTTCTCTCCCATGTGTAGAGAAAATAAACTGTTTTGTGTGTTTTTAACAACTTGTTTTAAAAATCTAGGGTAGTTCCATCATCTTGAGGCTTACATGTTACCAGCCGGTGTTATTTTTAACACTGATATATGGATACATCACAATGGTACTTACCTGTGAACCTTTGGGGTGAGGGGTCCTAAAGAGATGTTGATGAGAGCAGGAGCCATTTATATCCCAGAGGGGCAGATCCACTAGTGACAGGAAGAAGGGTCCACTCTCTGTCTTCAGGTCCTGTAAATGAGAGACAATGTATACATTAGTGCTTGAAGTTCTAGCCTGGAGGGTGTTCCTTCAGTTAGAGATTGTCTGTAGCTCGAGTCAGATTTCATTTTTAACCCTTTATATTTTCTTTTTTTTTTTTTTATCCTCATCACAGTAATAAATCAATCTTCACACCTTACTTCTCTAGTTGTTCTGTTAGATGTGTGGACCAGACCTAGAATATTTACAGTCATAAATCCAAAATCTTCCAAGGAAGTTATTAACATGTAAAACATCCATAGTTTTGCTTGATTCCATTTCCCCAACACAGAGGGACAGAGCAAATGTGTGGATTATCCAGGGGACCTAGAGGACCATTTTTAGGACTGCGGCAATAATCAGTTACCAATCTTTGCTTTCTGTAAATTTAAAAAGCTCATTTTACTTTGTTTTATTATGCAGACCGGAAATATATCAGCTGACTTGTTTGGCCGAAGTTTTCATGAACGGGTAGTGGTTAAATATGAATTGGAGAAGTTGTGCCAAGAGGACTACTTCACTTGTCCAGCCTGCACTCCCAATATGCTTGCAGTTTCTGTTGATGGAAATAATTTATTTCTGTTTTCCCACTGATTTGGCCTTCAGTTTTATATTGACCCCTGAACACTGGTTTACTTATTCATTCTTTTGTAGTACAAATTAACCCGGATGTTTTGATGGAGTGTTCATTTACAAGGATGAGGAGGTTTCTCACTTTGTGGAATATGTTCAGCAGACATCCACTCATGTAATTTATTATTTATTCACTTATTAAGATGTGTTCTTAGCAGTGCTGAAATTTGACTTTTCACTTGTACTCATAGTAATGCAGCATGATTAATGGATAATGTTATGTTTTGTGTGCATTGTCTTTTTAATGTACTGGATGTGTTTAATGTAATGTATGTGGAGCATCGAAGTGGACAGCAGCTAGAGAGTTGTCCCGGAAGTCCAGCAGCAAAATAGATGAAGAAGGGCTTGAAATTGCTGTTTGCCGGCATGGTGTTCTACTTGGTGCACTAAATATGTACCGAGGAGAAATATTTGCATACCCTCTTTTTCTTCAACAGAAGTTAGCAGCCACGATGCTTGGGAATATAACATTTATATGCTCAGATGTGGCCTGCAAGTACTTCCCCTATCTGCAAAAGGTTGCACAGCATTGTCTGGAGTTGCAGCATCTCTTGGACATGCGACCATTCTTATCAGTAATGCATGCTAAGGCCCATGCTTGGAAATGTGAGGTGATTTGCAATTACAGTTGAGCTGAATGGGTATCTTATTGATTCATTATTTGAGTAGATACCTTTTTGAACTTTCTATATCTTAGGTGCGGTGGGGAGGAGCATATCAGGAAGGTGCTGGTTCAACAATTGGAGAAGAGGTGGAGCAGGTTAATAGCTTCCTTTCAAGGATTGCTATTACCACCGAGTATATGAGTAAAGCAGGTTTGTGTGTTTATATTTTTTTATATATTTAAAGATATGTGTGCCTTTTTCTTTTTCTTCTCATTCTTGCATTGTATATTTTTATAGGTCGAACAGACATGATAACTATGCAAGTAATGTCCTGGAACAAAAGAAAGTTCCTCAATATGGGCAGTGCACTGGTTCGACGATATCAACGGGTATTATATACATATTTTTACTTTATTAGCATTTATTTATTGTATTAAGGACAATTATAACAACATAACAAATGTACAGGTCCAGAAGGCTCTACAGGAGCAAAAGGACAGCCTTCAGATGCTCAAGACGGAACTTGCTGTTCAAGATGATGTCTTACACAAATGGGTGACAGATGTACAGCATTGGGCAGAAGGTAAAATTATGTAATGTGACAATCACTGACTTAATTTTAAGGATGTTTATAAATGGATCATTGTTGTTTTACAGGTTCATATTTGATAACCCTTGGTCAAATCACATATTTTGTTGATTTTCAAAGAGAAACTATGTTATCATATCTACGTGGGTGCCTAAGACTTCTCTATCATGGCATAAACAATATGTAATAAAATAATTTTGATAAATGTATATCAAATATATTTTAACAAGGCTACTCATCCACTTTTTGAAACATCTTGCATTTACTTTAAAAACACAGATTGCATTTAATTAGTTTATAAAAATTGGGCCTATTTCTTTGTGGTGTAGATACCACTGTATAACATGTATTGCACAGTATTTGTTGTTCCTCATCAGCTCTTTGAAACTAAAGTGTTATTGCAGTTATCTTGTTTTCGTATTCATTGAAAGCCAGAATCATAGTTGAAAATGAAATTAGATCCAGCACTAGTTGTGCCCCGTCCTGGTCTTGCACAGTTAAGATTGAGCACACCTTGAAGTAACATTCAGATGCCCCTGAAGACATTCATTACTTGTAGCAGGTGTGCTAAATTCTCCAAAAGTGCGATTGAGCACCCCCACGCCAGGGGAAACACAACTATAATATTTAATGCAGAGTTTCTATTTATTTTCTAAGTCGTTCATACAAGACAAAATATATATAATATGACATTCATTTTTTTGAATGTGAAAAAGTGAGTTCTCTTCAAGGATGTTGATAATTAGAAAATCAACAAAATGTAATTTGACCAGGGGTGCCCAAACCGTGTGTGTTTCATATATCTTTCCTTAATAGAACCTGATTACAGTTCCACTGATGGACACCGAACATCGAACTCAACGTCTTTACAGGCAGACAGGAACAATTAACTTGGCATTAAGGTTCTAGTATGAGCAGCCTAAAACATTTGCTGACAGTTACAAGTACAATAGAGAGTAATGTCTCCAATATACATGAAAAGGAGGAATTTTAAATAGTTGGTTTAAAAATATAAAATTGTGAGATGAATCGTCTCAATCAGTTATCTTTCCTGTTCAGATTTCAGCACTGGAAAAGCAGGATATTGACACAAATGTATCCATATACAATCTGCTAAAGCCTGTTTTAATACTAGTGTTCATAGGGCACATCACCAAATACCATTATTTTTATTAATTTTTAACATAATTATTGTAATTATGTTTAATTTAGATAGCAACAAGAGGCGCCACCGGATAAGGCAGGAGATCTGGGAGGAGAAGAAGCAATTGGCTGTTGCTGTGGAACAATATAACAGGCAGGCTGATCCTTCACAAAAAAATTGTCTCCACTGAAGGTCTTCTCAAGTCTGACACATGTGCATGGCCTTGGCAAATCCCTGGCTGTGAAAGTGGTAAATGTTACTGTTTGAATAATACATAAAACATTCATTAATTTGATTGTTTTTTTTAGTTCTGTTAATTTTACACTGATCGACCAGCAAATCTCTTTTATCTACACTCATGGTCCATTGTTATCATCTCCACTGACAGTGTAGGAGCACTTTGTAGTTCTGACTGTTGTCTATCTGTTTTTATGTATACATTTATCCTGTTCTTAAGTGTTCAGGACCAAAGAGCAGAGACATTAAGGTGTTTAAAAAATTCCTATGCTGTGTCCAATCCACAGCCCTAAGAATGATTCAATACCTAGATCATACCTGCTCTGTGGGGGTCCTTAGCACTGAAGAACAGGATATCAGTGAATACAGAGAAACAGATGAACTGTTGTCTGTAATTGTAGAACTACAAAGTGCTTCTGTATGGTAAACAGAGCTGATAAAATGGACAGAGAATAGAAACAAGGAGGTGGACACAGGTCAGTGTAAGTGTCTGTATTGCTATTTTCTTACCTGGCTTTGACCAAGGTGTTTTTTGTATTACAGAATCTACTGACCTTTTGACTAAAAGGAGAGTTTTTGACAAAGTTATGGCTCAAAGGCGTCTTCAAGAGGAAGAGGATATTTTGGTGCCGAGATGATGCAGCACTGGAGAGCTTTAATAACCCGGGCCCTCAAGTTAGAAGATTTGAGCAGGGATATTGCTTCAGGCTGTTAGTATCCCTTATATTTGCATATATTGTGATATATTTTGCCATCTCTTCACAAATGACATGTTTTGTTTATTTAAGTGAAAATAAGTTACTGCAGTCCCTTCAGAGAATGTACCTCCATTTTTAATGAACAATTACTGTTTATTTCCTGAATTTCACATGCTGAATTTGAATTATTCACATGAAAACTTTAAATCCATATCATGGTCACTGTCTGAAATGGACTATTGTCTATTGTTTCTTTATCCAAAATTTGGTTTGTTTATTTGGAGTTTTAATATTACTGTTAGGCGCCACAGTGGAGCAGCAGGTAGTGTCACTGTCACACAGCTCCAGGGGCCTGGAGGTTGTGGGTTCGAGTCCCGCTCCGGGTGACTGTCTGTGAGGAGTGTGGTGCGTTCTCCCTGTGTCTGCGTGGGTTTCCTCCAGGTGCTCCAGTTTCCTCCCACAGTCCAAAAACACACATTGGTGGGTGGATTGGCGACTCAAAAGTGTCCGAGTGTGTGTGTGTGTGTGTGTGTTGCCCTTTGAAGGACTGGAGCCCCCTCCAGGGTGTATTCCCGCCTTGCGCCCAGTGATTCCAGGTAGGCTCTGGACCCACCGCGACCCTGAACTGAACAAGCGGTTACAGATAATGAATGAAAAATTAATATTAGTTTTGTTTTTCAAATGTAACTCAGTTTTATAGCTCATAAGAAAAGAAATATACAAATAAATAAAAATAAAACATATATAAAAATAATAAATCTAAATACTCTCTAAACCCATAATCTTTCATGTAGATTATTCTTTATTCACTCTCCAGTGGTTGATTTTGTCCTATAAATCAAGGATCAATCCTACTTAGCTGAAATGGAGTGTAGTTTATTTTCAGTATTGTGAAGAAGACGCTGAAAATGACTTCTATGCTGACACCATTTTTTCTTAGCAAATAATCTGGTTTATTACAAGGAAAAGAACAACATCTTAACAAGCCCCAGTGGACAGCTTGCTGAGAAGTCAACCAAAGAACAATGGGTCATTCCATGTACATGTTAATGTAATGCCTATGTAGATATTAAATTCTACTTCAATTTAATATACTTCAGGAGTTTTATGAATACTTGAACCAAATTAACAGTAAACCCTACAATTTAACCATAGTCTTTAACATACTGATATTTTATGCCATTAACTGTCAGCTTGTTTCATGGTTAAGTCTAGTGTTCACAAGTGTCACTTTCCATTGAATGCATTTATTTACAACTGTTGTCTGATGCATATCAAATGAAATATCCTGTAATGCTTTTTTTTCTTTGGTGTTAAATAGTAAAATTCACTTACTTCAACATGGGGTACATTTTGACCATGCTTATGCATTCTGATGTGGGTCAAGTCACCTGTGCATGTTAAGAGTGAGATGCTTTATGATCATTTAACAACAGTACAACAAAATTTGAACTGTGCACTTAACCCATACATGGCAGTGAACACACTCACACTAGTGATTAGGGACAGTGAACACACACCCAGAAGAAAATCAAAGCCAATACTTGTCATTTGAAACCTATATTTTGTCTTAATGGTTCAAAATGTAGAAGTTAAATTTATGAATCATAATTTGTATATAAAGGGTAGTATTGTTGCTGTCACATTTGTGAGTAGTTTAGTGTGTTCTCCCAGTGTCCATATGGGTTTCCTCCCAGTCCAAAAACACATTGGTAGGTGGATCAACAGTGTCCATAGGTGTAAGTGTGTGTTGTCTCTGCGAAGGATTGGCACACTTCAGGGTGCATTCCCACCTCATGATTCCGGGTAGGCTCCAGACCCACAGCCACCCTGAACTGGATAAGCAGTTACAGACAATGAAAGAACTTGTATATAAAATGACCACTGAGTACTTTTTCCTCTTATTATCTTTAATTGAATGTACTTGAAATGGTACCACAAATGACCAATTCAGCCTCATTGAACCATTGCACATACCTTCTTAGCATTTACAGTGTTCAATTGCAAAAATCAATTGTAACGTTCACTTAATATGTACTATTAATTAATTCATAACTACATAATATGAACAGCTAACCAGACAAGCAGCAGTTAAACAGAGACAGATGCTTTTTCTGTTTATTCAAAAGTTGCCGGCAGGCTCCCATATGTCTTCCCAAACTTTGCCACTGTAAAGAAACACATAGTCATGCTAATTAGATTACATTTATGATACTTAGGCAAACAGGACAATAGAGCTAGGGTGGAAAACATACATTGCACACTTTTTACAAGTAATATATAATATACTTTTTTTATTATTACTTAACATGCTGAACAAGGCTGCCAACGAACTTTAACTTCCTCTTTTCCCTACACATTCACACACAGAGACAAACACACACAAAATACAATAAAATGGATTTTAATCCTAAAATAAAAGAAGAAAGGCACTGCACAGGTACATTACTGTCATTAAAGCTACAAACAATATAATGTCCCTTTAAAAGGTACAGCAGTGGTGTTAAAGTCCAGTTGTGTTCCCTAAAGGTTAATTACATTCTCTTCTCCAGAAGGAGAGGGGGATCTCTGTAATCTTTCATTATACAACTGTGGAGAATAAAAGGACACTAAAAGTCCTGGAGATGAAACAGGGCGAATGAAACCAACACAAATTTAACATCCACAGTTAATTATAGAATACGGTAAAACTATGTTTCCTTGTTAAAGGAACATAATGTGTATTGAGGTTACCACCACATTGACTTTTTTTTTCTGATGATATAATAATAATAATAATAATAATAATAATAATAATAAATGTCTTCAAATTACTTAAATGCAACTTCAGACAAACACCAACACAAGTTGCACCATAGCATTATGCATTTAAGGAAAGGCAGTTTTGGCAGTTTGATGGTCTGGAGCATTAAGGTGTGTTAACTATTAGAAGCAACTATAAGATCCATCAATATGGGAAGGTTTATAAGACCATTTCCAAACTATTTGAAGTCCATCAATGAACAGTGAGAAACATTATATACAAGTGGAATATATTCAAGACAATTGGCGGTCTACACAGAAATGAACTCCAGTGAATTCACCTCAATATCAGTCCATGCAATACTTAGAGATATTGCATAAAACCCAAGAGCTATGCCCCAGACTACGCAGACTTCAGTTGTCATGTTAAATATTTAGAGAGTACGATTAGAAAAAGACTGAACAAGTGTGGCCTGATGGAAAAGGCTGTCAGGAGCCTAAAAAGAACACGGTAGCACGGCTTACATTTGCAAAGTTGCATCTGAATAAACCACAATATTTCTGGAGCAATGTAAACGATGAAAGGCAAGAACAAGGAGGATATGTCTGGCCATAATGCACAGCACCATGTATGGTGAAAGCCATATTACAGCACATCAGCCCAAACACCTTATACTAACTGTCAAACACACTTGGGCCCATTTTGCAGCTACAGTACTTGGGCACCCTGGTATGCCTGCATACCAAAGTATTCTAAAGTCTAATGTGAGGCCTCCTGTCCAACAGCTAAAGCTTGGCCAAAGCATGCAAAAGAACATTGGGCCTCATTCACTAATATCTTCCCAGGTGTTTTCTTTAAATTTTTCATGAGTTATTACCTAAGAAAAATTCTACGTCAGATTCATGTTCTTACCCCACAGAACTGTTCTCATCTTTGTGCTCTTGAGTGTGTGTAGATTGTGCTCTGACATAAAAACACTGGTAAATGCCAGATTCTTTTTGAAAGTTGCATAAGTGGTTTTTAAGAATAATTAAAAAAATGCTTGGTGAATGAACCCCAGTGATCAAGGACACCAGCAAATCTACTACAGAATGGCATGGCTGAAAAAGAAAAGAAAATCAAAAGAATCAAGGGATTTCAATGGCCTAAAGTCCAGATCTCAACACAAATGAAATACTGTGGCAGGACCTTAAGAGAGCTGTGTTTAACCAGTGCCCACAAACCTAAATGAAATGAAGATACATCGTAAAAAGACCAGAATGATGTGAGACTGATGAAATCTTGAAATGGAGATGCTTGATGCTTTCAATGTTAATTTAGATTGTGCTGTGTGTGTGTTTATTCTCTTAAAATGTTTAACAAGTTTTTAACAAGTAAAAGTGAGATAAAAAATAAAGATAAAAACAAGCATATGAGTCACTCTCTACACGTAACAGCAGGAGGGAGAGAGAGAGAGAAGGAGGAAGTGGAGCAAGAGGGATGTGGAGGTCCCAGAAACTACAGTTACCACAGTAATAATTCTAAACAACAACAATTCTCACAATACCATGCAAACCCCACAGCTTACAGCTTAAGGTTTCCGGGTGGCACATACACTTTTGAAATGACCACATTTACTGTAATAATGCATACGGTTATTCTCTGTGCTTTGCACCCAGTGATTCCAGGTAGGATCTAGACACACCACGACCCTGAACTGGATAAGAGTTACAGACAGTGAATGAATGAATGTATTTTCTTTGCAACTGTGTGTATCAAACCATGATGGTTTGGTATGATACACATACCGTTACAACCCTAGGGTGCACCATCTAAATCAGGGGTAGTCATTTCTGCACCCGCTCCCACCCTTGTTCTAAATACACACTATTTCATATTGTCCAGGCAGCAAACATTTATGAGATATAGTGTATAATCATAATAGAAAGAAATTACCTGGTTTATTCTATTTTCAATAATTTCTTCAACAAAGAACAGCTTCGGGTTGTTGTGTTTTCGGCATCCTAGAGAACATTAATCAACAAATACTAAATGTTTAAGAAATGAGCTATGCTATAATAACACTACTTAATATACAAAAATATTATTCTTATAATAATTCATGGCAACTCATTGAATATGGAAATTTGCTCTAGGCCTGTTAATTCTATCACACTAACAAAAAAAAAAAGTTTTAAAGTATTAAATATTTGGCTAATTTTTCATGTTTTTGGCATGTTTCTTCATTGTTTCTATATAATAATATAAACAATCTTACACACAAACGAATACATAAATAGGATCATGTTAAGTATTGTTATCTAAAAAAAAAGAAAAGTAAGAGGCAAACATACCAACGTTTAGAACGATTCCTGAAGGCAGGTGTAGTCATTGACTTTGAATTAAATGCATCTGTCGGTGGTGTGGAATTTGTCCTTTCTGCAGCTGGGGCTTTTCTTGATTCAGATGGACAGCTTTTTTTTGGAATGCCTTGTGTTTACATCAGATTTTCTTTTTCTATTTGATCTATACAGAGGCACTACCGGTGCAGAGGTGTGAGGGGAATCTTTAAAGAACGGTACTGAAAGAAGCTCTGGTGTTCGAAGTCGAGAAGTCGAGACTCTTGGTGCAGGTGTGGTGAGAGGAGATACTCTTGGTGCAGGTGTGGTGAGAGGAGAGACTCTTGGTGCAGGTGTGGTGAAAGGAGAGATTCTTGGTGCAGGTGTGGTGAGAGTAGAGACTCTTGGTGCAGGTGTGGTGAAAGGAGAGACTCTTGGTGCAGGTGTGGTGAGAGGAGAGGGACCTGGTGCAGGTGTGGTGAGAGGAGAGACTCTTGGTGCAGGTGTGGTGAGAGGAGAGACTCTTGGTGCAGGTGTGGTGAGAGGAGAGAGACCTGGTGCAGGTGTGGTGAGAGGAGAGAGACCTGGTGCAGGTGTGGTGAGAGGAGAGACTCTTGGTGCAGGTGTGGTGAGAGGAGAGACTCTTGGTGCAGGTGTGGTGAGAGGAGAGACTCTTGGTGCAGGTGTGGTGAGAGGAGATTGATATGGGTTGAGTGTGTGGAGAGGCAACAGATATGGGCTCAGTATGGAGTGAGGGTGTTTGAAGGTCTAGGACAGGGACTGGAGTAAGAGTAAGCACATAGTGCTCTGTATCAGTGGGTGCCTCAGTTGTTGAAGAGGTTTGCTATTGAGTGTGTGTATCTGTAACTGCTGTGGGCATCTCTTGGTGATCTGGACCAGCAGAGTCTGATGAGGTGGTAGCCATAAGCTTTGCATGATCTGAAATAGCATTACCCCCCCACCCACCCCCCCCCCCCCCCCAAAAAAAAAAAAAAAAAAACATTAGTTTAATAAAAAACAGTCGTAATTATCTTCACATTATTTTTGTAATGTGTAGTCTCTGTGTGACGTACAATGGACCATGACCATGAGAGTTAGACACAAAAAAAATACTGTTACACCCCTAATGCAAGCTATCTGAATGTCATTTATTTCCTGCTGTTATTGAAACATAACATTATTCATTCATTCATTATCTGTAACCGCTTATCCAATTCAGGGTCGCGGTGGAAACATAACATTACCTACAACCTAATCAAGCCTTTACTACATTAGCCTAATTTGGAGAACTGCACAGGCCTCATTATTAATGACCGCACTCATCCAATTCAACCATTCACCTGCGGCTGCAAAATCTAGTGTTATTCTGGCACCCAACCACCCACAAAACCTAGCACAATTTTTGCCCACACCTGCCCATTTCAACTGCCGTGCCAACACACACACACACACACATACAATGCTTTTAGCTAATTTTAATATAGCTAAATACTCTATAGGATTTTAGGTGAAACTGAAGTAAAGCCAAAACAGATGCTGAGTCATGCCACAACTGGTTAAAAAGCCAAAAGATTTGTGTAAATGCATCAGTCAAATTTTCAACCAATAACTGCCAAACTTATAAAAATTGTCACTTTACTCATATATAATACCTTCCCACACAAGCCTGCAAATTATCACAAAATGAATCCTGCTTATAAATTATTTAGCAGATTATTTAGCAGGTGAACAGCTGGCGTAAACTGTGGCAAATCAATAATGAGGATTGGGTGATCCATCATGGCGACCCCTGATGGGAGCAGCCAAAAGAAAAAGAAGAGGATTTAGCAGGTGAACCTGCCTTGCCCAGACTTCTAGCCTAATTTTAAGACCAATGATATCCAGTAAAGTCTGTTTAACAGCACAGTTCAACAGTCCAAAAATTAAATGTACTTATATGTGTAAGACAGATATACAGTATTTGTATTGTGATAAATAAAAATATAATTTCATATTACACGTACTGGAGCTGTTACAAAACCCCATTCAAATCCATAGACATTAATATTGGATTGGTACCCCTTTGCAGTTATAACAGCTTCCTCTCTTCTGGGAAGGCTTTCCACAATATTCTGGAGTGTGTCTATGGAAATTCATTCAGAAGGGCTCTCTACCTTGGAGAGCGTTTCCAAAAACCTGTTTTCAGTTACCTTAAATGTTGTTTTCGTGTGGACGGGAGGCCAATATGCAGACAAAGACCTTGTTTTTAGTAACGGGATCCATGTGGATAGGGCCTGAGAAGGCCTGGCTCATCCCAAAGGGGTTTGATGAGGTTGAGGTCAAGGCTCTGTGTTGGCCAATCAAGTTTTTCCACACTGCAAAGAGCGGGCAACACCATATTAATGCCTATGGATTCAGAATGGGATGTTATAAAAGCTCCTGTAGGTGTGATGTGTAAGGTGTCGCAATAGTGTCCAATAATGTCCATATAGTGTACATAAGCACAATTATTTTTAAGTAAACCAATTCTGTATCAGTGAATAAATATATTAAAACTAAGATTTGGGCCTCCGAAAACAGTCTAGTTTAGCAACTAACTGATCCCTTTTCATTAGTTTGATTAAGCATTAACAGTAAAAAGACATAGCACAATAAAACAATTCACACAATATTTTAAAACCAAAGTCAAGCACAATCTTGTAGATTCTAGTCTAGATAGGTTATTGACACGCAGAGGGTAAATACACGTTGCCGATTAACTGTATCACATTTGGACAATTACTTATAAATTTAATAAGCTAGGTCTATACTAAAATGATTAATAATAGTGAAGCTAAATTCTCACTATTATCTGCAGCGGTAACTTCTACTGGACGAAATTTTCACTTATTATATTATATATATATAATTAACCGTTTTTGCGGGCGTTATGCTCGTTTACTCACCGGTGAAGGAATAAGATCACGGAGAATATCGCGAGGATTTGCGCAGCAGAATTTCAAAGCATTAAACATGCTATGGTTTATATAAATAATTTTAGAATATGTTCAGCTCTTAGTTAAAAAAAAAAAAAAAAAAAAAAAAAAAAAAACTGAAGATACAATTGAGCTAAATATTTGTATAATAACTTCTGCAGATTCAACCCATGGATGTTTTGATTGTCCAAATAATAATAATAATAATAATAATAATAATAATAATAGTGCCTTACGAATAGTACTCCCATATTTTGTTCAGTTTAATAAAATTAATATCAAAGGTGTTCATATTCATGTCCTCAAACTGAGGTAAGAGCACTTTTACGGTGAGCGATGACTGCCGAGCGCGTCAGACTTGAGATGTGCAGGGGACGTTTAACTACTGTTTTAAAGGAATTTGAAGACAAGTTGCTTTTGGGTATATTTTTAAAGACGAGGATTGAGTTAAAATTATAAAAGTGCTTTTTAGAAACCACACCGATTAAACCAACACGATGTGATGACTGAGTTACTAAATTATTTTATAAGGGGTTCTGCCCAAGCTTCAAAATAGGACGAGTTGGGAATGAGAATGGGTTGGAATGTCAGATAATTGAAAGTCCTAATTGGGGGATCCATTTAAAGGAGTAGTCATCTTTCTCTAATCACTCTTTTTCATGTCATGTAACAACCATTGTTCTGACACCTAGTGCCCTGGATTTGTCATAGATTCTGAACCAAATTCAATTTAAACATGGCTGCCCTTATGTGGAGGACCCACTCTATGGAACATAAAGTGTTTTTTACAAGAATGACAAGGCAATTTGGTTTTGCGTAAAAAGAAAAAAAAATGATATTACAAATTCTATAATAATCACATTCATAATATAATATGTGTTATATTTCAGTGATAAAAAATGTCACATATTTCATTGAATGATCCGTGGATAATGAGCTGGGTTTCTCAGGTTCTCCACTGTGTGGAAAGCAGTGGTGTTACCCATTATACCGACATTTATCGTCTGGAAAAAACTTTGCGTGTAGAAAAGTGTCATGGTCCAGTTGCAGTGGTAAACAGCTGATGATCAGTTACTGAGATGTGTATGAAATAAAATCAAGATTATTATAAAAACTATTAATATTCATAATCAGGGTGAAAGCCAAGCTCAGTCTAGACAGGGGTCCACACTTCTAGTTCTGGAGGGCCAGTGTTAAGCTAAGTTTGTTGATCCCTGCTCCTCCCAAACTCTGCTGGACACAGACTCTCCAGCTCTTGAGATGAGAAAGGATTCTGCACAAAGATTTTCCAGCCAGAGCCACTAGGGGTCAGTGCAGTAACTTCAGGGTTATGAAACTCAGACTGAATAAAGTATGAAGAAAGATTCATTTATGCAAATGTTCACTTGTGGCTTTAGATTTAAAATGAGGATGAGACTATTCATCTGTTCAGAGAAGATCCCACAGGTCCATCGTTATCATGTTCTCTGTGTCTCTACTGCTCCTGCTTTCAGCAGCTTGCTGTGAGTTATTCAGTAAATAATATATTTCATTTTAATGATATCCAGTTTTAACACAATAAAGAGTAGATTTTTGCAGCTGTGGGAACAAGATGTAATTGTCCTACTTTTAAATTATTTCTACTGGCCTGGTCATTTTTCAGAGATGTTTGATACAATGTAAACGGCAGTTTTCTAAATCTATATCATGAGAAATATAGACATGCAGTGTTTGTATTTCTGATCCACAGGTGTCCACTGTGAAGAACTGACCCAACCTGCTTCTGTGGTGGTCCGTCCAGACCAGGTTCTAACCATCGACTGCAAGGTCTCATATTCCGTTACTAGCCATTACACAGGTTGGATCCGACAGCCTTCAGGAAAAACTATGGAGTGGATCGGATATACCTATGTTGGTGGGAGTGATTATTTCAATGATAAACTGAAAAGCAAGTTCAGCATCTCTGGGGATTCAGGGACAAACACAATGACATTACGAGGGCAGAGTCTGGACACTGGGGACACAGCTGTGTATTACTGCGCCAGAGGCTCACGGTGACACAATCTAATCCACATGGTGTACAAAAACCCTCACAGTGCAGTACACATAAGCTTAAATTGTTTCACTGGACAAAGAACCACCCAAACAGGTCCCACTTTATACTGTCATTGATAAATGTGTATCTACACCCTTACAGAACATACAACAATGAGTTCATAATGTTCTTACACAACCATTATTAATGTTATAACATGTCTAATCACCTTAGCTGTTCTACAGTTATGCTTCAGTAATAAGTTTATAGTTGCTACATGTGTTTAGGTAATGTGTGACTGCAAAGTTATTAGAGGAGATATGTTTCAAATACTATTAAATACAATCCAGATCATGATACAACGACTGCTTATTTGTTCATCTTTGCCTTGTTTGATGTAGAAAAAAAATAATTTTGATGGAGGAAAAGTCTGGAATTAGAAGGAAAGTGTAGGAAGTGTATTCATAATTGTTTTTAGTTGCATTTTTTTAGTAATGCTTATATTTAACATTTTCATTTAAGCTTCTATTAGTTCAAATGATCAGTTCACATTTTTCATTTAGTCATTTTATAAATAAGTGGAAAAACGTGATGAAGTAATAATATAGAAGACATATGTACTCTAATGAACACATGGGAAGTGGTGATGAAATCATGAGGCAGGTAATAGCACAGGACAGCACTCTTCTGGATGTTTTAATTATGTAATTACAATGTAACTATTGAGGAACTTAGAAGACCCATTTATTTTATGTGTGTAGTGAGGTGTAATGGTTTTATTTGCCATTTAATAACGTATTTTGCCCCTAAATTGCTTATAATAGTTAAAGTAAACAGTACAAATGCAAATAAAAAGTAAATGTAAAACACCCCAAAGGCTGTAATGTAATTGCTGCATTTTATTTTACAATATAGAGGTAAAAATTGAATTTGTAGTTCGATTCATTTACCAGCGGTTGCAAATATTTGTTTTATTTTTAAAGATGTATTTGTTTGAAGAGTATAAAAACAAGAAAGAATTAAATTTTATACAAAAGTAGAAAGTAAAATAATGTGCAGTGAATTTTTTCTCTTTGCACTGTAGAGTTTCAGCTGGCAACGGCGGATGGCACAGTGAATTGAGTTCACTGACAATGCTTTCTGGAAGTATTCCTGAGCCCATTCTGTTATTTCCTTGACAGTGCCATTCCTGTTTGGGGTGCAGTGACGTTTAAGGGCCCGGAGATCACAAGCATCCAGTAGAGTTTTACGGCCTTGACCCTTACGCACAGCAATTGTTCCAGATTATCTGAATCTTTTGATGATGTTATGCACGGTTGATGATGATAACTTAAAAGTCTTTGCTATTTTACGCTGGGTAACACCATTCTGGTATCGCTGCACTATCTTTCTGCACAACAATGGTGGAATTGGTGTTCCTCTTACCATCTTGGCTTCAGAGAGACACTGACACTCTGAGAAGCTCTTTTTATACCCAATCATGTTGTCAATTGACCTAATTAGTGTTAATTGGTCTTCCAGCTGTTGGTTATATGCTCAATTTCCTTTTTCCAGCAACTTATTGCTACTTGTCCCAATTTTTTTGGGATTTGTTGACACTGAAATTTTGAATCAACATATTTTTCCTTTAAAATGTTACATTTACTCAGATTAAACTTTTAATCTGTCATCTATGTTCTATTATGAATAAAATATTGACATTTGCCATCTCCACATCATTGCATTCAGATTTTATTCACAATTTGTTTAGTGTCCCAACGTTTTTGGAATCCGGTTTGTAATTAAAAATAGGAGGGGCGAGATGATCTCACCCCAAAAGATGCCTATGTAAATTGTGGTTTTCCTTGTCTGTTTTGTGAGTGTTCTGAAGGCCTTCTGAGATGCTCTCCAATGCTTTAAGATAATAAAAGAACCTGCTGAATCTTCCAAAAGGTCGTCTTCCAGTATTTCTTTAGACTAGAATCTTTTCATTTGAGACTTATACTTTCAAGTGTTATAGTTAGACTAGCTACAAAATCAACACTTCATGGTAACGACAATCTCCTCAGTTTTTCTGATGCTGTTAATAGCAGCTGCATGTGGTAAGTCTGTGTGGCGTCTCAAATTAAAAACAGCAGCTAGAGATTCAGCTGTTTCCAGTGGCTGTGTGTATTGATAGATAAATTGCACTGTAAATGATTCAACACCATGCACTGTTCTTCTTCTTCTCAGGTGGGGTGGACAGTGTGGAGCTCACCCAGTCATCCTCAGTAGTCATAAAACCCAGAGAATCATTCTCCATCTCCTGTAAGATCTCAGAGCCCAGCTACTGCATTCACTGGATACGGCAGCCTGCTGGAAAAACTCTGGAATGGCTCAGATATCTGTGTAACGGTGGAATAACTAATACTAAAGACTCAATGAAGAGCAAGATCAGTTGCAGTAAGGACACTTCCATCAGCACGGTGTACTTACGAGGCCAGAACTTTCAGCCTCAGGATACAGCTGTTTATTACTGCGCCAGACAGTCACAGTGTTTAAAACAGACAGCAGACCTGAACAAAAACACCCTCCACTACTCTCAGCACACTCTGTTCCATCTCACATTATATTTATTTTAAACTTAGTTTTTCTTCTAATATCATTAGGAATTATTAGAAAATCTATTGATTTTCACACAACACTTTGTCTACACCACAGTTGCCTCAAGGTGCACATCCCCCAAAGACCCCTGTACACACTGTATATTAAACAGCTTATTATTTCACTGATATTTTATATTAATTCTTGTTTCCCAACAACTATAATCCCATTATATATCTCAGAAGATCAGTGTCTGACACCATGCATTAACTCTTCTAAGGTTAGAAGAGAATTTGACACATTTTACAACAGACGGTAAAACAAAGTAAACCCTGAATAAATTCAGTGATGAATATTTAAGCTTTGTACCTGTTAAAATAAAATCTCATTTTAAACCCCTCAGAGTAGTGAACATAGTGAACATTGATTGGTGGATCCAATTAGAGGAGCAGTCTGTCAGGTTTGCGGGGCGGACTGACAGAGGCGGACGTACACGCTAATAACACAGACTTTATTTTACAAGAAATATACAAAACAAACACAAACAAACTCGAGGGCAAACACGAAGCAAGGAAAGAACAACACTAGGAACGAGAACCAGAAACAACATGACTAGGGATTATAACAAAACGAGGAACTGGAAACAAAACGAGAACAAATGAACGACACAAGCAAGTGACACCAGGGAACTTAAATACACCAACAGATGAGACACACCTGAAACAGATAACGAGGGTGACGGACAAGGAGGCGGAGAAGAAGGCAGAGACAAAAACAATACCATGTGCTGTGAAAACAGACCAGACGGGATGAGGGCGTGACACAGTCATTTTAGCTAATGATTCATCTTCCCGTAATGTAACAGCTGTTATACTGACACACAGTGGCCTGGATTTTTGGGAGATTCTGTACTAAATTCATTTTAAACATGGCTGCTCTCATGTGGGGCACCCACTTTATGGAGCATATAGTGGTTCATTCAAGAACGACACTGCAATTATTTTTGAGTGTATAGAAGAAATATACAAATGATATTATAATGTTTGTTATATATTTGTGATATAGAAATAACATATTTCATTGAATGACCTGTGGATAATGAGCTGGGGTTCTCAGGTTCTCCACTGGGGAACTGAACTGAGGTCTTCTGTGTGGAAAGCAGTGGTGTTACCCACTACACCGACAGTTATCATCTGGAAAAAACTATGCGTGTAAAAAGTGTCATGGTACAGTTGCAGTGGTAAACAGCTGATGATCAGTCGCTGAGATGTGCATGAAATAAAATCAAGATTACTATAACAACTAATAATATTCATAATCAGGGTGAAAGCCAAGCTCAGTCTAGACAGGGGTCCACAGCTCCAGTCCTGAAGGGCCAGTGTTAAGCGAAGTTTGTTGATCCCCTGCTAACACACACCCAGTAAACCTCTCAAACTCTGCTGGACACAGACTCTCCTGCTCTTGAGATGAGAAAGGACTCTGCAAAAATATTTTCCAGCCAGAGCCACTAGGGGTCAGTGCAGTAACTTCAGGGTTATGAAACTCAGACTGAATAAAGTATGAAGAAAGATTCATTTATGCAAATGTTCACTTGTGGCTTTAGATTTAAAATAAGGATGAGACTATTCATCTGTTCAGAGAAGATCCCACAGGTCCATCGTCATCATGTTCTCTGTGTCTCTACTGCTCCTGCTTTCAGCAGCTTACTGTGAGTTATTCAGTAAAGAATATATTTCATTTTAATGATATCCAGTTTTAATACAATAAAGAGTAGATTTTTGCAGCTGTGGGAAAAATATATGAATTCCCTACTTTTAAATTATTTCTACTGGCCTGGTCATTGTTCAGAGATGTTTGATTCTAAATCCAAAACATGAGAAAAAAATAGGCATACAGTGTTTGTATTTCTGATCCACAGGTGTCCACTGTGAAGAATTGACCCAACCTGCTTCTATGGTCATCCGTCCAGACCAGGCTCTGATCATCGACTGCAAGGTCTCATATTCAGTTACTGACTATTGGACAGCTTGGATCCGACAGCCTTCAGGAAAAGCTCTGGAGTGGATTGGACGTTTCTATGTTGGTGGGAGCCCAAGTTACAATGATAAACTGAAAAGCAAATTCAGTATCTCTGGGGATTCAGGGACGAAGACAATAACATTACGAGGACAGAGTCTGGACACTGGGGACACAGCTGTGTATTACTGTGCAAGAAACTCACAGTGACACAAACTAATGCACACGCTGTACAAAAACCCTCACAGTGCACCACACATACAATCAACTATAGTTTCACTAAGATAATTAGCCCAATGGGATTTCCTTTATAAAGCGCCATGAATGATGGTGTAATTACACCTTAACACCACACACAAACACGTTCAACGATGGAAGTACAGCTGATATATTCACTGTCACAGATCAATCACATTGATACAGGTGTTTGAATCAACTTCAGGTTTTACTGCAGTCTTCAGAATTACTGCGTATTTAAATGTAATTACACAAATAAATATTGAAGATAAACTATATTTACCTGATTTGTGCAGTAGAAATCCATCTGTGTCAGTGAATAATTCACCATTAACGTGCTGTTACCA